>NW_020954592.1:12298279-12397106 GCF_900497805.2 Vombatus ursinus | reverse complement strand
ATACACCTATTTGAATCTCATGGTAACCATCTTGGGGGGAGGTGTGGAGGGAAGAAAAAAAGAGGAAAAAAAGAAATTTTCATGATAACCTTGTCGTATATTTGGAGGAAATAGCAAGTTGTACATCGTAGATTTGCAGTTTCATGTGCAATCATCTCTTTATTATACTGTATTATGGAAATGCCAGTTTTGTTCCATTAATTACAAATAATTTTTTTAAAAATTTGGCTAAAAATACTACCTCCTACAGGAAACCTCTCCTGTTTCCCCTGCTGCTAATACATCCCCACCAAAAAATTACCTTGTGTAAGCTTTGTATATATTTTAATATACTTTAGTGTTCATTTTGACTGTTCCAATAGAATGCATACTCAGAGGACAAGGACTAAAGTTTCATTTTTGTCTCTGTATCCCCAGCCTCTAGCACAAAGTTGGTACTTTCAATACATGTTTGCTAACTAATTAACTATTTTTCACCTAAGCAGGGAGACTGTAGTGAATGACAGGAATTAGATGCATAGAAGGTTAGGATCTGCTAGCCACTGAGAAAAGGAGTTGGGAAATGGAAGTTGCCAGTGCTTGGAATCCCTGCTACTGGAGGAGGCTGAGGTTGGTGCATCACTTGAGTGGGAGTTCCCAGCTACAGTAGGGCTAAAGCCTATCAAGTATCACTTAGTTAATGTGGTAAGTCCTAGGGAGCAAAGATCCAGTAAGCTGCCTAAAGAGGGTCAAACTGTCCCAGAATCAAAAAATGGAGCAGGTTAAAAGTTTACATTTGGCCAATGAGTGGCCATTGTACTTCTAGCCCAGGCAAGGAAGGAAGGAAGAAAGGAAAAAGAAGGAAGGAGAGAAGGAAGGAAGGAAAGAAAGAAAGAAAGAAGGAAAAGACATTATCTGCATCCAGAGAAAGAACTGATAAATAGAAGTTTTACATATATACTTTTACATACATATTTATATGTATATTTCTAATGATAACCATCTCTAGGGGAAAAAGTTACATGAAAACTTTATTATATATTTATTGTATATAATATATATTTTAAAGGAATAGCAAACTGTACATAATAGATTCACAGTTTCATGTGCAATCATCCTTTTTTCTAGTCTACTATGTTATGGAAATGTTTGTTTTATTTCTTAAGTTCAGAACAAAAGTTTAAAAAGTGAAAGAGAAAAGAAAAAAAGGGAAAGATTTAGGGGGAAAGGGGGGAAAGAAGAGGGTAAATAAATTAAAAAGTATATAAAAAATAATTCCCAGATTCTAATTAAAATCTTATAATGTGATGAAGCTTTTACAGCTCATCTCTCAGATGAATATCACTAGCTTGACAACAGTAGAAGGGAAGAGCCAGAGGGTACAGCTATAGAAGGAAGTCATAAGGTTAAGACACTAAAGATTTGATTGTCTCTGGAAAGGGCTTAGACCAGAAGTTTTTACACTTTTTTATGTTGTGGACCCCTTTGCCACTCTGGTGAAGCCTATGAACACCTGCATAGAATAATATTTTAAATGCATAAAATACAATACATTGGACCACAAAGGAAATTAATTTTATTGAAATAAACAACAAATTTGTGGTCCCTCTAAAATCTATCAGCTAACTGCTGGGAAGTCTGTGAACCCCAGGTTATTATCCCCTAGCCGAGTATTTGTTGCTTTGTGAAAGTTCTTGAGGCATTCTTGCCTCAAAGAATTTACACTAGAAAGATAAAAACTACTTGCATTATGAAAAGAGAATGCAAACAGTTTGGGCTTTCAAACATAAGCTCCCTGCAGCAAAGATTCCCCAAGAGTGACCATTTTTTTTCCCTTTATTGTACAGAGCAGTATGTGCTCAAAAGAATATTTAACTAGCATACGTCAGCAATCACACAAAAGGGAATAGAGAGAAAAGAAGAGGTTTTGGGGGTTTTTTTTAAGTAGGTGAGGAAGAGGTTACCCTTTCCAATTTAAATAAAATCCATTTACTCTCAAAAGTAAGGATGCAGAAATCTTAAAAGAAAATACAGGAAGGGCAGGGGAAACAGGAAGAAATTTGATGTCCACGGGAATGAGACCCCTCTAGAGATATCAGAATAAGGAGCTAATTTTACTGCAGACCTGACCACAGGCAGGGCATAGTGGTGAGGTCTGACCGACATAATAACCTTTGACCCTTAGAGAAATGGCTTAAAATTCTAGCTTTGCTTTCCAGTGAAACAAGGAAGGGGAGAGTAAAACAAGATGTCAAGATTCAGGAAATAATGCAGATGCCTGTTAAAATCTATCAAACCAGTTCTTCCTGTTATTACCACACACACACACACACACACACACACACACACTCACACATAAACACACTCCTTTCTATTTCAGTAAGAGGAAAAGAAGTCAGGTTTCCAAAACATTTTTGAGAAGTCTTCCCCTCAATTGTGCTAATGTTTCCCACCTCTAACAACTGGGACTTTATTAGTTGCATTTCACCCAGTGACTACTCAACCTGACTGCTATTATGATCCAAATAAGGACAACCAGATGTCCCAGTTTGCTAAAGAAGCACTAATATTCTAGGGGAAAACTGTAATGAAGCTAGCTTTTGCTTTTATTTTTGTATTTTTTTCTCTCTGGTTTCAGAAGATATCAATTCACCTGCATGAGCATCTTAAAGAGACCTAGATTATTCCTGGAAACATTCAAGTAACATTGGATTTAGCCTATAGGGTCTCACTTTCCATGAGACACATGGTAACAAAGAGGAACATTGCAAAACATCAGGATCCATGCCTTCCCTCATTTCTACAAAGAAATGTTTGAAAACTTTCAATCTCAAAACCTAAAGCTGTCCCTTTAGAATATAAAATATAATTTTGTCTTAAAATAAATATGTATATGATAAAATAATCAACTCCAACCCCTTTTGCTATTAAAGATGGGGAGGATAACCTCATTCTCTTCTCTTCCCCCCTTACTTGTGTCTTTTCTTCTCTCAGGAGACCAAACACCATATTTCCCAAGTTTCTTTCTGCAAACCAATAGTAAATAAAGGGAAGGGTCTTAAGAATTGGTTGAGTAGCAAGAGGAATAGATTTGGAATCACATCACCTGACTGTCTCCTGCCTCGGCCAACTGATATCTTCGTGACCTTGAACAAGTCACAACCTCTCTGGGACTAAGCTTCCTCACTGATAAAAATGAATGAGTTGGTGTAGATGATAAGAAAGGTCTTTGAATTCTAAATCTACAATCACTATGATACAAACTAGGAATCCAGACCAAGTGGAAGAGAACAGTGAATCAAAACTGAAAACAGGACTTCACTAACGTACCTCTAAGACTCTAAAACTCACCTCACTCTGGAATAATGACCTGAGTTTCCCAGCACCCGACAAAACAGAGACAGTCACTTCACTAGAACAGACCTTAAAAGCAGGGAGGAAACAGTCGCTTACTTCTAGGGGCATAACCAAAAAGTTTTTTGACAAAAGAAGAAAAAAACAACAACAGGAAAATATAACAGAAGAAGTCACTGTCTAAATGAGATGCCATGATAAATAATTCCGCCCCCTTGAAACGTGCCTCCTTTTCTGATTATCTCTTTTCTATGCAATCCATGTATCATTTCCAATTCTGTATGTTTCCTTTCCTAACACACACCAGGCAGTAATATTGCTTCACTGTCAGTCTCAAACAACCAACTGTCTTTAAGAGCACTCAACCTTAACACCTATTCTGAGAATCTCATCTCCTTTTGTCAGCCACAATCTCAAATTCTTAATAATTTTGTTTTTCTGGACTAATAAAACCTTCTCAAGCATCCTCCAGCTCACCAGAGTTCCAGATTTTCCCCTTAAGACAATCTAATCTTAATCTTCTTTTGCATACAAAGGTTTGTTGGACATCAACTTTTTCTTTAAGCATGAATAGCTTTAGCTAGAACTAAACCAGGCAGAGAGTTCCACTAAGAGGCCTGAGGCACTATCAGGGGAGAATGTTAAAAGGGAGGAGAAAAAGAAGAAGAAAAATTAAAATTGGATAATTAAGTAGGAATCAGTGAATAAAAAAAAAAGAGAGAGAGAGGAGAGAAAGGGGAAAAAAAGATTTCCTCAACAAGATTTCTCAATGGTAGCAAGCAGGACCATCTGTCAACATTGCCCTGGCATTAGTGCAGGAAATGAACACTTAGGTGGTAACATCACATGCTTGGTAGTCTGTTTATAAGATTATGTTTCCATTCATAAACAGATCAGTAAATCTAGCATTCCTCATCAAAATCAACAAGGTAAGAAAGTAACTCTTCAATTTTTCCCAGGGCAATGAAGGATTTAATTACCAACAATTCACTGGCTTAGCTTGTATAATTATTAAACCTCAGGTTTCTTGACTCTGAGAACAAACTTTAAAAAAGGGGGAGGTGGGTGGGAATTAGGTTTAACAATTTGAAGTCTGGAACACAGAGTGGCCATTGCAGACAAGGGGTTTTTGCCAGAGTACTCCTGATGAGAAACAGACATCAGTAATGAATAGATTCAGTATGCTAATTATTCTACTCCAGTATCAGCCCTTGGTTACTCTCACAGACCCATGTAGAAGCACGGACTGGGCCATAACCTATTCTGTGCAATTTCACTGGAGCACTGTGCAAATAGGGTAATCTAATAAATAGTGAGTAATAAAAATGTAATAGGTCTCCATAACAGAAGGCTGAAGACTTTCACATCCTTCTCAAATCTCTCTCAAATATCTTTTCCCATGGGACACGTTTCATGTCTATCCATCTTAAAAAAAAAAAAAATCTAAACAGAAGAAAAATGTAAAGCAATCCAAAACCTAAATAAAATATAAAAGTTGTCATTATCTGCCATGAGGCATCAGAGCAAGGGTTCTTAACTTTTTTTGCGTCCCATTGATAATTGACAATTTCCCCAAAAATTTTTTTTCAAAAAATAAACTAGCAGTCTCATGAAGCCTCCCAAACCCTTCTCATAATATTTTTTCTGCATTCATAAATAAAGAAAATGCTACATTTCAATTTGATGTTAGTTAAAATAAAGACGTAATTGGGGGAGGGGGTGTTTCCCATCCAAATTCATGGATACCCTGAAATCTATCAACAGATCCTTGTTTACAAACAAACCCCAGGTTTAGAATCCCTGCCATAGAACCCACGTCTATGAAAGACCAGGGCCACATATTTTACACAGCATCTGACACGGGGGTTTTCTATCCCTGCTAATACCAACCTCTGGTCAAGGTTCTTAAGGTCCACCCAGGGACCACCATCACTAACACTGTCCCTCAGCTGTTAGTGGTAATCCCTACTTCCAATCAGGTAGCAAGGTTGGAATCATAGGGCCACAAACAGAAAGTAAGGAGAAAAGGAGTCACCATCACCTCTGACAGCAGATTAGCACATGTCCTGTATCTTGCTGGTATGGAGGGTGAGAGAATAAGTTGACCTCTAATTGTTTAACACATCATCTGCACTCAATAAACTGGTTTTTTTTTTAATTTATCACTAAACTTGTATATTTTTAAATCATTTTAAAAATGTGTTTTTCTTTCCCAGATTAGTGGTTTTAAACTAGGAACACCTACATGACTGAACCAGGTAGCATTTTCCTTCCTGAGACATGGAATTCAGCCAAGACCACTTGGCAGGCTCTAAAAGACAGTCCACAAATTAAAGAAGGTGAACATTTCAGCCGTGAAAACTAAAGCATTATAGCTTTCTTTCATTTAAACTTCACTGTATTTCCTTTACAAGCCATGAACCCAAACTTACTGAAGGGAAGAGACCCCAGTGTTGCCAACTGAAAGGCCCCAGAGAATATTCTAGGTTTTCACTTTTTGCCACCCTGGATCACAGCTCTCTCTCAAATGACACAAATGACACAAATGTCCAAATGTAAACCCAAATGTGGGTTGTATAAACTTGCATACAGCCTATAATCAGTGTTCCTTTTCATATAGGTATGAATATATATAGGTAAATATTTATATGTATATCCAAAAATGGTATGTAAAAATATAAACATATTTGCATATAAATGCATATATAAATATCCCCCTTTGTATAAGATATTAATTATGAATTGATATTTTATGTATTAATATAATATATTCCCATTTCAAAGAGATCATTATAATATAATATATTCCTCTTATTTTAGACAAGTGGGCCATATTCATCACTGGCCTGTATTCAAACCATTATGTTATAAGCACCTTTGATATCAAAGACACTTCTATAGGTAAAATTGTATTTATACTCTCCTACATACTACTCCCCACCTCCCAATCTGCAGCCTTGTCTATTGTCTACTAAAGTTGAAATAGCTTCTCTCTAAAACTGAGACACAGCCAAGCCTAGAGAAAAAATTTTAAAACCAGAGAGCACACTAGCTCATTTTTCCTGTATCAGTTCCTCTAACTTAAATCTAAATTATATCTCCTTAATGGAACTTTCCTTTCTAAACTGAAAAAGAAAAGAGAAAAAATTGATTATATCATGTTTAGCATAGATAGATAGATAGATCTATGTATATGTATATATACATATATGCATATATTTCTGCAAAGATAAATGTGTGCATATTATATATTTCTGTAAATAATGAACATTAAATACATGTATATATGTTATTTTACATAATATATTGTGTAACTGTGTTATACATTATATACTATATAACATGACAGTCAAACATTATATACTTATATGTGAATATATAGAGATACAGATATCAGTCATACATTTTCCTTTGCTTAGACTCTCCCACATTATAAATTCTTAAAAAATACTCTCCTAAAATTTTTTTGGAAGCCAAATCCATGTGTATGTAAATATTGTGGTTTTCAAATTAAATATTTTGACCTCCCTTAAGGCTGTCATTTGTTGACTTTCTTATACCTAGCCACAAACTCTACATATCCATAAAACAAAAGATCCAGGTCATGGGAAGAATGACACAAATTTGAGGAGGTGATCACTACCAAATATCTTTTAGGACATTAATAACCTGTGGGTCAACACTACCTTAAAGAATAGAATTGAACTAGTTCTCCTCTCTCTCTCTTTCTCTCTGTCTGTCTCTCTCTCTCTCTTTCTCTATTTTTCAACCCCCATATTCAGTACTACCGCTGTGAGTCCAGAACATCCTAAATGAAAACTAACATGCTCTCCCGTCTGTATTTAAATTGAGTCAGAACAAGGTAAGATCTATTCCCCCTGGGTAGTAACAACAAAGCAGTACAGTGGAAAGCACACAGACTTGGTTATGCCAAGGAGATGAAAAGAGTTCTAGCAAGTTCTGCTAAATTGGAGAGGTTCCAACCACCATCTCCACAACAGACTCTGAAAGCAGTCAGAGAATCAGCCTAGTGTGAAGAGGTTCATTATTAACAGTAGGAACATTAGGAAATGAATTCTTTGCTTTGGTCACTGTAAACCACAAAACAGATAAAAACACAAAACGACACTCATTCTGTGTGGCTCCCTAATGCTTCCTTAATATTGGTGGAGTGACAGAAAAGGGTAAAGGGTACTAACAATCACTCTAACAGACCAGCAGCAAGAATTAATATCTAACATTTATATAGCGCTTTAAGATTTGCAAAACACTCTACATATATTATCTTGGTTTTTCTTCTCTCATAGACCTGTGAAGTATGTACTATGATTATCCCCATGTTATATATGAGGAAACTGAAGGGAAACAGGGTTAAATGACTTGCCCAGAGTCAAATAGTGTCTAAGGTAAGATTCAAACTCAGATCTTCTTGATTCCATGTCCACCTCTCTTTCCTCTACACCAAGATGTCTCTTCATTTGTTAGTACGTTAGGTGTGAAATACTGAATCAGTGATCAGCAAGTTGATAGCCTACCAGAAGAAATGAACCACATACATGAAATATAAAAAGACCTATTAGAAGGCCTCAAGTGCACTAAGATACAGACAAGAATCACTCAGGATGAGACATAGATGGGTTGCACTAGTAGCAAGTATGCCCATATTGATGAGATCATACCAATTCAACTAGCAATTATTAAGTACCTACAATATGCCAAGCACTGTGCTAGCTATTAAGAACATAAAGACAAAAATAAAAAAACCAAGCCCTGCCCTTAAGGATCTTAACTTTTAACATAGTATATGTTCCATGTAAAAATGTAAGTAAATATAAAATAATTTAAGGATCAAAAGTACACTAATGACTAGAGGGATCAGGAAAGGGTTGTTTTTTGTTTGTTTTTTTAGGGACATCTGAATTGTATTATACCCCAATGGATGAATGGTCAAAGGATATAAAGAGGCACTTTTCAAAGGAAGAATTCTTAACAGCCATTTAAAAAAAAAAAAGTTTTAAATGGCTAAGAATTAGAGAAATGGAAATTAAAACAACTTTTAGGTTGTTTCACACCCATCAGATTGGCAAAGTTGACAAAAAAAAAAGGAAAATGACAAATGCTGGAGGGGCTGTGCGAAAACAGGTATATACTGTTGATGGAACTATACAGTGGTCCAGCCATTCTGGAAAGTAATTTGGAGTTATACTCAAAAAGCTATTAAACTAGACATACCTTTTGACCCAGTGATACCACTACTGATACCTCAAAGAGATCAAAGAAAGAGAAAAATTATCCATATGTACATAAATATTTATAGCAGTGTTTTTTGTGGTCATAAAGAATTGGATACTATGAATGTATAAGTAGAGCCTATATCAGATTACTTGTCGTCTTGGGGAGGGGGAATGAGAGAGAGGGGAGAAAATTTTAAACTCTTAAAAATCTTATGGAAGTGAGTGTTGAAAACTAAAAATAAATTATTTAAAAAAAAAAGAATTGAAAACTGAGGGAGTGCCCATCAATTGGGTAATGGCTAAACAAGTTATGGTATATAAATATAATGGAATACTGTTGTGCTGTAAGAAATGATGAAGGAGAAAGTTTCAGAGAAACATAGAAAGACTTGTATGAACTAATACAAAGTGAAGCGAACAGAACCAAAAGAATGAGCCATACAATTACAATAATATTGTAAAGACAAACAACTTTGAAAGACTTGGGAATTCTAATCAACACAATGACCAATTCCAGAGGACTCATGATAAAACAGGCAATCTGGCCTGTTTTAAGACGATAAGAGAGGCGATGGATCCAGAGCACAGATTGTGGCTTTTTCTTTTTTTTGATATGGCCAATGCAGGAATTTGTTTTGCTTAACTTTTTATGTTTGTAAAAGGTTTTATTTTTCTTGCTTTCTCAAGTGGAGAGGGGGTTAAAGGGAGAGAATTCAGACCTGCAAATAAAATATAGCTGAATTAAAAAAAAAAAGGAATGAATAGAGTCATGAAGGAAGCTAAAAATTCTAAGAGGTGAAAGGGAGGATAGAGTGGAACTGAAAGGCTGCAGAAAAGTACCGAGATGGGAGATAGAAAGCTAAGTTCAAGGAACCAGAAATGTTCATGGAGGGGAGTAATGAGAAACAATCAAACAACAAGCATTTATTTGTCAAGCACATACTGTATGTCAGGCATGATGCTACGTGCTAAGTTTAAAAAGACAAAAAGTAAAAACTGTCCTTGTTCTTGGCAAGCTTACAGTCTAGCCAGGGGATATAGTATGTACATATATAAATAAATACAAGGTGATTTTGAGGAGAGGACACTGGCAACTAAAAGGATCAGCAAAGGCCTTGTGTAGAAGGAAATGCTTGAGCTGAGTCTGGAAGGAAGCAAGGGATTCTAAGAAACAGGTAAGGAGAGAGCATAGTGCAGGTTCTGGGAACAGTCAGACCAGTTTAGCTGGACCACAGTATGTATGGAAGGAAGTCATGTGCAATAAGACTGGAAAGGTAAGACGAGGACATGTTGTGAAGGATTTTAAATGCCAGAGAATTTTATTTTTGATCCTGCATGTAATAGAAAGCCACTAGAATTTATTGAGGAGAGAAGTAACATACTGTTGTTATTGTTCATCCTTCATTCTCAAAAAGGACCAATGACATCACAAGAGTGAAGTCTTGATTTGCTCTTGAATTGGATTTAAGTGAGGCAGAGCTGAGCAAAGTCATCAGCTCTCCTCCAAAGTCATTGAAGCCTGGCAATAAGACAAAAGTCAAGACAACTGGCAATGTCCTGGGATGTGGTGAATGACCTTGGCCTTTCTAAATTAATGTTTTTCCCAGCATTTGTGTTTTAGGAAAATGAATTTGGCAGCTGTGTCAAGGATTGATTGGAGAAGGGAGAGATTTGAAGAAAGGAGACAGATTAGGAAGCTACCATGATACTTCAGGCAAGAGAAACTAAGGGCCTGAATTACATGGTGGCTGTATGAGGGAACAGAAGTGAACATTTGCAACAGAGACAATATGTTAGGTAAATAAAAGTGAGGAACTGAGGAGGTGAATCTAGATAACTAAAAACATAACGGTATCCCATGGAAAAGTAGGTTGGAGCCTGCTATGTCAAGCTGAGGAATTTGTATTTTATTCTAGGAGGCAATAGGGAGCTTCTGAAGATGCTTAAGCAGGAGAGTGACATAGTCCAAAGTATTGAAGTACATACTATATTTCAAGTCAAGCCAACAAGTGCCTACTGTGAGCCAGGCACTGCAGGGCTAAGCAATGAAGGAAATGTTAAAATTTAAGAATCTCTACCTTATAGAAGCTTGAAAGTCTACTTGGGGGAACAAGGGATAGCCATAAAACAATTAAGTACCAATGCAATGCAAGACATAAGTGTGAAAGGAAAGGTACAGAGAGTAAGCTAATAAATTATTGGGGAGATGTCTGACCTTGCCCCATAATTTTCCTCATCTAGGCCATTTTACCTAGTTGACGTTGTTGCCCCACCCAAGAAAAACCTTACAAAAAGATTCTAGTCTAGTGAAATCTGGCCCATTGTATTTTAGTAGGACAAGCCTAAGTAGAGATGAACCCCATTTTGTCTAGATTGTCCTAGGCAGGTGATTCAATAAGAGATAAGTCTCTTCGTCCAAGACTAAGTGATCAAAGTCACATCTCCCAGCCCCTCATCAGAATAAACCCATCTCTCATTGTAATATTCATTCTCATTAATTATTAACCGGAGTTGATTGCACCCTCAGAAACACTCATTCTTCCAAGGGCATATAAGCAGTGGGTTCCATGAGGGGTCTTTGGCATTCAAGAGTGCCATTGACACCTTTTATTAATTATCCTTTAGCAATAATTAATAAAACTATTAATTACTCATAAACTATGTCTCTTGAATTTTTTATATGTCACAAAGTACTAAAGAAGATACATGTGGGCTGGAGGGATGGGAGAAGGATTCAAGGGAGAAAAGAGACTGGATCTGGGTCAAGACTGACTGATAGGCATTGGATAGGCAAAGGGGAAGAAGGGCATTCTCAATGAGGAAGATGGTCTAAGTATGGGCTTGGAGCCAGGAAAGAGCTTGGCATGGTTGGGAGTTCAGTTTAGCTAGAGTAAAACAGTAGAATCTAAATTGAAAAGTGTATGTGTCTACTTAGGCATGGGGACGTTTACAAGGGAAACAAAGGAACAAGTAAAGATTAACCAATTACATGACAGGATAAAGTTCAAAGAGAGTCAGGTATTTGGTCTCATGTCTCCTCTGCAATAATTTGCAAAGATTCAGCTAAAAAGTCACTTTTCTGCACCCTATAGCTTCACTGCTTTCCTCCTTTCTCAATTTTACAGTTCAGGATATAATGGGGAAATCAATAGACTCAGAGCCAGAGCTCTGACCCATTTCCCTCTGACACTGACCTTGACACTGACCTGAGTCATGTGACCTTGAGCAAGGGTAACTTGTTTCCTTGTCTATTAAGCAGGAATAACCTACTAACTACTTCCAAGGGATATTGTGAGAAAAATATTTGCATAAATGAGTTACAATTATGATGATGATCAAACTATATAACAAAAATTACCCTAATAAGAGAAGTCTGCCGTCGTGTGGGCTTGGGTCCATGGCTTCCTGACGTGGGTCCCTCTTGTTGGAGGGCAAGTTGTCTAGCTTCATAAGGAGCTGAAAGAATCAGGAAAACCAAAATGGTGTCAGAGACTCAACATAAAAATGATTAATTTTGGCACATATAAGCTGAGGCAATTTATATACAAAATTCACTTTCCTATAAATGAGATGGTACCCATAATCTCACATTATGCCCCAAAAGTCACATAATTAAAATTTAAATTAATCAAAAATAATTTTCTCAGCACACAGTACTTTACAAGGAAAACTATTCCTTAAATTACATGTTTTAGAACAAAGAAATTGATGTTGAAGCAAAGTTTAACAGAATAAAAATATTAAATACTTGATTGAGAAATAGCAATTTGCATCATATTAGGGTCAAAAGTATGTTCTAGAGGCTAGAAAATAAATGTATACTGTGGGGATGGAGATAAGAGTGATTGCTTATACTCCAAACAACGAATTCTACCAACATTCAATAGTCTAAATTATCTAACATGTCTATTCACTCCCCCTAAAATGTATTCTTTAAAAAGTACAGGAATGAATGTTTACCTGGTCTTTAATACAATTAAGTTAATAATTCCTCTATTCCAATAAGCCAAATATCCTTCCTTCTTTTTCTTCCCTAACCTAATATAAAAAATAGCCATATGTGGGTAATACACACCTGTAGTCCCTGCTGCTAGTGAAGCTGGGGCTGTTGGATCAGTTGGGTTCAGTTCTTAAGTTAAACTTAGGATGACATTCTCATTTTCTCTCTCTCTCTCTTTTTCTTTCCCTTTCCCTCTCTCCATCTCCCTCTATCTCTCCCTCTCTCCTTTCTTTCCCTCCCTTTCTCTCTCTTCTTCCCTCTCTTCTTTCCCTCTTTCTCTTTCCCTCCCTCCCTCTCTCTCTCCTTCCTTCTCTTTCTCTTCCCCCCTTCCTTCTCTCCTTCCATCTTCCCCTCTTCCTCCCTCTCTACCCCCTCGCTCTCTGTCTTCCTCTCTCTTCACTCTCCCTCACACTCTCTCTCATTCTCTACATATACATTTATGTGTGTGTGTGTATGTATATAGGTATGCTATATATTTCTCCATATATATACATAGATATCAAGATAAAAAAATTTAAGATTAAAAAGTATCAAAAAACACAAATATTTTCAATTTTATTTCAGCCCTACCTTAAGGGATATTAAAATTTGTTCTACATATTTACATGTTAATTGTTGGTTTTTTACCCCATAACTTTGACTTAAAATTGATTTTGCTCTGTTTAATCAATTAAGAAAAAATTTCCAAAACATCAAAACTACTTTGTACTTTCCTCTGTTTCTTCAACAGCCAATAAACAATGACCTTGCCAAAATCTTTGCTGTCATTGAAGTCAGGGAGCATACAAAAAAATAGAGGCAACACTCAACCCTTACTGTTCAAATACAAAAGAAAAACCATTCCCTAAGTTGAAAGCATTCTGCTTTTCTAGGCAAATATTTGAAGTTTTTGAGAGGATAAAATAAGTGATAGGAATTTCTTCCAACTGTTATACATATAAATAAGAGATATTAGGCAGAAGTTTGTTTTCTCCATGCCATGGCAGTGTTCTTTGTTTTAATAAGAAAGAACTCAACCAGGAGAGGAACATCTATACAAAAACACTGGGTCGATTTCACATACGCAGCTTTCGTTTTTTACTTTCCTCCAAGCAAATGATTTTTCCTTTATAACAAAATTCTTCATTTAAAAAACAAAACAAAACAAAACACTTGGAGCCGATCCCAGGTAAGGCACTAACTGAACTCCTACATGTAAAAACTGGATGACGTACTGAGGCACACAACAGCAGTCATAATCCAAATATCTTTAAAACCCCAGAAGTTTAGATATACTCAGTCAATGTGTTCTTTATGAACAGTAGTGATTCTTAAATTACTCACTTCAAAACAGCAGCTGAATGCCAAAATTTAGTCCTAAAAACAACTAGAATAAATTGGAACTCAGCTTTGATACTTTTCATTATGAAGTGGAATCCAGCATAAGGAAATTCTATCTAGAACCCCTTCCAATGAATGAATGAAAAAGCACTTACTAGGCACTCACTAAAGTGGTACAATGGATAGAGCCCTAAGCCTGGAGTCAGGAAGACTCATCTTCCTGAGTTCAAATCTGGCCTCAAACACTTACTAGCTGTGTGACCCTGGGTAAGTTACTTAATCCTGTCTGCCTCAGTTTCCTCACCTATAAAATGAGCTGGAGAAGGAAATGGCAAACCACTCCAGTATCTTTGCCAAGAAAACCCCAAATGAGGTCACAAAGAGTTGAACCCAACTGAAAAACGACTAAATAACAAGATACTATATGCCAACTACTGCGTTAAGAACAGAAGATACAACTATAAAGAGTCCCTTCCCTCAGGATGGCACAGTGGTGGCTTGGGAAGGGGCACATTTGTCAAGAAAATTACAGGTGAACGGAGCCATAGGAGAGAAAACTGATACTCTAAGTGGTTTGATGGCTGAAAGTGCCTAAAGTACATTGTTACAAGGAAGCTTCGCTAATAAGGCAATACCACCAAATAGTCTCTGAGGATAGTATGGTTCTGTTATAAAGAGAGGAACCATGGCATAGTGAACATTACTGGATTTGGAATCCGAATGACTTGGGTTTAATTTCCACTTCTGACACATACTGGCTAAATTCTGTGTCCTTACTTATAAAATGAGGGGGATGGACTAGATGATTTCTAAGGTTTCTTCCAGCTCTAACCTGATATTCTATGTTTAGATTATGACCACATTCTACACTGATGCTGGCTAATCAAAGTAAAGCAACATACTACAAAAAAAAATTGGCAGCTAGGCAGCACAGTAGATAAAGCACTGGGCCTGGAGTCTTGAGTTCAAATCTGGCCTCAGACACTGACTAGCTGTGTGACCCTGGGCAAATCACTTAACCCTTTTTGCCTCAATTTCTTCATCTGTAAAATGGGCTGGAGAAGACAATGGCAAACCACTCCAGTATCTTTGCCAAGAAAACCCCAAATGAGGTCACAAAGAATCTGACGTGACTGAACAACAACAACAAAAAAAATCTATCAATTATTAATTTCCTTGAATTCGGTTCAATAAGTACTTGTTAAACATTTATTATGCTAGGTTCTAAAAGAAGAACAAAGTTTGGATACAACACAATATGTGATCTCATGAATCTTATGATCTTGCAGGCAAATAAGAAACAAACTCTGATAATTATACTATACAATAATACATGGCAACTACATTTGTTGCTGTTGTTCAGTCTTGTCTGACTCTTTGTGTCATCATGGATACTGTCCATGGGATTTTCTTGGCAAAGATACCAGAGTGGTTTGCCATTTCCTTCTCCAGTGGATTAAGGCAAAACAGAGGTTAAATGACTTGTCCAGGGTCACACAACTAGTACATGTCTAAGGTCAAATTCGAACTCAGGTCTTCTTGACCCCAGGCCCAGTGCTCAATCCACTGAACCACCTAGCTACCTCCTGGCAACTGCATTAAATAAACACAAAACAAAGTTTTGCATGAAGAGTAAGGGACAGGATGGGGAAGGTCACTAAAAGATCTTGCATTTAGAAGGTCCATTGAAGAGCTGCAAATATAAGAACTGGTAAAAGGGTCTGGAACTAAACAAGGAGCAAATCAAAGAACCAGGCATAAGTGATCTCACCTCCCTTCTAGAATTTAAACATTTAACTTAACTTTGACTATCAGATTATTAAAAGGGAAATTAGTACATTAACGGAAGGGAGTTTCAAATGGAAATATGTCAACAAAGAACATTTTGTACAAGGTGGAGTCACACGAGACTGCCATTTATTTTCCATATGGATAGGAGAAAGGGGGTAAGGGGAGATGGGGGCAAAGAGGGAATGAGATTTTCAGTTAACAGAAAAATAACAATTTAAGTATTTCCCCAATTCTACTGCCATTTCAATCAATGGGCACATGCCCCAAGAGATCATGAGATGGGAAATATGTGTGTGCTCTCAAGTCCTTTTGCTCCCCTACAGCAGACCCCTTATTTGCCCTTTGGGGGGCAAAAGAAAGGGGGAAGGAGGAAAGGAGAGAGTAGTAGGGATCAGCAGCCAAAGCCTAGGACACATTTACACACAAGCCCAACACACTTAACCCTTAGAACCAATCTTTATGCCAAAGTTTATGGATCTGGCTGCCCTTCCCTACATTGTTCCAATGTGCCAGGAGCTGTTGACTTTGGAGGCCTGCTTCAAAGAGAGGAGGATTTGGACTATACAAGATTTTTACTTTTCATGACATGAAGCATTATGGCACAGAGGACAGAGAGTCACTCTCAAAGTAAGCAAGACCAGGGTTCAAGTTGTACCTCTGACACCTACTGGCTGTGTGATCTTGGGCAAGTCACTTAACCTGTTACAGCTCTAGCAGGGGTGGGAAACCTGTGGCCTTCCAGGTCCTTGGGTGCAACCAAGGACCAGTTTTACAAGTCCAAGTTTTACAGAACAAATCCTTTTATCAAGTGGATTTGTTCATGGAGTTTGGATTCAATCAAAGGGCCACACTTGAGGACCTAGAGGGCTACAAGTGGCCTTGAGGCCGCAGGTTCTCCACCCCCTCATCTAGGCCAATGGAGTCAAACTCAAACAGAAACAGAGGGTTACTAAATCATCCATAAGGATCCCTGAAGGCCATAGGTTGACTTAGAAAATCACATATTAATGTTATATAAGTTCTACTGTATTTTTATTTATTTTGTTAAAAATTTCCCAATTACATTTTAATCTTCTTTGGGCTGCACTTGCGAGTGTTGGCCCATAAAGCTGCTGGTGCTATATGATGCCTCTGCTCTAGTTAATACCCTAAGACTCTAAACTGCCACCTGCATTGACAGAAGAAGCTTCCTGCTGGGAGTTCCCTATATCAAAGAAATCACAAGTCTAATACTGATCCCTGCATTGACTTTAGAACCTAACCCTGTGCAAGATATTTCCTTAAGTTGAGTATAATAAAATCTAAAAGGATAATTGATTGTTAGTATCTTTTCAATTCAATGATTACAGAATGCCTACTTTATGCTAGGGCCCTGAGAAAAGAGAAAAATAGGGCCCTGCCCTCAAAGGATCTGCCAGGCTAAAAGGACAATAAGACAGCCCTGAGCAGAGTGCCTGGAACATATAGGTGCTTAATAAATGCTCAACTGACTGACAGCCACATAAAGTTATAATACAAATTATAATATAAGTGCTATGTAGGTATAAGTTATAATCAGAGAGAGTATTGCTGTCTTTCCTAGGGGAAAACAAGTATAGGGGGCAAAGTCAAGATGGTGGAGTAAAAACAGTGACTAGCTTGAGCTCTCCCCCAAACCCCTCCAAATACCTGTAAAAAAATAGCTCTAAATAAATTCGAGAGCAGCAGAATCCACAAAAAGACAGAGTGAAACAAATTGCCAGCCCAAGACAACCTGGATAGTTGATGGGAAAGGTCTGCTGCACCAGGCTAGGAGAGGAGCACAATTCAACATGGACCACACAGGCAAAGACGGGGCCTCAGAGAACCTAGAGCAGGCCTCAGGGGACTGAATCACTAGCAGTTGGAGCAGTTTCCAGACTTCTCAACTCACAAACACCAAAGACAACTTATAAAGTCAGTAGGAAAGGTCTGTTGGACCTGGGTGAGAGAGGAGAGCAGCCCTGGGGCAGTAGCTGCTTCCAGAGCTCTTGGCCCACAGACTGTGGGGGGAATCGAGCACCTGATGAGAGATGGATTGCAGGGATCTCTTGGCTGGCACTGAAGCAGGATTCTCTTGTTTTGCCTGTGCTTGGATCTGGGTCGCAGTCCTAGGTGACAGTCCTGGGGTGAGGAGGACCACTGGCATGGTGGAGCTTGTAGTGGTGGTAGAGAAGGAATCCTCCTCACAGTTCCAAGGCTGAAAGGAGTGCTTGTGGTCACTCATAGAACAGATCACAGACCAGGAAAGGAGTAAACACCTCTCCTTTGATCATACCATCTTGAAAAAACTGAAAACTTACAGGTCCCTAGAAGTATCTCTGAAAATAGCTGCACAAAATCCCTAAAGCTTGGGACAGTACACCCTCCAGACAGGAAGCAGACCCCTACCTTAACAAAGAGTTTAAAAGTTAAGTAATTGGCTGGAAACATGAGCAAATAGTGCAAAAAAACTCAGATCATAGAAACTTACTTTGGTGATAAAGAAGATCAAAACATACAACCAGACAACAAAGTCAAACCTCCTACACAGAAAGCCTCCAAGAAAAATATGAATTGGTCTCAGGCCATGGAAGAGCTCAAAAAGGATTTTGAGAAGCAAGTAAGAGAAGTAGAGGAAAAATTGGGAAGAGAAATGAGAGTGACGCAAGAAAATTATGAAAAACAAGTCAACAGTTTACTAACAAAGACCCAAAAAAATACTGAAGAAAATAACACCTTAAAAAATAGACTAGGGGCAGCTAGGTGGCGCAGTGGATAGAGCACCGGCCCTGTAGTCAGGAGGACCTGAGTTCAAATCCGGCCTCAGACATTTGACACTAGCTGTGTGACTCTGGGCAAGTCACTTAACCCCAATTGCCTCACCAAAAAAAAAAAAAACACTAGACTAACCCAAATGGCAAATAAGTCCAAAAAGCCAATGAGGAGAAGAATGCCTAAAAAAGCAGAACTGGCCAAATGGAAAAGGAAGTCCAAAAGTTCATTGAAGAAAATACTGCCTTAAAAATTAGAATGGAGAAAATGGAAACAAATGACTCTATGAGAAATCAAGAAATTATAAAACAAAACTAAAAGAATAAAAAAATAGAAGACAATATGAAATATCTCATTGAGAAAACAACTGACCTGGAAAACATACCCAGGAAAGATAGTTTAAAAATTATTGGACTACCTAAAAGCCATGATCAAAAAAATAGCCTAAAGGGCAGCTAGGTGGCGAAGTGGACACAGCACCGGCCCTGAAGTCAGGAGGACCTGAGTTCAAATCCAGCCTCAGACCAAACACCTGACATGTACTAGCTGTCTGACCTTGGGCAAGTCACTTAACCCCAATTGCCTCACCAAAAAAAAAAAAAAGAGCCTAGACATCATCTTTCAAGAAATTATCAAGGAAAACTGCCCTGATATTCTGGAACCAGAGGGAAAAATAGACATTGAAAGAATCTTCTGATCACCTCCTGAAAGAGATCTGCAAAGGAAAACTCCTAGGAATATTATAGACAAATTTCAGAGTTCCCAGGTCAAGGAGAAAATATTGCAAGTAGTCAGAAAGAAACAATTCAAGTTTGTGGAAACATAATCAGGATAACACAAGATTTAGCAGCTTCTACATTAAGGGATCTGAGGTCTTAGAATACGATATTCCAGAGGACAAAGGAGCTAGGATTAAAACCAAGAATCACTTACCCAGCAAAACTGAGTATAATTCTTCAGGGGAAAAAATGGAAATTCAATGAAATAGAGGACTTTCAAGCATTGTTGATGAAAAGACCAGAGCTGAATAGAAAATCTGACTTTCAAATACAAGACTCAAGAAAAGCATGAAAAGGTAAACAGGAAAGAGAAATCATAAGGAACTTATTAAAGTTGAACTGTTTACATTCCTACATGGAAAGATGATATCTGTAAGTCCTAAAACTTTTCTCAGTATTAGGGTAAGTGGAGGGAAAATATGTATATGTGTATATATATATGTATAAGTATACATGTGTGTATATTGTATGTGCATGTACATGTACATGTATGTGTATATGTATACGTATGTGTGTGTGTATATATACACACATATAGACAGAGGGCACAGGGTGAGTTGAAGATGAAGGGATGATATCTAAAAAATAAAATTAAGGGGTGAGAGAGGATTATACTGAGAGAAGGAGAAAGGGAGAGGTAGAATGGGATAAATTATCTCACATAAAACAGACAAGAAAAAGCTTTTACCGGGGGGGGGGAGGTGAGAAGGAATGGGTGAATCTTATTCTCATCAGATTTGGCTTAAGAAGGGAATAACATACACACTCAATTGGGTATGGAAATCTATCTTACCCAACAGGAAAATAGAGGGGAAAGGGATAAGAGGGGAGGTGTTGATAGAAGGAAGGGCAGATTGGGGGAGGGGTAATCAGAAGGAAACACTTTTGGGGAGGGATAGGATCAAAGGACAGAATTGAATAAATGGGGGGCAGGATAGGATGAAAGGAAATATAGTTAGTTTTTCACAACATGACTATTATGGAAGTGTTTTGCATGACTACACATGTATAACCTGTATCAAGTTGCTTGCCTTCTCAATGGGGGTGGATGGGGAGGGAGGAAGGGAGAAAATTTGGAACCCAAAGTTTTAAAAACAAATGTTAAAAATTGTTTTTACATGTAACTGGGAAATAAGATATATAGGCAATGAGGTAGAGAAATCTATCCTGCCCTACAGGAAAAGAGAAGGGGAAGGGAATAAGAGAAGGGGGTGGGGGGTGATGGAAGGGAGGGCAGATTGGGGGAAGGGGCATTCAGAATGCACGCTGTCTTGGGGTGGGGGAGTGGAGAGATGGGGAGAAAATTTGGAACTCAAAATCTTTTGAAGTGAATGTTGAAAACTAAAAATAAATTAATTAATTAACTGCTATCCCTGTGTGGCTCTGCTGCTCTTTATCCAAACTCTCCTGCACCACTGACCCTTTGCAATAATTCTTAGATCAGTGACCTCTAGACTAGGAACACCTCATCTAATGATTTGGAGTTAAGAAATAAAATGACAGGTTCTGTTGTCATTCTGACATATGACAAATGAAGAGACATTCTCAGAGATTTAGTTTTACTGAGACAAAGTCAGATCTACTGTATTGATTAACCAAGATAATGCATATAAAGTGCTTTGTAATTGTATCATGCTGTTTAGATGTAAGCTGATCACTTTTGTTAACAACAAAGAACTAGAAACAAAGTAGGTGCCCATCAACTGGGAAACAGCTAAACAAATGGCAGTATGTGAATATAATAGAATATTACCATGATGTCAGAAATTATAAAGATGATGAATATTGGAATATGGGGAAACAAAGATGAATCAATGGAAAGTGAAGTAAGCAAAATCAAGAAATATATATAACAACATAAATGAAAAGGACAAAAGAAAAAAAAACCTGAATACCATTGTAACTATATTGAACAAGTTGGTCTCAAAGGAGGGACGAGAAAATTCACATCCTTGTTCTTCTTGCAGAAGTGGGATGCTATGAATGAATGGAAGGAAAGAAGGAAGGAAGGTGGGAAGGAAGGAAGGAAGGAAGGAAAGAAGGAAGGAAGGAAGGGAGGGAGGAAGGAAGGAAGCTAAGAAGGGAGGAAATATTTATTTAGAACTCACTATGCGCCATGCATTGTACTAAGTACTGGGGAAATAAGCAGAAAAGGCAAGACAGTCTCCGCTCTTATGGAGTTCACATTCTAATTAGGGAAGGCAACCCATAAAAGAGAGTTTAACTCCGGAACAAATGGAAAGACTCAGAAGTTTCTAAGGTATAGAGAGATAGCAGAGGCAAGGCTCAGACCATGGATGTGGAACATGGTGTATACTGTCAGACTCAATTGATATTGTCTAGTTTTGCTGAACTGCTTTTTTTCCTTTTTCCTTTTTATTCTTTGTTACAGGAGTCAGCTGTCTGGATAGGGGAGGAGGGGAAGTATATCTGGAAACAAATTTTATATAAAGACAAAAGATATCAATAGATTTATTTGGTTAGTTTTTTACTTATTTATAGCTTTTCCTTAAATCATTTGGCCTAAGTTGCTCTTTTGCTCCAATCTTTGCAATTTAACTCAGACATGCCTACTGATGAGGTAATAATGTGATAACCTCATTAAACCTCTGTTCTCTTGGTAGACTGTTTCCAGTTATTAATGTGACCTCTCCACAGAAACAACGCCTTCCTGGCTCCACTCCACCAAATTTCTTGATTCCTTCACTGGGTTAGTGTGTTTTAAAAATGTCTACTTATCAGGAAATGTCCTTACAGGACCATGTTCAAGCCCTGCTGGTATCACCAGGCCTTTTGGTTCTAGTGACTCTGAAAATGTGCCAGATACTATAGAATAGGCTAATTTTTTAATTGCCTTGACCTTTACCTCTCAGAGGATGATGTGATTCTGTCTTACTCTTAGGAATACAGATCTAGGGGTTTCTGGAGAGACTGAAACTGTCATCCCTAAGATGGGCTCTGAAAGAAATGATATGGTTTCTACCCCAAAAGTCTAGTTAGGGAGCACAAGCGCTTATGCATACACAGACACATAGCATCATTCTCCCAAATTCAATGACCAGAAAAATATTGCATCAGTTATGCCAATCCAGTAAGACTTTTACTTCACATTTCAGGTTTGAGCTCTGGAAAGAAAGAAATCAATCACCACTTAGTTGATTGATCAAGGCTCTTTACTGGCAAGAATATTCAAGTGTAAGAAGGGCACACTAGGAATGGACCAGCCCCAAGCACAATAAGTACTTTGGGTAGGAGCTAGCTATCTTCCTAGGAGAAAAAAGGTATTAGTTGAGAGGTTGGCAGATGCAGTTTCACAGCTCTCTGTGACATGACTGCTTTCAGTCGTGTTGTAGATTTGGAGTCTGCCACCATCAGGGACTTCTCTCCAGCCTTTGACTAGATTAGAATCTGCTGTTGAAGAACAGTGATGATCATAGAGGCTCATAAGGAGTTTTTAGTAGTAGGAATCAGCAAAAGACAATGCTGAACCAATTAATCTTTAGCAAAGAAGGCTATTGAGGGTATCTTCCCAATCACCAGATATATCACCTCAGAGACATCCCTGATTCTTTCCTCCCACCACAGTATATCAGTTGCCAAATCTCATATATTTTACCTCCTCATCAGTTCTCACATCTATCTGCCCCTTTCTCTTCACCCATCTAAACTCTCGCCACCTCTTATCTGGCATGTTATATTAAGATCCTAATGTGTCTACCTGCCTGTGGTCTGTTCCCTCTCCTATCTATCATCTAGCCAAAATAATCCTAAGGTACATTTCTGACTATGTTTTTTCAATGCTCTAAAATGTTCAGTGGCTCCCTTTTATTCAGTGAATTTTTTAATAGAAATAAAACCTAATGTCTATGTTAATGTGTGCTTAGCTAAAATGAGTAATAAGACGGAATTCATTAAGTAGAGAGGCAGCATAGAGTAGTGGGAAAAGCACAGGATTTTGGAATCAAAAGACCTAGATTCAAATTCCAATTCAGCCACTTTTTTCGTTTCCTTGAAGGCGTCACACCATCTTTCTAGGCATCAGCTTCCTCATCTATAATTAATCAATCAATTAATAAACTTTTATTAAGTTCCTATATATGCCAGGCACTATGCTGAACTCTAGGGATACAAAAAAAGGCAAAACATAGTCTCTGCCCCCATGGTGTTTACAATCTAATGGGGAGACAACAGGCAAACCAATATATAAAAAGCAAGCTATATATAGGATAAATAGGAGATAATTAACAAAAGGAAAGTACTAAAATTAAAAAGGATTAGGGAAGGCTTCCTGTAGAAGGTGGGGATTTAAGTAGTTTAGTGGGGATGGTCAGTAGTCGAGCAAAGGAGGGGGAGTGTTCTAGGCATGGGGGACAACAACCAGAGAAAATATCTGGAGCCAAGAGATGGAGTATCTTGTTTATAGTACAGCCAGAAGGGGTTGTGTTGTGGACTGAAGAGGGTGTGTTGAGGAACAAGGTGTAAGAAGACTGGAAAGGTAGCAGGGGGCTGGGTTATGAAGGGTTTTGAATACCAAACAGAGAATTTTGTATTTGATCCTGGGGGAAATAGGAAGCCCCTGGAGTATACCAAGGGGAGGGCAAGGGGTGACATGATCAAACCTATGCTTTAGAAAAATCACTTTGGTCAATGAATGGTGGATGGACTGGGGTGGGGAGAGACTTGAGGCAGACAGACCCACCAGCTGGCACAAGCAGGTACAAGGTGATAAGAGCTTGTATTAGAGTGTGGCAGTGTCAGAGGAGAAAAGGAGGTATATTCAAAAGATGTTATAAAGGTGAAATTGATAGGCCTTGGCAGCAGATCAGACTTGGGGGTGAGACATAGTGAGGAATTCAGGATGACTCCTGGGCTGGGAGCATGAGGGACTGGGAGAATAATAATGCCTTGTACACTAATAGGGAAAAAGGAGTGGGGGAGGGTTTGGGGGTTCTGTTTTAAACATATTGAAATTAAGATGTCTGCTGGAATCCAGTTCAAGATGTCTGAGAGGCAAGACTGGAAGTCAGCAGCGAGGCTGGAGCAGGAAAGAGAGATTTGAGAATCACCAGCAGAGAGATGGTAATTAAATTCATGGGAGCTGATGCACCAAATGAAATAGTATGGAGAGAGAAGAGAAAAGGGTCCAGGACAGAACTATGAGGGATACCTACGGTGTGAGGATATGAGATGGAAGAAGATCAACAAAGAAGACAGAAGAAGAATTCAAATAGCTAAGAGGAGAAACAGTAGAGTGTAGCATCCCAAAAACGGAGAGAGGAGAAAGCATCAAGAAGGAAAGCGTGACCCACAATGTCAAAAGCTGCCAATAGGTCAAGAAGAATGAGGTTTGAGAAAAAGACATTGGATCTGGCTACTAAGGAATAGTTTGTAACTTTAGAGGGCTCAATTTTGGTGGAACGATAAGGTTGAAAGCTGAATCATAAGGGGTTAAGAAGAGAAAGAGTAAGAAGGGAGAAAATGGAGGCACCTATTGTAGATGGCTTTTTCAAGGAGCTGTTTAGCTACTAATGACAGCAGAGATATCAGAGGATAGTTAGCAAGGATGAAAGGATCAAGTGAGGGTTTTTTCAGGATATAGGAACCATGTGCCTGTTTGTAGCCGGTAGGAAATGATCCAGTAGACAGGGAGAAATTGAAAATAAGTGAAAAAGTAAATATGACAGAGAGGGCAATCTGTTGGAAGAGATGTGATGGAATGGGTTTGCTTGAATAAACAGATGTGTTAGCCTTGGTAAGAAGTGAGGCAACTTCAACATGAGAGGAGGTGAAGGAAGAGGGAGTGGCAAAAAGCTTCTGAATGGTGTTACATATTGCTCATGTTTTTTTGGACTTGTTCAATGTTTTGACTAGTTGTGCTGATTTTCTTCTTATTTTCTTTAAAAAATATTTGTCATATGGGATGGCTCTCTGAAAAAGGGAGGGATCATGGGTATAACTATGATGATATAAAAAACCAAAGACATCAATAAAAACTTTTTTTTTTTAAGAGGACATTTGGAGATGAGGAAGAGAAGAGAAGAGGGAGTTCACCCTTACCGGCCTCAATGTTTTCTGTAAAATATGAGGCAAGGTTTTCAGCCGAGAAGGTGGGGGAAACTTCATGGGAAGTTTCAGGAGGAAAGAAAAGATCTAGAAGAGGCACTATGGAGAGTGGGATAGTGAGTTGATAAGGAAGGTATAATAGGACTGCCTAGCAGCAGTGACGGTCCAGTTGAGGTTATGTAACATGAATCGGTAGGGGACCCAGGTGGGATAGTTGCATGATTTTCTCCACCTTCCACAGGGTCAGTCTAGATAGTCTCTGAGGTCCCTCTGAGCTCAGATCTATGATCCCACAATGTCATTATCTCTAAGGTCCTCTCTAGCTCTAATGATCTTTAGTTATAATCAAGAGCTGCCCAAAGTCACATTTTGTCACATAGTTAGGTATAGGATGGACTAGCAAAGACCAAATGCAGAGAGACCAGCTAGATGGCTAATAGACTGGAAGAGACCAGACCAGAGTGGTGGCCTTAAATACAGAAAGGGAGAAATCTGAGAAACCTTTAAGTGCCTGTGATGTGGTTTAGGGGTTCAGGCGTACTGGGACCCCAATATCACAACACGCGGGTCCTGCCCAAAAGAATTCGACCCAAGCCTTCTTTCAGCCAAAGACAAGGTTTATTAGAACATATTGGGAGTCTGAACATTAGTAAGCTATTGGCTAGATTTTAAGAATCTGAGCAGTGGCTAGATTATAAGAATCCCAGCATCTTAATGGAGACAAGGTGGACCTTATATACAGAAAGAATGTGGGAGGGACCTGAGAGTGGCCAGTAAAATGGGGTGAACAGAATTCCTGGGACCTGGACCTCTTGGCCAAGGGAGACTGGAGCCTAGCTAGGATTAAGGGTGGGAAATGGCTGGGGGTATGTATGGCATAGGAAGGTAAAACAAAGGAAGGCCAGGCTGGATTAACAGAATTGGGAGATTGGGTGTAGCCACAATGAAAGGCCAGTTAATGGGATTATAGCCTCAGGCGAACACCAGAGATTTGGCCAAGTGGGAAAGTCCAGGGTTTTTCCTTTCTGGGGCCCAGATCCCAACCCCATCACCTGGAAGGCTGGGGCTGTTTAACTTTTGGCCTTATATCCCTAGTGTCTGCCACAGTGCCTGGTGCATAGCTTACTAAATGTTTGTTGAATGATTGATTGATTGATTGTAAAAATGGTCAGTAGAATTTGGTGATGGAACTGACTGAAGAGAACAGGAGGAAATTACAAAAAGCATATGAGTCTAAGGGACTAGAAAGTTAATGAAACAATTGATGGGAAAGAGTGACTAATTGAAAGAAATAGGATGAGTTGTGCATGAGCATGTGCAGTTTCATGTGTCAAGGAGCAGTAACATTTGCAAGATAATTCAATTGCCACTTGAATGTCCCTCCTGACACCTAAAGCTAAGGTATGGATATGGATGTCTTATTTCACATAACCTTGCATAAATTGTTAATGTTTTTCCTTTTCACTGAAAGTCAGCACTCCTTTTCAGTGCAGCAAAAACCTGCAGATGCTGGGTTATATCCTGACGCAGCAGAAAAGCAGATCACACATGTTCAATTCTAAAATAAGTATGATTGGTCACATTTTAAACTGCGACCCAGAACCCCAAGAGGAAAAGATGCCAAGGAGAATTTACAAAGTGCTAAGGACACAGAGCCTGGCTATTCAAAATGCCACCATCCCCAATAGCAACTGAAATTTTACCATTAACGTGACCAGCAGAATTTAAAATAGACAGTATGGCCAAGCCAATGTCTAGCTTCTGTCAGCAAAATGCTTTACTAAAAACTCAGCAAAGATTTATTAAATACTCACTGTGTACAGAGCACTATACTTGGTGCTGAGGAGATAACAAAGTTCAGATAATTCACTGCACCTGTTCTAATGGAGTTTATACATTCTAATAAAATAGAAAGTATATAGTACAATGAAGTGGGGGAACAGAGGTAATGATGGGGTATGGCCTCAAACTGAGACCTTTGTCCCATTTTGGGCCCCATTTGTCTATGGGCCCTAGAAAATCCTTGGACTGTCCTTGAATTCTCCCACTTGATCAAGGAGGTCTCTGGCATTCCCCAGAGGCCATAACTCCATTAACTGGCCTTTCATTGTGGCTATAACCAATCTCCCAATTCTGTTACCCTTGGCCTAGCCTAGCCCTCCATTGTGTTACCTCCCTATGGCTCCAGGCCACTTCCCACTCTTAATCCTATCTAGGCTCCATTCTCCTTTGGCCCAATTCTATCCTAGACTACTTGGTCACTCCTAGATCCCTCCCATAGTCTTTCTGTATATAAGATCCATCTTGTCTCAAATTTTAAGGTGCTCAGATTTTTACAATCTAGCCAATAGCTCACAGATGCTCAGATTCCTTAAGAGTCTGGCTAATATGGCGGATCCTTAATAAACCTTGTCTTTGGCTGAAAGAAGGCTTGGGTCGAATTCTTTTTGGCATGACCTGTGTGTCATGATCTCGGGGTCCCAGCACCCCTAAAACTCTAGACCTCTTCAGTATGACATAATTAATATTCTAGGAGCAAAATAAAGTGTTTTGTGATGTCATAAGGGAAAAGTCATTACAAAACAATTAGATTGGGGAAGAATATGGAGGAGGCACCATTTGCATTGGGCTTTAAAGAGTGGGTAGGAATTAAACCGGTGAAGAGGAGGACAGAAGGCATTCCGGACACAGAGAATGATCTGAAGAAAAGCATGAAGGTTGCGCAGAACAAAGTGTGTTCAGATGGCAAAGAATAAGCCAGGTTAGCTGGACCACAGAGTGCTGGAGCCAGCTCATGAGATTGTTCAGTTTTCATTGCGAGCATTTATACTAGTAGGGACAAACTAAAAATCAAAGCCTTATTGATTCTTTTGTTGATTGTCTGGATTAAGATAAAGGGATAAATTTAAATTAAGGTAGAGAGGCAAATCTCTGTTCCAATAATAAAGATTTTTCTAACTGGGGGCTCTGGATAGATTGTGATCTTACAAATAACTTTTTGTCTATATAAACTCCATTAAGCTGTAGAGCAGAAGTCCTATGGATGAAGATTATATTACCCTTATTATATTACCCTTAGGCTAAAGAATGTACTAATTATTATAATAAGGTGTGGCTGATTAGATCCCCAGAGATAAAGGAAGCTAGGAGGAGAGGGCTGAGAAGACCATTGCTAGTCACCACACCCTCCCAATGTAACACTCATCAAAGGTTCATATGCAAAAAAAAGATTATATACAGGTAGTAGTTAGAGGACTAGAGAAGTAGAGGACCCATTAAGAGGCTACTGCAATAAACCAGGTGGCTAATAATGAGGATGTAGGTAGTAATGAGATTCTGCACTAGGATGATGCCAGTGGGAATTAAGAAAGGTGTTCTCAACATTATTCTTGGTCCCAAATTGCTGTGGTTAAATATTTATATTAATGATATAAGCAATTATAAAATCTGGTAGTCAGTCAACAAACATTCATTAAACTCCTACTGTGTGCCAGACACTGTGCTAAGTGTCAGGGATACAAAGAAAGGAGAAAAAGAGTCCCTGCTCTCAAGGAGCTCACATCTAATAGGAAGACAACATGCAAACAATTATGTAGAAGTATAAAAAGGATATCTAGAGTGCCAGGCCTGGAGTCAAGAAGACTCATCTTCCTCATTTCAGATCTGGCCTCAGACACTAGCTGTATGACCCTGAGCAAGTCCCTTAATCCTATTTGCCTCAGTTTCCTCATCTGGAAAATGAGCCAGAGAAGGAAATGGCAAACCATTCTAGTATCTTTGATGAGAAAAACTCAAATGGGGTCACATTAAGTCAGACACATCTGAAAGAACTAACAACAACAACAACAACAACAACAAAATATACAGGATAAACTGGAGATAACCAAAAGTGGTAATCTGGTGGATCATTATCCTGTTTAGTGGTCCAAATTTAACTGCATTTTAACATTCAATAAAAGTAATAAAAATTAATTTTTTTAAAATTTAGATCTATAATGTCATGAATCATGTTCCTTTGTGTTTAACTTTCTACATTCTGTATCACTAAGTCATAGAATCTCAGTCTTGGAAGAGGTTATCTAGACCTATTGTTGAGGTTCAGGGGCACCCCAAATTGTTGGGGTGCAAGGTCATCTCAAAAGAATTCGCTCAGGTTGTCTCCAAATCAAGTAAAGGCATTTACTGTGGATAATACACATACCAAGCAGACTCTTCCACCCTTTAAATGGAGACACAGCTTAAAGGAAACCCCAGCTTAAGAGAGAGGGGCTCTCCTTAAGAGAGACAGCCCTGCCAGGAAGAGGGAACAGCCCCGAGGGAGAGGAGGCAGCCACCTCCCAAGGGAGACTACATTTAGCAGGCTAAATGGGGACTCCCACTAGCCAGGAGAGGCTTATAGGGGAAAATCCACTGTGGGTGGGGAGATGAGGTAACCAGGGACAGAAGTTCAGAGTTTTAAGCTTCCTGGGGGTCCCAGGTTAGTTTCTGTATTTCACTGACCAGCCTACTTGAATCTAATTGTCTCCTAAAGTGGCTTTAAGTGGTACTTGAGATAATGGGCTTCTCCTAGATCAGTCTATTTGTCACCTCCCCTCAAGAAGCAGACACCCAAATTCATTTGGGTAAAAGGTCAAGGGTCTTGCCTTCCTTATCAGTATCTAAACATATCTAAACAGGACTCCCATCTATAAATCCTATAAATAAAAAATAAGTCAGAAAGTCTCCACTTGAAAACTTCCAATGTCCACTTGCCTCTTGAGACAACACATTCCATTTTGGACAGCTCTAATCATCAGGAAGTTTTTCCCTACAAGTTAAAAATCTGTTTCTCTGTAACCTTTATTTAACATTTCTAGTCCTGGTTCTCTCCCACTCTCAAGTCTGCTCCAGACTAAGCCTCCCCAGCTCCTTCACCAAGTCCTCACATATCACAGCCTCCCATACTCTCAGTATCCTGACTGTCCTCCTCTAGACATCCTCCAGTCTGTCAATATTCTTAAACTGTGATTCCAGGACTGACCACAACACTCCAGATGCTATACAAATCTAAAAATGTCTATAAACAGTTGCTTACAAATTAAAACAACAATGTATAGGACATAAAACAAGAAAGCATTGTTATACTATATTCAATGTTAGGACAGAAAAACAACCCCCTCAACAAAATTCAATTATTGATTCATATTTCTAAAGACAGCTGTCATTAAATCTAGAATATTGGTGGGCTGGTTTCTTAAAAGCATTTTAGATCAAGGATCATGGACTAAGGCAGGCAATAGGACATTGGTGCTCCAAATGTCATCTTACCAGCATGTATCTGATCCATCCCACTCCTCAATTTGCCATAACCATAGGTCAAAGGTACCCTTTGGTAATTGGATGGAGAAGAAGGAGGAGAACTAATTGGTGACATTGTGGGAGACATCGTGTCCTGTTGCAAAAGAACCAAAAATAGGATTTAGTAGTGACAACTGACAAAACAGAACATTCCAGTTTGCAGCTAAGATGTGTAACAGAGAAATAATGAAATGACTTAGCTAGTATTACAAATGGGAAACTGTCTTTTAAAATGAAAAGGAGTTTGATATAAATATATGCTGTTTTAAACATCTGCCAGAAAGCAAAGACTTGCCAGGAGGTAGTTAGACTATTCAAATGAGGCTATACCTCTTAATCATATGATATTTTTCTTTGGAAAATGAAAAGTCATTAATCACATGAAACTGTAATCATAGAACTCAATTTGAATTTTCTCCTGGATAAGTTCAATTTTTACTTATTGATAAAGATTTCTACAAAGTCTACTCTAAAGACTCTGTGGATGAAATTCTTATATTTATAGACATCAACAAAATCAAATTCACAAAGCACCTTCAACCCACTAAACTTGAAGTTCATAAAAACACCTGCCATGCTAGTTGGCTTATATAGGACAAGTTAGCTTACACAATTTTGTTTTCTGCCTTGAGATTCATAAATTATTTTAAGCAATGTGGAGTGTAGGAAAGCATGTTGTAGGAAAGCATTTACATCAATGCATAAACATGAATTATTATTAGGAAAGGAGGGGAAAAAGAGACAGATTCAGAAAAACATAGAGAAAGACAGAGAGAGCTAATAGAAGGGTGCTCCTTTTTTACATCCCCACCAGAAAGATAGTGGGAGTGAGGATTCAAACATTAATTTAGAGTTGGAATGACCCTCAGAAGCCATCTAGTCCAATCTATCCCTGCAATGACCAAAATGGTAAAATTTATCTTCATGCTCTCAGTAAAGATGGGAAAGAGGACGATGAATGAAAAATGTTGTATAAATTGACAAAGTCGCTCCATCAGTTGATTTTGTTAGCTGTTTTCTTAAAAGGGGACAGGATGGTGTACTGGGAAATGGCAATAGTGTCTAGAACAAAACATCATTAAATTTTAAGAAATAAAAATAAATTCTATGACTTCACCCTCCTGCAGAGTTGATAATGAAGGATCTATGGGTTCTTTGCTTTACCTCCAACACCTACCATTGGGCAGCTAGGTGGCAGAGTGGATAGAGTGCTGGACCTGGAGTCAGAAAGACTCATCTTCCTGGGTTCAAATATGGCCTCAGACACTTACTACCTGTATGACTCTGGACAAGTCACTTAACCCTGTTTGCTTCGGTTTCCTCATCTATAAAATGAGCTGGAGAAGGAAATGGCAAAGCACTCCAGTATCTTTGCCAAGAAAACCCCAAATGAGGTCACGAAGAGTGAGAAACAACTGAAAGACAACAAACCTACCAATATCATTTATGTGAATTTTTGTTCATAATTCTCCTGGGGAGATTTCATCCCAGGTATAAAATGGGGTCTCTTAAATGGGTGGGAGGATAGAGATTGGGAAGAAAGGGAGAGGCCAGAGTTGCCTTTCTATACAACTAATTCTAGGGCAATAGAAGCTGTGATGGTGGCAGGGCATTGCTGTAGAATCTCCCTGAAGATAAAGAGTAGGCTAGCACATTCTTTGGTATGGGGAATTTGTACTTCTGCCTGGGCAAGCCAGCTCCTTCTCTGCAATTCATCTTCTGAGAGAGTGGCCTAGGGCACTAGCAGATCAAATGGCTTACCCACTTCATCACATAACCAGACTGTGTCAGTAAGGACATGAACCCAGGCCATCTTGATTCCAAGGCCATATGTCATGATGCCTCTCATACTCTTTTATATTAGATAGATAAATAGATACATAGATATATAAATATATATATCTATATTAGCACACGTATACATACATTACATCTTAAGAATATATATTAGGAATACATATGCAATATATATTAGGAATGACTTTCTAATTTCATGCAATTCTCTGTGTGTGTGCATGTGTGTGTGTGTGTGTGTGATATATTATATATAATATATGAATAGGCAGCTAAGTGGCTCACCGGCACAGGGGACAGAATACTGGGTCTGAAGTCAGGAAAACTTACCTTTGTGAGTTCAAATCTAGCCTCAGACACTTACTAGCTGTGTGACCCTGGGCAAGACACTTAACCCTGTTAACCTCAGTTTCCTCATCTGGAAAATGAACTGGAGAAGGAAACGACAAACCATTCCAGAATCTCTGTCGAGAAAACCCCAAATGGGGTCACAAAGAGTCAGACATGACTAAAATGATTCACTAACAATGTAATATATAAGCAGATATATAGATACACATATACATATATACATATATATGTATTGCATGTGTGTGTGTGTATGTGTGTGCATGTATCTATCCTTAAATAGATTTTTTTTACCTGTTTCTCCCCATCATCCACTCTCTTGAAGGAATTCTTTTCCATGGTTACATATGGAATCTGACACTTCATTCCATGAAACTCCACTGGATTGCTGTATCTTATTTCGCTGTCATTTTTCAGTGCCATAAATCGAGGCAGAGGCAATTCTTTAGGAACAGAACCAGATAACCTCAAGTGAGACAATGTTAAGAACTCATTGAAAAGGGGCATTCAACGTCTCAAAAATGAATCATCTTAGAGGGAAAACTCCAAAACTTCGAAAAATAAATTCAAACCTATGATTTTCTTCCAGAAAGAGGAATATTATGAGGTCATCATAGAAATATGTTATGATTACATGAAGAGTATTTTCTGTGACATTTTTAAAATTGCAGTTGCTTCTTCACAGAACAAATTCAGCTTTCAGAACAGCCTCCCACTTCATCCCTTAGTTCAACACTATGGCTTGAGATATGGTCCTATACAGATCTAACCACTGGCACATTTTTATAACACAGTCACCTTAGGAATGATAATCCCATGCAATTCTGTCTCTATGTGTATGAATTTTTTTATTCTAAAAATGTGTTAACCATTAACAAAAACAAACATTTAAATAAACAAATAAGAATGGATCAAGTCCAGTCAGGAAGACTGAAGTTCAAAGTCTACACCTGATTTGTGCTGTCTGTGTGACCATGGATATGTCACTTGAACTCAATGAGCCTCAGTTTCCTCATCCGAAAAAGAAGCACAATAACAGTGCTGGTACTCATCCTCACAGGACAGTCATGAGCCCAGAATGAGATAATACATATAAAAAAGATTTTGTAAATGATAAAGTGCTACATAAATGCCAACTGTTAACATCATCATCCATAAGCCCTGAGGCTCCAAATTCATCTGGTGCAATTCTGCAGGGAATCTTCATTCTGTACTTTCCATCTTGCTCTCATAACTCAAAGATGAAAATGATATAGTTATCTAAATCAATCCAAAGCCCATAGAGTTTCCACTGTCAAAATCATTGGCTACAGCCCTCATTTCTTTACACACAATCTACAAGAGACTATTTTGTTATAACTATGTGTCTTTCAAAAATACAAAATAGCTCTGGAAAAGCTCATAATACTCATGTACACTCTTGGTTCTTGGCAGAGTGAATCATACTCTCTCCCAAATCAGTGCAACAATCATATGACACAAAGAAATCTAAAATGGATGTAATATTAGAGATTACCCATAATCATTTGCATCTGTATCATTGTTAAAGACAAGACAAATAAATGTCACTTTGCCCTCCACCAGTTTTCCCTTCCAAAAACGCAGCTGCATCTCCAATGATTGGTGCTGTGAGAAAGCCAGAAAACATCTCAGTGAGAGAAAACAGGATGCAGGCAGCCCAAGGGTAAATAGATTCCCTGGTTTTCTACCATCCATATCAGGTCTCTTTCCAGTTACTACACCCATAGGAGGTATGCATCTCTATCTCACTTGATCCAGAGGAGCCAGCAACAAACAATCCCTGGGTAAATCATCACCCAAGAACCCAAAGGAAATACTCCCATGAGTATCCTAAATAGGATACAAACAAGAGTAACCAACCTGATATGACACTGACCTTCCTTATAGAGAAGAAAGAAGCCATTTCCAAATGTTTCCTTACCAACCAGCAACACTTAAAAACTCATGACAGTTAGGTGCTTAAAAAAAAAAAAGCCAGTATCTCAGAAGGCCAGCACATAAAAAGAAATTCTAGGTTTCTGCTTTCAGAAGGGGCTTTGCCTCAGTCTAATTTGTAACGAAGTGGCTCAGGGTATACTAACTACAGAAGATCCTCTGAATCTAATCTAGTTCTCCTCCTGGATTAAAACACTTTCTAAAAATTCCTTTAAAAAGGTATCTATACTCACTGTCTCCATGTCCACTCCTCTCCCTCTTGTTAGCCCTTTGCAAATCTGACTTAATCATTCTACTGAAATTGTTCTCTCCAAATGTACCAGTGATCCTTTAATTGCTCGATCTGCTGTTCTCTCAATCATATTTTCTTTTTTTAATTTATTTTGTGTTACATTTTAAGTTCCAAACTATCTCCCTCTCTCCTCAGTCCATACTAAAGGCCATTGTTTGACACAGATTGACAGACAGATGCATGTGCACGCATGCGTGCCTATGTACGACACAGTTATCTGCCTGCCCCCAACACACACACACACACACACACACACACACACACCCCAAAAAATACTATGAATACTTCTATTTATCAGTTCTTTCTCTGAAGTGGATGGCTTTCTCTGATACTGGTCCTCCTGGATACTGTCTCCTCTAGGTTTTCATGACATTGGCCCTCTCCTGGTTCTCTTCCTATCTGTCTTACCACTCCTCAGTCACTTTTGCCAGATCATCATCCATATCCTGCCCCTTTAATGTGGGCATTCACCAAGGTTCTGTCTTAAGAATCTCTTCTCTCCTGATATTTGAACTCATCCGCTCCCTTGGGTTTAATTATTATCCCTATGCAGACAACTCTCAGATCTAAATGTACCGCCCCATAAGCTCTCTTGAGATCCAGTCTCACATTATAAATTGTCTACTGAATATTTTGACCGGAATGCTGTATAGGCATCTCAAAATCAAAATATCTTTTTTAAAAAAAATTATCACCTTTTCTCTAAAGTCCTTCTGACTCCAAGGCCAGTACTCTATCCACTGTGCCACCTAACTGCCCCTCTTAGCAATATTCTTGACTCATTCTCTCCTACCCTATATACCCAAATGATTGACAAGTCTTATCCATTCTATATCCACAACCTCTCATGCATCCAACTCCTTCTTTCTACTCATGCAGCTACCATCATAGTTCAGGCCCTCATTACTCCTCACCTGTAGTATTCCAACAGTCTTTTAACTGATCCCTCTTACAGCTTTATCCTTCCCCTCTCCAGTTCATCTTCCACATAGCTGCCAAAGATATCCTTAAAGCACATATCTGACTATGCCAAAAAAAAAACTCCATTATCTCCCTGTTACCTCTAGAATCAAAGATTTTGAGTTGAAAGGTATTTCAGAGGTCAACGAATCTAATTCTCTCACTTTACTGATGAGGAAACTCAAGTGCAAAGAAGCTGTAACTTGCCCAGGATCACACAGCTAGTTAGTGGCTGACACTGGATTTATACTCCATCTGCTCCACTGACAGGCCACTGCATGACAGAGCCTCCAAATAACATCAAACACCAATTCCTTTGTTTGACATTTAAACTTTTTCATTATCTGGCTCCAACCAATATTTCCCATTTTATTAGAAGCTACTGGTGGCCTCGAGTCAGGAAGATCTCACTTCAAATGTGGCCTCATATAACTTGCTAGTTGTTGTGAGGATCAAATGAGATATTTGCAAAGCACTTAGCACAGCATCTGGCACTCAGTAGGTGATTAATAAGTGCTTGTCCTTTTCCCTTGCTTGTTTCCCTTCCAACTTTAAGTCAATGACTCCATGGGCTGTCCTATTATATTTGGCATTACCTCATTTGATCCTCACAACAACCAGGAGAAAACCTGGAGAGGAGAGAGTATCAAGAAGGACAGTAAATGATCAACAATGTCAAAGGCTGCAGAGAGGTTAAGGAGAATGAGAATTGAGAAAAGGCCTCTGGATTGAGCAAGTAAGAGATAGTTAGTAACTTCAGAGGGAAGAATTTCAGTGTAATGATAAAGTCAGATGCCAGATTGTAAGAGATTGAGAAGGGAATTAGAAGAGAAAAGGTGGAAGCTCCTATTGTAGACAGCCTTTTCAAGGTTAGCTCCAAAGGGCAGAAAAGACACAGTACAAGTTGGCAGGGATGGAAGGATCAGATGAGAGTTTTTCCAGAATGGGTAAGACCTGGGCATGTTTGTAGGCCTTAGGAAAGGAGCCAGTACACAGGGAGAGATTGTCACAGAGTGGAAGTGACAGAGGGTGCAATTGTTGGAGGAGACGGGATGAATGGGATTGCTTGAGCAGATAGAGGGGTTAGCCTTGGTAAAGAATGAGGCCACTTCATCATGTGAAACAGGGGTGAAGGTGGAGAAAGTTGCAGAAGGCACTTGAGTGATAAGAGATGAGGAACAGGGGGAAAGAGGGAACTTGTAGCTAATGCCCTCATTTTTTCCTTTAAAATGTGATGCACAGCTCTCAGCTGAGAGAACATGGGAGGTTTGAGAAAGAATGAAAAGGTTTAGAAGAACTGCTATGGAGGGTGGGAGAGTGAGCTGATAAAGTGTAGAAGGATTGCCACTGAACTAAGTGTGAACAAGGCCTAGCTACTTCTATTGGATTGTAGGCTAAGTGTGAAAATTCCTTTTCAATGTGGAATTCCTTATAAGTCACTAGATGAAATGGAGTAACATTGAATAGGAGGTGTATTTGGATTTGTTGAAGAGACTTGGCCATGCTCTATAGGTTTTGTATAGGATAGCAAACTCATCTGGAACCAGGAAGAGAGGAGACAGCCATTCTAGTCAAGCCTAGAAGGAATCCCTTTGGGGATGGAGGGAGTAGAAGACTCCACCTTTACCTCAGTCTCCTTCCACTGGCTGAAGGGGACCTCGTAAAGACAAAGGATTTGGATTTTCCCATTGACACCGTAGTCATAGCAGTACCCCCAGAACAGATGACACAGAGTCTGCTTTGGGAGCCAAACTAGACACACAGAAGAAAAGCTAATTTAGGACTTTACAAGAAGCCCATCAAAAACTATACCTTAGGTGAAAACTTGAGGCTCTAGCAAAAAGGACTCCCAGTAGCTGAGAGTCAATCCTTTATCAAACTTGAGCCCATTTTCCCCTGGAATACATTTTCCTGACAAAGGGTAGTACAGATTTTTGGGAGGAGCATTTATAACAATAGTTTTTACTATACTCCCTCGGTAAGTACCCCTTTTCTAACAAATATTTAACTCTGACTAATTGATATTAACACAGGTTGGGGTTCATGAAATAGCCCCACAGGACTAGTTTTCAACATTCATTTCCATAAGATTTTTTTTTTTTAATATGAGGCAACTGGGGTTAAGTGACTTGTCCAGAGTCACACAGCTAGTGAGTGTTATATGTCTGATGCTGCATTTGAACTCAGGTCCTCCTGACTCTAGGGCCAGTGCTTCAACCACTGTGCCACCTAGCTGACCCAGGACTATTTCTAGGACCCAGAGGAGAATAAGAAGTCCTTAGCTGTCTTCTGAGGAAACAGTCTGCCAGTGTGAGAGTAAGCTAGAAAAGTATCTCCAAAACATGTACAACAATTTTACTGAGCAAAAATCTACCTCCTTCCTACTTTACTACTGATTCTGCACAATGGGGCCAGGCAGAAGCTAAAACATTCACAGAGATGATTTATGTAATAGTCCCAAAGTTTATCAAGCAAATCTGATTTTTTCAATTATCCAAATGTTTTTGCAATACAGATTACGTTTAGTAAATAGGAAGGCCTCGCATGCATAACCAAGTACAAAAGGTCCCATAAAATACATGAATCATCCATGACTATGGGTAGGTGTATTTGAAGTCACCACTGCCCTTCACAGAGGGTTCAATCAGAGGGTGTTTGTTACTGGACTGGAAAGATCTCTGTTCTGTTGAACAAAGATTAGGGTAATAGCTTAATAACAATCAACAAGCCATATGATTCAAAGTGGCAGCTCCAGACCTGGCCCACACTTGCCCTCACTGCTCTTTAGAACAGAAGCAAAAGCTGAATGCAAATAACTCTTCAGAGAGCTTTACCTATGACATTTAGGCCTAAAATCATAATAGCACCTATCTCCAAGGGTTGTTGTGAGGATCAAACAAGATAATAATATTCTTACATCTTAGCCAGTCAAATACCAAGTATTTACTAAGGACCTACTATTTGCCAGGCATTGTGCTAAGCACATAAATAATGAACAATGGAGAGGGAATTGTTTTAATGGCTCAAATTATAAAATGCCTAATGATACCCACTGATTCAGTCTCAGGGAGTCATTATCAATTTAGACTCTTACATGTACATTATCTCCTTCATACCATCAATCAGTCAGTCAATAAACATTTATTAAGCACCTATTTATTCGCCAGGTACTGTGCAAAGTGCTAGGAATACAAAAAAGAGGCAAAAGGCAGACCCTACCAAAGAGCTTACAATCTAACATGGGAAACAACATGAAAATGAACATATACAAAGCAATCTATATACAGGATAAATAGGAAATAATTAAATGAGGGAAGATACTAGAATGAAGAGAAGTCAGGAAAAGCTTCCTGTAGAAAATGAAATAAATAGCACTTAGTGAGGAGAAACTTACTTTATAGCCATCATGCAGATAATGAATACTCACTAGCTTGTGATGAAAGCTACACATTGACTGCAGATACCATCTATAACTAGCTTCTCCAACCCTATCTAATTATTTTTGGTCAGGTGGAAGTCACCAGAGATCAATGACAAACCCTACAATTTCTTGGGCCTCACTCGAGTGTGTGTGTGTGTGTGTGTGTGTGTGTGTGTGTGTGTGTAAGTAGTGCAGTGGATAGAGCACCAAGCCTGAAATCGGAAAGACCTGAGTTCAACTAGTCTCACACACTTTCTAGCTGTGTGACCCTGGGCAAGTCATTTAACCCTCTTTGCCTCAGTTTCCTCATCTGTAAAACGAACTAGAGAAGGAAATGGTAAACTATTCTAGTATCTCTGCCAAGTAAACCCCAAATGGAATAGAAAAGAGTCAGACATGACTGAAAAGCAACAACAATAGACTATGTAGATATAGTTGATAGGTCAGCCTTGGAGTCAGGAAGACAATATCAAAGTCTATGTCTGAAACATACTGATTATGAGAAAATGGACAAGTCCCTTAACCTCTCAGCATCCCACACAACTGTCTTAAAACTACAAATCACAGATGAGTTGTTGCTCTGCGTCTGTGGCAAGAATTTCAACAATGGGATATCATTGAAATCACAGGTCCAGGACAAAAAAAAAAATACATGTTTCTATTTGAAGACATACATAGATAAACAAAAAAGATGACAGACAGGCAGATAGATGTTTTGAAAATTTATGTATAGAGGAAAAATACATACATAAGGGGACAGCTAGGTGGCACAGTGGATAGAGTATGCGGTCTGGGGTCTGGAGTCAGGAAGACTCATCTTCTAGAGTTCAAATCTGGCCTCAGACACTTAGCTGTGTGACCCTGGGCAAGTCACTTTAACCCTGTTTGCCTCAGTTTCCTCATCTGTAAAATGAGCAGGAAAAGGAAATGGCAAACCACTTCAGTATCTAAGATAGACATGACTATACAACAATAACAATACTCTATAACTTTGGACCTTTAAAAAAAAATACAGGGTATCCCAAAAATCTTAGCACCATTTTTGCAGTGGAAAATGGGAATTAGCACCTGAGGAGCTAGGTTTAAATTCTCCACTACTTGCTACCTGTGTGACCTTGAACTGCCTTCTTCATTTCCTAGAGGTGAAGGGAAAGACTGGTGTCTCTGAAGTGCTTTGCTATGATAGATCCCAAAAGGAGGAAGTCGGCAAACAAAGGCATAAATAGAATAGACCTACCTAAAAGACACTAAAAAAAAAGTTCTCAGAAAGTGAGAGAAACCTCTCCTGGGTAATGAGATTTACAGTGTGAAACACTTACCACATTTAATACTCTCTACTCGTACTGGGAGGCCAGATTGTGCTGCAGCAATTAATTTCAGGGCAACATAAAATTGTGTTAGACCAAAATAACCCACACGTTTTGCACCACACAGTTCTGTGATCTGAAAAAGAATAAAGAGAGAACACTGAGAATCATATTTCTTTTTTTAAAAATTCCCCCACATATTTACTTTTAAGAAACCTTAAGCTACAAACACCTTAAAGCATCTATGAATATATCCTAAATTGTTTATTCTCCTATGAACAGTAGGTTTCTAAATTAGGTGATTATTTTAGATTCTACCTACCCATAAAATAATAATAACTATTAAGACACAATAGAGATTTCTCCCTTTTTTTCTAAGGACACAGAGGCAGAATAATGGCAACATAGAATAGCTGCTATCCATCCTGATGAATACAGTTGACTCTTCAGGGGGTAGTGTCTTCCAATACAAATTATCTGGAAAGTTATTAGGAATAAAGGAATTGGTGATTACCACTATGTGTGAGTTATACAGTCCTTGAAAACACTAAACAACATTGAAAAAAAAAAAGTTTTCCTTGATTAGAAAGCTTTCCAGGGCAGCTAGGTGGCACAGTGGATAGAGCACCGGCCCTGAAATCAGGAGGACCTAAGCTCAAAACCGGCCTCAGACCAAACACTTGACACTTACTAGCTGTGTGACCCTGGGAAAGTCACTTAACCCCAATTGCCTAACAAAAAAAAAAAGAGAGAGAGAGCTTTCCAGGTAGAAGGCAAATCATAAAATTGTACATCTTTTATTTCTTCAGGAAAAAAAATGGGGGGAGGACTAGAGAGAAGGAAGGCAGCAAGGAGACAAAGTGGATAGAGCTCTGAGCTTGGAATCAGGAAGACTCATTTTCCTGAATTCAAATGTGGCCTCAGACACTTACTAGCTGTGTGACTCTGGGCAAGTCATGTACTCCTGTTTGCCTCAGTTTCCTCATCTGTAAAATGAGCTAGAGAAGGAAATGGCAAACCACTCTAGTATCTCTGCCAAGAAAACCCCAAATGAGATCACATCAGATATGACTGAACAACAAGAGAGAGGGAGAGAAAAAGAGGCATATACATAGATAGGTTTTAACCTTTAGCAATCCCAGTGACAGAAAGGAAGTCGTTATGCCCATTGTGATAGCCTGAGACCCAGCAATCATTACAGGCAATTGTGTAATGCAAGTTAACCATTTCCCACTGACTAAATTTTAGTAGAGATCTCCAAACAGACTTTGATCAGGACTTCAGGTGAGTTCAGGGAAAAAAAATTCCCAAAACATATGAATCTATTTGAAAAACTCAATATAATTGCCCAGCATGGCATATCATAAAAATAAGTTATTCAATGTACCTAGCACAAGGAGATGATTTACAAGATAGAGACGATGCTCACTTACCATTCTCCCCAGAAAATGGTTCAAGTCACAGAACAGTTACTAAAGATCCAAGCAAGGTAACAATGTAACATAGATAGTTTGGTTCTTTATGTCTTTTATAAATATTATAGTGGGAAAAGCACAGGCTTGAGTCAGAGAACTGGGATCAAATCTAGACTGTGGCATTTACTAACCTATCAGGCCTTAAATAAGTCACTTAACCTCTTTGGGCCTCAGTTTCCTCATCTGTAAAATGAAGGGGTTGAACTGGATGGTCTCTGCAATCCCTTTTAGCTCTAAAATTATGATCCTATGAGCCTCTAGACTCTCTGTTTCTGTACCGTTATCCCTCCTTCAGTGGCCCTCCCAGCTCCAGGTCTAAAGCCTATCATCTCTCCACCTTCGCCCCTTAATCACAATTCACTCCCAAGGTAGGGCTTGATGAACTCAACAACACTAATATAAATCACACAACCCATAAAGCTTAAGGCGTTTTCTTGATTCCAAATATATATCTATATGTGTATACATGTATGTATGTATATGTGTATGTGTGTGTGTGTGTGTGTGTGTGTGTGTGTGTGTATTGCTAGGCAATGGGGTTAAGTGAATATATTTTCTTTTTAAACAAAGAAACAAAGCCTTAAACAAAAGGGATAAATCTCCTCTAAAGGTAAGAATTTGGGGTATCAGTGAACTGGAAGGGAAAGTATCTTGTGGGCAGGTCTGGGGTGGGAATGGGGAGGGTTGCAATAACCCTGAAATATGCCACTACTAATAATGGATTATGTACCTTTTCATCTGAATCAAAATACAGGACCTCTTTTTAAGAAAAGTACCAGATATCATGTCCTATCGGATCAAGTCTAATTAAATGGTGAAGGGGGATCTTACATTCATCAAATGGAGAAAATAGGATCAATTTGCAGAGAAGCAAATTTCAGCCTCTCAAACAAAATAACATTGGAATGGGCTGAGGAGTAGAGTGGGTATTCACCCAGAGAATGAATGATTGTCTGGAATGCTACAGAAGAGATGCTTGCTTAAGATAATGAGGGTGAGCTATCTTATCAGTTCTGGAAATAACTAAGTAAGATAAATGGGTCAGGAGATTAGGGTGATAGTCTAAATGATTTCAGGAAAAAAAATGGGGGGAGGACTAAAGAGAAGGAGGGCAGCAAGGAGAAAAAGTGGATAGAGCTCTGAGGTTGGAATCAGGAAGACTCGTGTTCCTGAATTCAAAAGATCAAAAGATCTTTACCAACTCTGAAATCCCAAGACTCTAGACTTAAAGCCCTTTCAACTCCCTTTGTTATCTACAAGAGATTTTTTTTTTAATTCCCATAGATTTCTTTTTTTTATTTTTAATTTAAGGAATAAAACAAGCATTTCCATAACATAGTATAATAAAAAAAATGATTTCACATAAAACTGCAAATCTATTATGTACAATTTGCTATTCCTTTTAAATATACAATAAAGTTATCATGTAAATTTGTTTTTCCTTCTTCCCCACTCCCACCCCCAGAGAAGGCTACCAATAGACACAAGTGTGTGTGTGTGTGTGTGTGTGTGTGTGTGTGTGTGTGTGTGTGTGTATGTGTAAAACCATTCTATACAAGAAAATCCCAAATGAGGTCACGGAGAGTCAGACATGACTGAATTGACTGAAAACAAGGCCATATAATAATAATGATAGCTAGCATTTATATAGTACTTCAAGGTTTGCAAAATACTCTACATGCAATGTAAAATTCAGACTGTTTATGACCCCATTTGGTGTTTTCTTGGCAAAGATGCTAGAGTAGTCTGCCATTTCCTTCTTGAGCTCATTTTACCTTCTCCCCCCTCCCCCCAAATTCAAGCTTTCTGGATCAAAACCAGCTAAGAAAATCAATAAAGGCATCTAGGTGTTTGAATTGAGAGCAGCACTCCACTGGATGAAATGATAGAAATCACTGCAGAACTAGAGAAACTTAAGACATTTTATTCTCCAGATATTTTGCACAAATGGAATTTACAAGTAGAAAATTCAGTTGCTTTCTATTTACAATGAGAACCACTGAAACTTGGGATGTATAAAAAAGGTTCTAAAAATCAACACAATAAAAAAACACACACAAAAGAGGTGAAGATGACTCCAAGAGAAAAGCCAAAAAGGAATTGACATTTCTGAAGTTTCCAGGCTCCAAAGAATCCTGGGACTCAGGGATGGAGAGGACCTTAGAGACTGTCTAACCCAACTCCTTCATTTTATAGATGAGGAAACTGAGGCTCAAAGAGTACCCAAGTAATAAATATCAGACTTGAACCTCAATCCTTGGATCCAAAATTCAATGTTCTTTCTAGTAAATCACACAGCCTCCAAATTCAAAAGTTAAGCAACTGGGACAGCTGGGCAGGGCAGTGGATAAAACACTGGCCTGGAGTCAGGAGGATCTGAGTTCAAATCTGGCCTCAGATACTTATTAGGTGTGTGACCTTGGGCAAGTCATTTAACCCACTGCTTCCAAAAACAAAACAAAACAAAACAAAAAAGTTAAGCAATTGATGCTATAGCAGGCCTCCTGTATCTAAAAAATAATTGACTAATTTTGCAAAGAATTCTTTCTTTCTTTCTTTCTTTCTTTCTTTCTTTCTTTCTTTCTTTCATCAAGCCACAGCACCACAGTTGGCTTAAATCATTGGTTGAAAAGTTCTAATGATGGCATCCTATTAAAGGATATGCCTTGTTCAACCCAAGACAACAGTGGCCCCTTTTAGCAGGTGGTATTTTTGTAATTGTTCCTTGATGATGATCCAAGTTGAAGAACTTTTCCTGACAAAAATACAAGGGAGGGTGAAATGTTCCAGTTTTCTCCTCCTGCCTAAACTTCAAGAGCTCTGACCTCTCCAACACCCCAACACTCCAACACCCCTTTGCAAATGGAGCAAATTGCCAATACTCCACTGGAACCTAAGGCCCTGAGTTTGTTTTCTCAGGTGGAGAGCCAGGGGTGCAAAGCCAAGGAAGAGATGGAGCTAAATGAGCTTACAGATGTGCTTGTCAGAGTGCTGGATAGGGACCAGTGAAATTGGAGGAATGGTAAAGGAGCAACTTGAATAAAGAGTGTGGAGAGTATGGATTACTCAAAATAGCTTTCCTCCCACCTACCTTTGGGAGAGTGAGCTGCCATGCTCAGACCATCTAAATACACATCAACTTGTAGGGCTTTTTGATCCTCTCCCAAAAATGCCACTGTCTTTCCAATCAGAAACCCAATCTTTTTTTTTTAATCTGAGTGATGAACGGAATTGTTCAAGCTGTAGAATGAAAACACCCACCCATATTTCCTCATTTCAAAAAAATGGATTTTAATTTATTTTCATGCAGCATGAAGTTGAAAAAAAAAAAAGCACCAGATCTGTAGTCAAAAGAACAAAGTTCAGTCTTGACTCTAATAATTACTAACCATTCCACCATGTCAATGAATGTCAATGAATCACTCTGAGCCTCAGTTTTCTTATCTGTAAAATGGAGATGATATGCAATTATTATGATGAGGAATGTGCAAAGTTCTATCTGAAGATCTTGGTGATGAAGATTGAGGAAATTCTGCCATAGCACTCAACATTAAGTTTCATATACTCTGCTTTTTTTGTTGTTGTTCAAATAACTGTTTCTTTGTGGTGATACTCTCTCTTTGTACATATATGAAATATGTGGCAGCAAACTTTTCAGAAGCAAGCCAAACACCTCTAACATAATATATTCCTAGCACCAGTCTTCTCTTTTGCAACTAGAAAAGCACCAATTATGTGACTTCCCAGGGACAGAGGAAAGAAAGTCCTACCTCCACCCTCTTCCCTGGCCTTCTGCCTGGTGGCATAAGAATACCCCCACTGTTCTAGCAGAGCTACATCACTTCCCTGTGTTCCCAGCTGGCTATTCCCAAGGGAGCTGGTGAGCATGTTCCAGAGAATAATAGTGGGATAAACTCTCCAGTTCCATCCCTCCTTCATCTTCACTCTATTGCATGGTTTGCCTCTTTTTTTCTACTAAGTCTGTAAGGGGTGTTCATGGCAGACTAGCACCTCTGGTATGTGGGCTCACTGAGCCCACTTTTCAGGGCTGCTCATCCACCTTTGGTGTGTACCTGGCACTCAGCTCTCAGCTGTGGCTCCAAGAAGCTGTAGCAGGCATAGCAGCCACACCCTGGTAAAACTGTCTCAGTAGACGGACAAAACCAGGTCGAGACTAACCAACAGGACTGAAACCGGTCAACGAGTTAGTGGGGTATCTACCCCAAGCATGTGAAGACTTCCCCTGGCAGAATGGGAGGATGAGAACAATTTGTTCCAATGGCAATGAAGGCAGCTGAAACAGGTGCTTCAAAGCACTTAGAGCTTAGTCAGACATCAAAGATGCCAAGATCACCCACTGCAGCCTGGACCATCGCCATTCATCCTGACTTTTGTATTGCCACTAGAATTTGATGACTCTAGAAGAGAGGGATGCTGATGACTCTGTGCAACTCTATCTCATTTAAATCCAATTCACAAGCAAGCCAAGACATTCCCCCATTATATCATTGGTCCTCTTTGAAAATGAAGGACAAACAACAAGAAGAGTCAAGGAGAAAATGGAGTCAGGGGTTGGCCCAGGACAAAGGGATGAGACAAGAAGGCGATCTGAAATCTAAACAAGGTTGGCAAAAGGCAATATAGAAAAAACAATGGATTGGGATTCAGGACGATTCAGTTCTAACCTTGACCAAGCCTTATTAAAAAGTATGGTTTGTGGGCATCTGGAAAAGGAAGTACTGCTCACAAAGAGCTAGAAGGACTTTAACAAGAAGAGATCATACCAGACTAACCTCATTTCCTTTTTTGACAGGGTTATAAGGCTTACTTGAATGTATGTTCCTACTGGAGCTGTTTTCACTTCATTTATTTATTTATTTTTGTTGTTGCATCCCCTGCACCTGACACAATGCCTGGCACAGAGTGGTCACTTACCAAATAGAAATGAATTATGCCCCAGGCCAGATGGCCTTTCAGAGATGCTTATTTAAAAGAAGTAAACATATTCCTTCCGCCCCTTTCTCCTTGCATATCACACACTCAAATACAAAAACACATGAGAACATTAATTACATTTTTAGAGTTTTACCATTGCTCAATAAAAAAAAGATACCAGAAGATAGACCAATACTATTGATGATCCTTTCTCGTCCATTCATACTTCCAACCAAGCAAAAGAACCCTCCTGCCCGCAGTGGCACACAGCCATTTGAAGATGAATAAATGAATGAACAAATGAATGAATGAAAATGAATGAATGAATGAAAGAAAACTTACTAACCATCCTAAGTGCCTGGCACTGTGTTAAGTACTAGGAATCCAAACACAAAAAGCAAGACAATCTCTGCCCTCAAGGAGTTGATATTCTAATAAGGAATGACAAAAAGAGGTATTTGGGGTCTAGAAAGTCTTAGGGATAACAAGCATAGGGCAATTAATTGACTTGTTCTTTCCAGGAATGGTAGGGTTAATTTGATCATTATTCCCAGAGCTAATGGAAGATAAAGAGGAAGTTTAACAAGCAGGAGGTATTATGATTAGTATTAGAGCTGGAAGCTAGGAGGTATAACATGAGAGTAGACTTCATATTTCGTTGTCTAGTTCCAAATACCATCACATGCGAGACATGCAATGCTTAGCACTTATTTTAAAACATGGTCCCTGCAAATATATACAAGAAATTCCCAAAGAGTGAGAACTATTGCAAACAAATTTCGCAAATTAATAAATTGGTGGAGGGAGGGAAGATGACAGACCAAGATTTAAAAAAAAATTTAAATCAGTGATTGTCTGACAAAATGTACTTTTCATTTACTTTACAAATTACAGTTCAACTCTATTCACCACACATGCAAGTGAAACACCAGCACCTTGTAAAAATTAAGGAATTCTCCAGAATAACTTTATTGCACCTTGACTTTAAACCAAAATAGTCAAGATTTATATGGAATTTAAAAAGTTGGGCTGGTAAAAATTTAAGGTTGCACTTTGCTATATGCTAACACTGATAATTGTATCTAAAATGAACAGGAATCAAAGGTCAGTCTTTTTCCTTTTGCTAGCAATGACATAGAAAAATTGATTCCAAAAGTATAAAACATTCAAATTAAAATTGCTGTGGATATCAAAGCCAAAGAATTAACAAAAACTGATACCTAGTAAGATATAGTGATGACTATAACAGGAAACTACCATATTTAACACATACATATGTAAATATTATAACAGGAATATAGCGTAAAATTCCCAAAGTAATTTTAAGAAATAGGAGAGAGAAGCTAAAAAGGTGCCTTGTTTCTATATACAAATGTCACTTAATAAGAGTTGTTTAATCATAGCGGAAATGTTGCATAATTGATAGAATGGTGGCCACCATGCCAGGAAGACCCAGATTCAAGTCCTGCTTCTGACAAATATTTGCTGTGTGACTCTGGGCAAGTCACTGAATTCCTCAATCAGTCAATAAACAGTGATTGTTGTTGTTGTTGTTCAGTCATGCCCAACTCTTCATGACGCCACTTGGGGGTTTCTTGGCAAAGATACTGAAGTGGTTTGCCATTTCCTTCTCCAGCTCATTTTACAAATGAGGGATCTGAGGCAAATAAGGTTAAGTGACTTGCCCAGGGTCACACAGCTAGTGTGTGTCTGAGGCCAGATTAGAAGTCACGAAGATAAACTCTTCCTGACTCTAAGCCCAGCACTCTATCCGCTGTGCTACCTAGCTGCCCTAAACATTTATTAAGCACCTAATATGTACCAAGCACTATACTAAGTGATAGGGATGCAAAAAAAAAAGGCAAAAGACAAACCCTGTTCTTAAGGAACACAGTCTGCTTTAGGCATCCTTTCATTACTGTAAGTTGCAAGAAAAGAGCAGACCTGAACTGGTAGGAGTTTCCTCCCCTGAGAGCTTCCTTTACCAATGAAATCATAGGTTCAATCCCAATAGATATAGTAATCATAAAATGATTTACCAAACAGGGATTATAGTAATTTTTCAGTCTTAGTTCCCCTATTTTCATCATAATAATTGCCCATTATCTCCATTTTACACATGAGAAAACTGAGGCTCAAAGATATTCAATGGCTTGCTAAAGGTCACATGGCTAGTAATTATTAGAGTCAGAATTGAACTATTCAATAAAATAAAATGTACCCATATTGAACAGACATAAGACAATTTGTAACCACATTAGAATTAAAGGCAAGAAAAGTCAAACTTTTGATGAGATACCCATGAAGCTAGTTAGTGTCTATGTGTTTTTTAGCATATGACTTTAGTCACTCACTGATTCATATTGGAATATAGATGTTGTCAAGTTACTAAACATTCATCCCACCACATACCAATCTATAGACTGCTGACCTTTGAGGAAAGGTCTTAGGTCTTAGATAAAAGCCAGCTGAAGGGGAGAGAGGCCAGCTGGATTGCCTCACAAGGATTAGCGGACAGATGATCTTTGTAGGGACCAATGATAAGCACCAGAGTGAAGGCTAAAAAGGGTAAAAAGTTTCAAGACAGGTTGTTGTTCAGTCACTTCAGACTCTTGGTGACCTCACTTGGGTTTTCTTGGAAAGGATACTGAAGTGGTTTGCCCATCTCCTTCTCCAGCTCATTTTACAGAAGTGGAAACTGAGGCAAACAGGCTCATACATTCTAGTAAGTGTATAAGGCCAGATTTGAATTCAGGTCTTCCTAACTCCAAGCTACACTCTATCCACTGCTCTACCCATTCAATACAGGAGTTAAGAATTAAAGTTCAAGACAAGGTTCAAAAATCAGCAAAATGAGCATGGGTAAGGTAGATAATAAGGACAGCCCCAGAAGTGTCAGGGTCGGAACCAGTAGATGTTACTTTATCTATAAAATGAGTTTATCTCTAACATACCCTCTAGTTCTAAGATTCAATCAGTCTATGAGTTAAACAAATCAGTATCAGAGAGAATCAAAAACCAGCAAAAAATAAAATCCAAAATAGTACCTAGGCTAGGATAAAACAACAACAAAAAGTACGTAATATAGGTCACAATGCAGGGATATCACAAGCAGGTTGATACTGAATCAATAACTAGATCATTAAGGACAAGGCTAGGTTTTACACTTTTTATCCCAAAATGACTGGCATAACATTGGATTTTGGGTCAGTGCTTAATAAATACTTGTTGGTGCCTGAATAAGGTGTGCTCTTTCATTCATTCTCTCTCTTTCTCTCTATCTCTCTTACTATTCATCCCATGTCTTTCTCTCCCTCCCTACCTTCCTCTCTCCCCCCTTCATGCCTCCCCTTCCAGGGAAAGCTGACCCATAGTTGGAGGGCAAGTGAGGGCTTCATAAGAGGTACAAAGGCTGGGCTGGCAGCCCACTCTGCTCTATCAGTCCAAAGTCCACCCTCTCAAACACGGCTTATTAACCAGACTCTAACAGGAAATAGCTTCCTGGGCAATGAAGTCATATTGCTACCCACCAAGACCCAACCTATCAGTAAACTAAGTTCTCATTTAGTCAATAATAAAAATAGCTAACATTCACACAGCATTTTAAGATTTGCAAATTCCTTTACAAATAGTATTTCATTTCATTCCTTGGGAAATGGGCCCTATTCTCCTCTCTCTTCACTATCTCCAATTTATCCTGTATAGCTTATTTGTACATAGTTGATTTCATGTTGGCTCCCTTGTTAGATCATGAGTTCCTTTGAGTAGGAATGTCTTGCTTTTCTTTGTATCCCCAGAACTTAGCACAATGTCTGGCACATAGTAGGTGCTTAATATTTGTTGACTGTTTCTTGGTAACTTTAGCAGCTTCCATGGATTTAATGATCATATATATGAAGATGACTCTTATCTACACATCCAGCCCCAGCCTCTCTCCTGAGCTTCAGTCTCACATCACCAACTGCTGACTGAATATTTTAAACTGGGTATCCCAGAGATTGCAAAATAGGTAGTGTGGAATAATGCAAAGTCAGAGAACCTGGGTTCAAATATAGCCTCTAGCACTTACTGTCTTTGTGACCTTTGAGCAAGTTACTTAACTTCCTTGGGCCTCAGTTTTCTCATTTGTAAAAAAAAAAAAAAAAGTTTAACTAGATGACCTTTGAGGTCCCTTCAAGCTCTAGTTCTATGATCCAATGATTTCAAAATCAATGCATGCAAAACAGAACTCACTATTTTTCCTTCAAATCTACCCCACTTCCAAATTTCCCTGTGTCTGTTGAAGGCACCACCATTTTTCCAGTTTCCATGGGTTAACCTCAGCATTATCCTCAACTCTCCACTCTCACTTACCCCAATGCCAAATCTTTCCTTCATCTGTCATATCTGTCTCCTTCTTTCTGTTCACAGGATTACCACTTTAGTTCAGGCCTTCATTACTACTCATCTAGGTTATTACAACAGCCTCCTTATTGGTCAGTCTCACATCTGTCTCCACTCCATTCAGTCCTCCACACAGCTGTAAAGCAAATTTTTTTAAGGCCATGTCATTCCCCCTATTCAATAAATTTGAGTGGTTCTGGAATACATATGAATTCTTCTACTTAGTTTTTAAATTCCCTCATAACCTGGCCCTAACCTATCTTTCTGACTTCATTGGACATTACTCCCCCTCCTATACTCCAGCCAAACTGAGATTCTTGCTATACACAAGGCAGTCTACTGCCTACCTCTAGAAGTTCCATGGGACTGAACAGAAACCCAATGCTGGCAATACAGCACCTCTTCACTTCTGCCTCAAAGATTCCCTCTCTCCTTCAAGATACAGTTCAGACATCACCTTCTACAAACAAGAAGTCTTCCTGATGCCATCCCCTGCTAGTGCCCTCCTAACTACCTTGTATTTATTTGTCATTTGTGCTTTATATTTATGCTGTATAAATGTATATGTACTTGTTATTTCCCCATTACAATGCAAGGTCTTTGTTAATAGGGTTTATTTTTTTATATTTGTCTGCCCAGCACCAAGCACAGTGTCCAGCACATACCACTAACTTAATAAAAGATAGTTTCCTTCCTTCTTTGTTAATTGATAGATCCTTAACAATTATCCTGTAAGGTACTTATTATCCCATTTTACAGATATGTAAACTGAGGCTCAGAGAAGGTTACACCTATTTTAAACTCAAAGAAAATTACCACCTTATAATCATCAGAGAGTAGAACCAGATCCAATTAGAAAAAGTCAAAGGGTAACAAATTTTTTAAAAGTTAAGTGACTTGCAATAACAGCCATACTGTGCGATGACTAACTTTCTTAGACTTGGCTCTTCTCAGCAATTCAAGGATCTAAGACAACTCCAAAAGACTCATGATGGAAAATGCTATCCACATCCAGAGAAAGAACTATGGAGTCTGAATGCAGATGGAAGCATACTATTTGATCTCTTTTTTTCTTTTCTTGCTTTGTTCTGTCTCTTCTTCCTTGTGGTTCCTCCCATTGATTCAAATACTTCTTTACAACACAACTAATGTGAAAATGTTTAATATGAATGCATAGGTAGAGCCTATATCAGATTGTATGCGATCTTGGAGAGGGGGGTCGGGTAGAAGGAGGAGAAAATTGAAAACTCACAAGTCTATGGAAGTGAATGTTGAAAACTAAAAATAAAATAATTTAAAAAATTTTTTGAATGTTAAGTGACTTGCCAAAGATCATACTAGTATTAAGTGTCAGAAATGGGACCTAGCCTTCTGATAAGACAGCTAAGTTGAGCAGTGGATAGAGTACTAGGCCTGGAATCAGGAAGTTTCCCCTTCTCAAGTTCAAATCCAGCCTCAAACACTTACTAGGCAAGTCACTTAATCCTGCTTGCCTCAGTTTCCTCATCTGTAAAATTAGCTGGGAAAGGAAATGTTAAACCACTCTAGTATCTTTGCCAAGAAAACTCCTAATGGGGTCACAAAGAATAGCACATGACTATAACAACTGAACAACAACAACAAAAAGCCTTCTGATACCAAGTGCAGAAAAGTGAGCACTATGTCACTGGTGTCAAACTCAAATGAATCCCTTCAGTGTGCATATCAACTTAGAAAACCACAAATTAACATTCTTTTTGTTGTATTTTTATTTATATTGTTAAGATTTCCCAATTACATTTAACCTGGTTCAGGCTATCCTTAGGGAGTTTTAGACCAAGAGTTTGACATCTCTACAATGCACCACAATGCCAGTCACAGAAGAAAGACACTAACTTCTTTCTCAGTCGTACTCTAGTTTTGATTTTTGTTGTTGTACCCTGAGGACCTAGCACAGCGCCTGGCACTGTAAGTATAGATTCATTCGATGAAAAGTACAAGAATTTTAAGAGCAAATCCAGGTTATTAACATAAAACTCTTTGAAAGAAAAAAAACCCCATACATTTCACCTCCCTCCAACACCTCTCCATAAGCAGTTATACAAAATATAAATGTAAACTTTAGACTTTACTAGACATTCTTCCAACTACAACTCATACAAATTTCACTGGGCGAGAGTAAGGCATGTAGGCTACATTTCATATCAGAGTGAACATTTGCCAAGGAGATCACACCCTAAAAATAAGTATTTTTAAAATGGATAGGATGACAAAAAAAATATTACCAATAGTTGTTCATGAAACTTAGGAACTCTGACCATGGTAATGATTAGCTTCAGAGAACTGAAGATGAAACATGTTACCCAACTCCACTATCAAGTGAAATGAAGGACTCAGAGTGCAAAATGAAACATATTTGTGTGTGTCTTTGTGTATGTATGTATGTATACAATGCATATGTGAATCGATTCATACATTCACACATGTCTGTGTATACAGACATGTGTGTCTGTATACACATACATAGTCTTTTGGATACAGTCAATGTGCAAATTCATTTTACTTACTAGGGGTTTAGTTTTTCTTTCTTCCTCAATTGGAAGGAGGAGTGGAAGATGGATTTTTGATGATTAAAAAGAATAAAATTGAATTTAAAAATAAAAGAAAAAATGTTTTTATGTATTGGTGAATAGCTAAGGACACAGATTCTTAGGTTAGTTCATATATATGTATACATTGTATATTTATGTCTTTACAAGTACATGCATACACACACATATATAAGATATGTTCTTTTTAGACACAGCCAAGCAGAGATTTGTTTGTGTGATGATACATGTGTATAACAGGGGTGTTGTTTTTCTTTCATCCTCAGTTGGGGGAAAGGGTGGAGTTTTGCTGATTAAAAAAATAAAATATAATTTAAAAATTAAAATGTTTTTATGTTTTTTGGTGAATAAATAAGGATTCAGATTTTTAGGTTAGTCCCTAATTTCAAATCAATTCAAGATCTGTCAGATCACTGGGATATCATTTAACACAGGGGTAGGTAACCAAAAGAGATAGCTAGGTGGTACAGAGGATAGAACAGTGAGCTTGGAACCAGGAAGACTCATCTTCATGAGTTCAAATCCAGCCTTAGACACCTACTAGCTCTGTGACCCTGGGCAAGTCACTTAACCCTGTTTGCTTCAGCTTCCTCATCTGGAAAATGAGCTGGAGAAGAAAATGGCAAATCATTCCAGTATCTTTGCCAAGAAAACCCCACATGGAGTCACAAAGAATCGGACACAAATGAACAACAAGTAACCAAAAACCTACCATACTCTTTTCTTCCACTTACTTACCTCTCACTCATTTCCTGGTGCTTCTAAACCTACCACTCAAAAAAAAATATTGATTCTTCAGCGTTATCAACCATCATTTAATTGCTAAATTCAACGGCCTTGTGTCAGTCTTCAAGTTTCTTGACCACTCTGTAGCATCTCAGCCTGCTGATCATTCCTGGACACCATCTCCTCCTAGGGTTTTCAGGACACTGTTCTCTTCTGTTCCTCCTCCTTACCTGACCACTCCTTCTCAGTTTCCTCTGCTGGATCATCATCATGCTCCATTCCTAGATGTGTCCAGGGCTCCATTTTGGGCTATCCTGTTCAATATTCTTAAACTTCAAACCAAAACTAGCTGATGGTCAGGAGCATGAGCTAATTCCTAACCCATCTGCCTCTTATTCCTCTCCCAGATCACCACACTCTCACAATGCCCTTCTTGGTTTATAGATATTTAGAGACTCAGCTGGCAAAAACATAAAGGAGAGATTGTCCATCTGTGCCTTAAACCCTAACAACCTCAAATTTACTACACTAAATGTTCTTTCCCCAAGTACTTCAATGGGTCATTGAATCCATGATCTCACCAGTACATCCAAGAATATGGGAGTAATATTCCCACTGTACTCAGTTTACATCTGAAATACTGAATTCAGTTTTCAGCACCACATTTTAGAAACAATAATGATAAACTTGGGAGTGCCCAGAAAAGGACAAACAGGATGGCAAAAGGTTTCAAGCTCGGGACAATTAAAAACTGCTTGAAGGAACTGAGATTGTTTGGCCTGAAGAAGCAAAGGCTTGGCTGTCTTCAAATATTTGAAGGGCTATCAAATGGAAGACAGTAATCCCTTTACTATATGATAGTGCTTCTCTGCTTAGCCCCAAGAGGGCAAAACTAAAAACAACAAATGCAATTTGCAAAGGGGCTAATTTATAGTTGATAAAAAGAAAAGCCTCCTAAATATTAGAGCCCCACAAAAGTGAAATGCCTCAGAGGATACAAGTTTCCCCTTGTCAAAGGTCTTTAAACAAAGGCTGGATGACCATTTGTCAAGTAGGTTGTAGTGGAGATGTGGAGTTTGGACCGGAAGGCCTCAGAAGTCCCTTCCAATTTTGAAATTATGTGGCCATCAAAGTTATAGTGGGAAAGAAGTCTGGACTTGGAATTAAGAGATCTTGGCTGCATATCCAGCTCTCATCTTTACTAGGCATATGACCACAGGCCAGATACTGAACTTTTCTCAACCTCGACTTTTTTTTGGGGGTCTATAAAATAGGGATTATAAAACTTGTACTACCAAACTCACAAAATTATTGTCAAGACTAATTGAGATAATGTATTAAAAGTGTTTCATAAACCATAAAGTTCTATGTAACTTCAAGTTATTATTCTTATTCCTTTGTATAAAATTAAACATTTCACTATAATAAGGAGAACAATTTTATACAATAACAACATTGTAAAGGTAAAAAAATTTTGAACAATTTAAGAATTTTAATCAACACCACAACTAACTATGATTCCAAATGCCCCATGTTGAAGAAAGCTACCCATTCTTGATAGAGAGATGAAGGAGTCAAGATGCAGAATAAGACATACATTTTCAGACACCATCAATGTGGAAATTTGTTTTCCTTGATTATGCTTTTTTTCAAGAATTTTGTTCTTCTTTCCTCCCTTTGGTAGACGGTTTGAGGGAGAGGGAAGATATAGCTAGATTAGGCAAAAAGACAGAAAAGAGGGTCATTGAACCATTTTTTAAAATGTACTGGACAAAAAGAATCATAGGTAATCAGGATAACTATGAAATTTCTATTTTGAATGTCATATATTTTAAAAGAAAATCAAGTCTCATATATAAATTTACAGTTTCATGTACAATAATTTTTTTTCTGTTCTACTATATATATGGAAATGCCCACTTTACTTGGTGTTTGTTAAGTTCAGAATTAAAAAAATAAATTTGAGAAAAAAATTTAAATAACTGGTTCACATGAAGCTCACAGTTCTAAACTCATATTAGATACATGCTAAGATCTTACTAGAGCCCAAATCAAACATTGGTACTTTGTACATAGTTTTTAATTACTTGTGCACATATTATATCCCACCCTCCAATAGACAATATGCTCCTTGAGAGCAGGGACCATTTTTTCACGAATCTAGAGTCAGTGTTCTTTCTCCAATGCTTGGCCAAACCAGTCTATACAATAAACAAGAAGGAGCTGTAACAATAAAATTATCATAGAAGAATGTTCCTTGGGCTCATTTTTATAAGATGTTCCCTCTCATAGAAGATAAGCCTCTGTTGTCTTATCTTAGTATGTCTCTTTACCTAGTACAGGGCCTTGAACACTGCAAATGCTTCACAAATATTTGTTGAATTCAATATGTACACTAAAAAAAAGAGAAATAGGAATACTGAGATCGTAGTGTTGAATAATGATGATTATTATTATTATTAAAATAGCTAACATTTGTTAGCATTTTACAAAGAATTTTACAGCTATTATTTGATTCAATCCATTATCCCCATTTTACAGGTGAGGAAGCTGAATTAGAGGTTAAGTAATTTGCCCAGGATCACACAGCTAGCAAGCCTATAAGTCTGGATTCAAACTCAGGCCTTCCCGACTCTCATGTCCAGTGCTTTATCTACTGTGGCACTTGGTAGTGCTAAATTTTATAGGTATAGGCACATAGGATGGAAAGATAAGAGGTCTTAAGAGATTATGTAAGTCAACTACCTCTTTTTACAGATGAAGAAAATGAGGAATAGAGAGATTAAGTGGCTTGCCCACAGTCACACAAGAACCCAGGTTCTCCAATTCCACACCAAAGACTTTTATACTCAACTACACTGTACTGTAGGGGTTCTTTCAGAGCTCTCAAACTAGGGAGAAAAAAGTGAACCAAATGGATCCTACTTCAAAGAAGGGTAAGATGGCTTCCAAATCCCAGACAAACAAGAGACTTTTTTCCATCAGGCAAAGACAGAAATTTTTCATAAAGAATTCTGTTCTCCTCTTACTTTAGCCTTTGCTGTAGAAACCTATGAAAGGTACTAGTGCTTTGGGAAATAAATTGCTAAGATGAAAGACATCTTTGATGTCTTTCCAGATGCCTCCAGGTAGAAGAGGAAGGAGTTCAGAAGATGAATTCTACCATGATTAGAGAAGCTTCCGGAATTAGAAGAGCTGCAAGTACTTGGCAATTACAAATCCATCCATACAGACAGATGCATCTTAACATCAGAAGTGTATTGTTCCAGAAGAATCCAGAAAATGATCCAGTTCCAAAATGTTAAATCATTCAGTAATTTCTGTCCTTCTAAACTTTCACAGCTATTCTTTTTTTTTTCCCTTTTTTGGAGGAGGAAAAAGCATCTGTTCAGACAAAAGAATAAGGTGATAAAAATAGGAAGATAGATTTTCAATCCCCTTAGCAGTAATTCTTTCAGCTGGTACATGTTTTAAAAAATGTACTCATGGTAAGAAGCTCTTATTTTTGCGTTTACAGCAAGATGAAGATATTACTCATGCTTTGCTCTCCTGCATTTTATGTTGCTCAGTCAAAAAAGAGGACGGGAAAAAAGGCCTGCCATCAACAGTAGGATTTTGTTCAAAGCAATTATCAGTTTATAAATGTTAATCCAACAATATAAGCACTGATGATATTAGCAGCTGTTTGGGAATGCAGAGAGCATGGCTACTGCTGGTTGAGCTAAATAGGCACCTACCATTCCTGTCCTTTTAAGACTAAAGCTGCTAAGATCCTTTGATTCTGAGGAGAAAGAAGGAGCATATGGAGAAGATCTGTATACATTTCTAGATACAGCTCAATGAAAGAGGCAAAAAAACAAAACATCCTCCCCTCATCCTCATTTTCCAGGACTTGTTCTGAAGGTGGTGAGAAACAGTAGGCGGCAAGAACAAATGTGCCCTCTAACCCACACTCTTCACCTTCAAAAACATGCACTTACTAGAACAACCAAAACAACTGTTTAAAAATACATATCCAAAAAACTGAATGTCAGTACACTCCACCTTTCCAAGATACTTAATAATTTGTTTTCATTTAGAATACATTGCACATTTCACATATGTCGTGTTGCTGTTTAGTCATTTCAGTGGTAACAGACTCTTCAGGACCCCTTTAGGGGTTTTCTTGGCAAAGATACTGGAGTGGTTTGCCATTTCCTTCTCCATCTCATTTTCCAGATGAGGAAATGGAGACAAACCAGGTTAAGTGACTTCCTCAAGTTTACACAGCTAGTGAATGTCTGAGGGCACACTTGAATTCAGGTCATCTGTTTTCCACAAAATGGTTTCCACATGGCAGGACTCAAATATTTGTGGAATGAGTACAGTGCATGGATTTTAAATGTCTCTTTGTCTCTGAATAATAGCTTGATACTGGTTTAAAATAATTGGTTATATTTTCTGAAATTTCTTTCTGGGGATGAGTCTACAAATATTTACCAACGCCATAAACTTCATTCAAATAATTAAAGATCCTTTGACTGGCTATGTTTGTAATTAAAGATTTTGTTACTGTTGTACTTGTTAACAGGTACTATGCATATCATTTCAGAGAAATATTTTATTTACGTGTCTACTCTGAAAGTTGGGGGTGGGGGATGGAGAGGGGGAGGAGAGGTATTAGCTATCAAGCAACCTCAAGTGTATTTCCCTTATGGGGAATCCCATCATCTACCAGACCCTCCAAATTTATAGCTCCAATCTTTTGTTGAAGCTCCCTTGGAAGACAAATACATTTGGAGTTGCTAGAGATGAAACCTCATTTCCTGCCTAACCTGCACAGTTCATATAATTCACAGCAAGCAACTAAGTAAAGCCTGCATTTTCTCCTTCCTATCAAGACTATGTCCTTTGAGGCTATTCCACTCCAAAGCCATAGTGTTACCCCTCTTCACTCTAAGAGTCTTGGTTCAGGAATTACTGTGAAATAACTTTTCTTCTCTCCAAAAGTACGGATTCAAAAATTACATGTTGCCCAGGAATACCATCTCCAAGAGCCTAAACCCACCAACTGCCACTGATGCAATGTTTCATTACCTGCTTCCCAGGGTTGTTGCGAAGAAATCACTTTGCAAATTGTTGAGTGCTATTTAAATCATTTCATATCAATATCTTTTATGTGATTTCACTGAAATGATTAATCCCTCCAACAGTACAGATAACAAATTTCCTGAACCACTTCATCCTATTCAACTCATGGCCATGGTTGTCCAACTCATGTTCCCTGACTCTTCTATGGGAATCCATCCAACATATTGAGGTTCTTCTTCTAGGTCTCTTCATGTGAGAGGACATCAGAGCAGCACAAGGGTTTTCCAGATTCTTAATTCACCAAAAAGACCCTTTTGTATCAAGTACCTTATTTTTAAAATACATTAGGGCCTATGAAGGAAGATGCTATCTATCTCCAGAGAAAAAACTGATAAATAGAAGGATACATAGTATGGTTTACCTATATTTAGAAATCTGTGTCAAATGGTGGCCTTCTCTACTGCAAGGTGGAGAGTGAGGAAAGGAGGGAGACAGTTCAGAACTTAAAATATAACAAAAATAAATAAATAAAATTAAATGTAAAAAATATAATTCGACATTTAATTATATTCTATCCTTCATTATTCTCTAGGAGGTTCGTGTATGTGTTTTGTTTTCCCAATGAGAATATAAACTCTTTGAGGGCTGGGGACTGTAACATATGTTTCTTTTGTATTTATTCCTTGTTAGCCTCCCCCTACCCCAACATCTACTTATAAACACAGTACTGGGTATTTGAATTCTTGTTGAATTGTGAGACACATAGGAGAATAGAGACCCCACCGTCTGCTCCTCCCTGATTTACCCAGTCCATTCAAAGGAGATTCATCCAACTCTGCTAGTATTATCTGTGCCTGGGAAGCAAATGCATTTCAAGTATGTATAATAAGCCTCTCTAAAAGGAGAGTAGCAATTTCATATCACATGGCACCTGAATCTCTTCCTTGAGTATACACCAATCAGATTCTCTTCATTTTTTCCTCCTTCCTTTAAGGAAGATAAGAAAGGCAAAATAGTACAAGCAAATAATAACATGACATTTATATAGCACTTTTAAAATTTGTAAAAACAGGACAGTATCTTATTTGAATTTCACAACAACCCTGTGAGGAGATACATACAGATGAGAGAGAGAGAGAGAGATTTTCACACAATTCAAGATATGACCCCTTGATGTCACTGGTCCTCTTCAAAAACAAAGTACAAACAACATTCTCTCTCTCTCTCTCTCTCTCTCTCTCTCTCTCTCTCTCCATATGTGTGTGTGTATTTGTGTGGATATGTATGTGTGCATGTGTGTGTATATATATGTATGTGTACACACACACACATACACACACACACACACTATTGTCATCCCCATTTTACAGATGAGGATATTCAGGTTCAGAGAGGTCACATAGCTAGTATGAAATTCAGGATTTGAACTAAGGTCATCTTGACTGTAAGTCTAGCAATGAAAGAAGACTGGAAGGAGAAACAGGAGATCCACCAGCTCCACCAGCTATGTGGCTTTGGATAAGCCAATTTACATCTCTGGGCCTCTGTTTCCTCATTCACAAAATAAGGGGATCTGGCCAGATGATCTCTATTGGTCTAAAGTTCATTTTCTTCTGCTGGCAAAATGAGGTACATAGGCAAACAAGGAGAAAAAGCAATTCTTCTCTCTTCATCCTACCTCCTCCCCCACCCAACCCAATAAAGAAGGCATTAAATGTAGCATGGCATTTGTTTAAGCCAGACCACTCCACCCAATCTATATAAGTCCCTTATGATTGTTCCCATAACAATGCCTCTTAAAATACACAAAAGTTTTGGCTCTGTTGCTTGCTGTAGCAGTGTGCCAGTGGATTTTAATTAAAAGGATCCATATGGACTTTTGTTTCCCTCTGTTTTAACAAGAGAACAGTATTGCCATTTCTCAGACCTTATGATTGCACAGACATACTGGTCTGCAGCATAAATATAGACTACCTGGAAGAATTGGGAAAACTTCCGAAATAGCATTGACCTAAAAAATCGACACAGCAGAGGAAATTGATTTGCTATCCAATCTATGGAAAAGATTAGACTCAGATTTAGGCCAATAAGAGATTTACATTCCATTTGGGTTCAGATTTAACATGATGCACAGATGAGAACATATGCCTATGTTCTGATGTTGGGAACATAAAACTGAAAAGTGCAAAATCAAAGAAACTCCTTGAATCTGTTGGTCCCCAAAGAAAAAAATATATAAGTTCTATCAGCCTTAAACATGAAATACAGTTTTATAAGATCCCTTCGATATTATTTGGTAGTAAGAAATGACAAAAGAAAAGACTAAGAGAAACACAAGAATTGTCTGAACTGATACAAAATGAAACAAGAAGAAATAGAACAATATATACTATGATTACAATAATGTAAATGATAACACCAAAAGGAAGCCAAACTCTGAGTAAATGTAATAACCAATCTTAGTCCCATAGAACAGATTAATGAGACTTAATCTCTCTCTTCTCAACTGACAAGCAGACTACAAAGACAGAATGGTGTATACATTGTCAGACATTGTCACTGAATCTGTTTTTAACTCTTTCTTTTTTTTTTTTGGCTTTTCTATTGTGGGGTTACAAGTGAGGGATCAATTCCAGGGGATGGGGCAGGGGGACATATCCAGGAATGACTGCGATATAAAAGCAAAAGACAACAAGAAGACCTTTTAAAAAAATGTGTTCAAATGGTTTTGGATAAGAACTAGAATTTTACTATAGCTTGGCTACCCTTCAAAAATGTCATCTATAAAAGCTTTGAACAAGATGATTATAACAATTTTTCCCCCGAGAAAGCTGTATTTGCCTTTGGTATATATAAATACAAAGTTGGTATATTCCCTTTTTTCAGAGACACTGATAAACTGTAATTCTTCAACCATGGATTAAGACAATCATTGCTACAGCTTCTCAAAGAGCCAGAAGCTACAGCCTTTGTTTTCCAGTAAAAAAGTAAAAATCAGCATATTTCTTCTGAGTCAATACTGGCTTAAGAGTTTGAATGAGAAGATGGAAAGAAGCTGGTGTCAGAGACAGAACACTATACAGGGAAATCCAGAAGCTTGAATGTGAGTCTGAATTGATACTGACTAGCACTCTGATGGGCATTTGTCTGAGCTTCATGAAAGGGTTGGGCTAAATGTCCTTTACAATCCCTTGTAGTTCTGTGATTCTGTTTTGCAATGATCCTACTACAAATTAATTTGGAGCTGTACATGAAACCATATTCAAATGAATTTGGCCTGAAGTAGGTTAATAAAAAAAATCTCTTAGCATTTCCAATAAAATCAGGGTGAAACAAAGATGGCCATTATCACCACTGTTATTCAATATGGTACTAGAAATGTTAGCTTTAGCAATAAAACAAGAAAAAGAAATCGAAGGAAATAGAATAGGCAAAGAAGAAACAAAGCTATCACTCTTTGCAGATGATATGATGATATACTTAGAGAATCCTAGAGAATCAAGTAAAAAACTACATGAAATAATAAACAACTTAGGCAAAGTTGCAGTTCTCGTTTCATTCTGTATCAGTTCAGACAATTCTTGTGTTTCTCTTAGTCTTTTTTTTTGTCATTTCTTACTACCCAATAATATTATTTTATTTTATAAAATAAATCCACTTAAATCATTGGCATTTCTATATATTACTAACAAAGCCCAACAGTAAGAGATAGAAAGAGAAATTCCATTTAAAGTTACTGTAGACATTATAAAATATTTAGGAGTCTACCTGCCTAAACAAACCCAGGAACTATATGAACACAATTACAAAACACTTTTCACACAAATAAAGTCAGATCTAAATAATTGGAAAAACATCAGTTGTTCATGGGTAGGCCAAGCTAATATAATAAAAATAACAATTCTACCTAAATTAATTTACTTATTCAGTACCATACCAATCAAAACACCAAAAAATATTTTATAGATCTAGAAAAAATAATAACAAGATTCATCTGGAACAACAAAAGATCCAGAATATCAAGGGAACTAATGAAAAGAAATGCTAGGGAAGGTGGCCTAGCCATACCAGATCTTAAATTGTATTATAAAGCAGGAATCATCAAAATTACTTGGTACTGGCTAAGAAACAGGGTGGTGGATCAGTGGAATAGGTTAGGTACACAAGACACAGTAGTCAATGACTATAGTGATCCATTGTTTGATAAACCCAACGATCCCAGATTCTGGGATAAGAACTCATTATTTGACAAAAACTGCTGGGAAAGCTGGAAAATAGTAGGGCAGAAACTAGGCACAGACCAACATTTATACTGTACATCAAAATAAAGTCAACATGGGTACATGATTTAAATATAAAGGCTGATACTATAAGCAAACTAGGAGAGCAAGCAATTGCTATCTAAAGATTTTTTTTATATTTATGTTTTAAAACTGTGCCTGGTAGGAAAAAAAAGGACAGAAGGTATTACTATTAACTCCTTCCATAGGATTTACATATATCTTTAAACCATGTTATTTTTTTTAAATGCTTGATCAATTGTTTTGTTTTTTTTTTAATTTTGAACATCAGTGATCTTAAAAGTCCTTCGGGATGACAAGAGAATAAAATAAAATACCTTTACAATGAGGATAGTCACAAACATGTCTACGGTAACACAATCCCTCAACACAACTGAGGAGGAAGTTTCCACACACAGAAAGAGCCCTTCTGTAGCTGAAACTGGACCGTCTCCAGGCAACTGTAAGGGGACTCTGGCATTTAACTACAGTACTCCTCTGTCTTGCTGATGTCAGAAGCAAGCTGTATCAGGAAAAACCAGAATCTCAAGGGTCAAGTGGAAGCCACTTACTCAGCTCCGATCTTCCCTCAGAGGACCTACCCACTCCAAAAAGTAACAGTCATAGTGAGGCACAGATGATACAAAAACATTGATATCATAGCATATAATCCCAAATGTTGGCATTTATCTTTTGAATACAAACACAGGCACACCTGCCCCCCCCTTGTCTGTCCCTAACCTTCTCTTGGTTCAGTTCTACTACCGATACCCAGCATGGAGCTCATGGACTTTAAAAAAAAATAATTTAAAAGAACTTTTGATAATTGCATTACAATATCATCAGCTTCCTTTATAACCCTATGTATTTTATTTTATGCATTTTAAAATATTCTGAGAAGGGGTCTATAGGCTTCATCAGAATGTCTAAGGAGTACATGACATTCACAAAAAAGGTTAAGAAGCTCTGGTCTACTGCATAGTGAGATGTAGGAAGAAATTTAGGTACAGGAAAAGAGAGAAATAGAGGTAGGGAGAGGGAGAGAGAGAGAGAGCTTAAATCATTTATCAAGGATAATGAAGAGTTGGATAGATACACACATATACATACACACACACACACACACACACACACACACACACACACACATACACACAGAGAGAGAATGGTTCAGTCATTTCAGTCCTGTCCAGCTCTTTGTGACTCCAGAGAGAGAAATATACACACACACATGCATACATATATGTGTGTATGTATATATTATGTAAGTGTATGTATATGTAAAACAGTTTATCTTCACTATGTAAAACATTCCCATTTCATTCTGCTTATATATTCAACAAATACTAATTGAGCACTAATATTATGCTTAAGATACTCTAAGTCCTACAGGGAAACACAAAGATAAAAATGAAGGTCCTTGCCTTCAGTGAGACTGCAATCTGTTACTGAACGTAGGATAGATACACAAATAACTACAACAAAAGTATTGTAAGAGCTCCCAATTTTATATATATATAATATATATACACATATAAATATAATTATATATACATATACATATATACATGTCTTTTCAAGGTTTACAAAGAAAGCTCTTCCCTCACAACAACCCTGAGAGGTAAGTACAGCAAGATGAAGAAATAGAGGCTCAGAGAAATGAAGGGAATTTTGTGTTTGCAAAGCTTAATGAGGGTTAGAGCTAGGATTCAAACCTCAGCCTCTTAGGTCTCTTCTGACTCCAATTCCAGCACAATACAGAGCATGACAAATGCATAGAAGGTGGGCATGAACAAAAATGTCAGGTGCATTTGGAAAGAGAAAAATTCACTCCTCACTGGAGAAGATGGGGGATTTTCAGGGAGAAGGTGGAATTTGAACTGACTCTTCCAATTCATCAAAAAACTAATAAGCACCTATGTCATGGAGAGCACTGTGCTTTTGTTGTTGAGTCATGTCTGACTCTTCATGACCCCATTTGGGGTTTTCTTGGCAAAGATACTAAAGTGGTTTGCCATTTCCTTCTCCAGCTCATTTTACAGATGAGGAAGCTGAGGCAAACAGGATTAGTGACTTGACCAGGGTAACACAGTTAGTAAATTTCTGAGGCCAGATCTGAACTTAGGTCTTCCTGACTCCAGGCCAAGTACTTGATTCACTGCAACACCTAGCTGTCCAAACATTGTGCTAGATACTACAATTAAATAAACACACAAATCTTGCCCTCATGGAACTTGAAGACTGGCAGGGACCTCAACTTCTAGGGGATGAGTAGAGAACAGTGTGAGCAGACACAGAGACCTGCAAAAGCAAAGGACATATTTGAGGGAGAACAGGTTACCTAATAGCCTAGAATACATGGGAGAGGTAATTCTACAGAATCAGACATTTTGAACAGGTGGGTTAGTTTTACTGCAGTAGTTTATTTTTTCCCTCTTTTTTATTCTTTGTTATGAGAGGGATACATTAGAAAATGAAGGTAATTTAAAGACTGTTAGAAAAATCTGAAACAAAACCCTACTACAGGAGTGAGTGAAGGAAAGCGTTTACTGCGCTTCTCGCAAGAGAAGTGGGCATGGGCACGTTCAGTGATCCAATCAACTTCTAAATAGTTAGTAAGATCCATACTCCATCCACCAAGGCTACGGTTGGTCTAGTTCATCTGAGTTACGCTCTTGCTGGACAGCCCATCCCATGTTCTTCCATGTTCTGTTAACTCCTCCTACTTCATGTGTCACATGTTCAAAAATGGTGGCTCTCTCTACCCTCAGGGTGTGTCAGTTAATATTCAATAAGCTTATTAAAGCAAGCACAGTGGAGAAAAGCCTTTGCCCTGTACAGGCCCCATCCTTGACTCAGTTGCAACTGGTTTAGCCCCCAGGGCTCTTTCTTAAGGAACCAGTTGTTTACAGAATGTTTGGTACACTTTCTGATTGGCTGAGGGACTATCCACAAGATCTTGGAATTCCTTATCTTGCTGTGGAAGCCTAACCCCCTAAAAGCTTTCTTACAAAGACCAAAGACAACAATTTTTTAAAAAAATTTAAGAGCAAAAGGTAGATTAGAGCCAGGTTTCATAGAAACCAACATTCCAAATGTGATACTGATGAGGATGGGATCTAGACCCCAAAAAGGAAAAACCCTGGACTTTCCCACTGGCCAAATCTCTGGTGTCTGAGGCTATAATCCCATCAACTGGCCTTTCATTGTGTCTATACCCAATCTCCCAATTCTCTGTTACCCTTAACCAAGCCTAGCCTTCCATTGTTTTACCTCTCTACAGCCCCCAGCTATTTCCCAAACTTAATCCTAGTTAGGCTCCACTATCCCTCGGCCACATGGTCCAGGTTCCTGGCATTCTATTACCTCGCAGTCCCATTCCCCCCACCCCAGTCTACTTGGCCACTCCTAGATCTCTCCCGCAGTCTTTCTGTATATAAGGCCTATCTTGTCTCCATGAAGGTGCTCAGATTCTTAAAATCTAGCCACTGCTCAGATTCTTAAGATCTGGTCCACTAGTTTCCTTAAGAGTCTTCCCAATGTGACAGATGTTCTAACAAACCTTGTCTTTAGCTGAAAGAAGGCTTGGGTAGAATTCTTTTAGGCAGGACTTGTGTGTCGTGATTTTGAGGTCCCAGCATCCCTAAATCCCTAAACCTCAACAATACTTCCAAATACAACAGACCACCTGAACCCCAGAACCCTGCCAGCAAGCTGAATTGTTGGTTCCTCAGGTTCCCCTTTAGATTTAAAGTTGCCACAACTTCTTCCTTGCATTTTTGGGATTCCCCAAGTCCAGGTACCCTAAAGCTCTGCAGGGAGAAGGTCACAGGGTTGTTTTTCCCTTTTCTCCTGTTCCCTAAACATTGCAAAAGAATCTCCTTTATCTTTAAAAGGCTTTTATTGTGGGGCATGATGGGGAACACAAAGAAGGCATGAATAGGGCATAATGACAGATGAAGCTTGCTGTTTACCAAAAGTTCTTTAGAACAGTTCCCAACTCTCCTTATCTTACTAAAATTCTCATTTACTCAATTCCAGTCATGCAATCATGGAAGTGGTTGGCCTGGAAACCTTCACAGTCCTCCAGTCTCTGTTTCCCCAGCTCCCCATATGGTATTCAAGAGTTTGAGCTGAGAATTTCCCTGCCTCCCCAGATTAGTCATCTGTCAGGTCATTTCACCCTCAACTTATTGGACACAATTGGGAAAGTCTTTTCTGTTCCCCTTCCCCCAAAATTTCCAGAAAAAAAATAATGACTCCTATTTGAACCCCAAAGATACTTTCCCTCTGATTTCTGCCTTGCACTCCCTTAGGACGTGAACCCCTAAGGGGGGTTCCCAAGGGAACCTGCTGAACTCTCAACTCACACTCTCATCAGGATCCCCTCTGCCTCTCAGATGTAAAACAGAAAGAGCCAATACTGTCACTGCTTTTAACACAATCTGTTTCACATAATGTTTGTGAAAGCAATTATTTAACTTTCAAGCATAACATCAATGATATAACTAAAAATGCCACTGTCTTATCTTAAGCAAGAATTCCTTCACTTGATCAATATGCTAATTATTTTTAATTATGGGCATATAGACCTCTCCAAAGAATTACAAAAAATTTAAAATGGGGAGGGGTTAATGTTTTTACTGAAATAAGAATGATCAATCATATAACTGCCAATACTGCATTTAATGCCCCTCCAAAATACAAATTATATTATATGACCTATTAGAGAAAGGACAAAAAGAAAGAAAATTCAAACACCATATTAGCATGGCAAATGTTGGTTAGACAGTTAAAATTTCTAACTAAATGATTGACTCCTACAAGATTTTGTTTTAAGCACCATGCTAATGTGCTTAATTCAGCATTCTCAATGTGGAAATTACCACTTTTGCCATCTGTGAAAATGATTACAACTTATGAATATGGAAAATTGCTTAAAGATTTGACCTTTAAAGATTTAAAAACAGCATAGATATGGTGCACACAATCCATTTCAACACTTTTGTTTTAAAAGGACCAATTATGTTCATGTAATACATTTTCCAAAAAGCTTCTTGCTCTATCTTAATATTTTCAGATAAAAGCTCATCAAATGATAAGCTGTTTTCCTAATACAGTTTAAACAAGCTGGTCATATTACACACAGAGATCATTTTCAACGCTCCCTGACCTGGCCTTCCTCCAGATGACCTCTCTGAGTATCTACTCGAATACAGTGGGTAAAAAAAACATATTTTTGCAATTCTTGGCAAAGGCACAAATAAACAAGCTCTGATTTTAAGAAGTTAAAATCAACAAATAAAAATGACTGTTTAGTGCTGGAGTTCTCAATCTTTTTTGTGTCATTACCCTTCTGGCAGGCTAGTGAAGCCTATGGATATCTTCTCAGAATTTTAAATAAATAGGTAAAATAAAATGTATAGGATACAAAGGAAATAAATTATATTGAAATATAGTTATTCAAAAGTTTTTTTTTTAATTTTTTAAAAAGACCTCAAGTTAAGAACCCTGGGTTTAGAGATATTTTCTCCACAAATATCTCCCTTCCACCCCAAAAAATTAACATTCAGAAATCACATTAAATTGGCTGAGCTTCTTTTAATTATATATCATATTACATATAACTGCCTTCATATTTCACCTTCTTTGAGATACACTTTCTATTATACTCTGAATCAACAGGGATATCAACCAACTTGAGTTTGCTATACAGTACATGACAATTTTAGAGGCCGTCATGTAAAAATAAATAAATAAATAAACTGTCCACAACTGTAAAAATAATTAACCATGGAAAGTGCCTAGGCAGTTTCAATTATCAGAATTGATTCAAACTCATATGTGATAACATGATAAAAATACTACTGTATTATTTAATTACTATTATCATAAGTAGTCCTACCTATTAAGGCAAACAAACTAGCTTTTAATTTCACTTTTTGGAAATTTATTAACTTTGGAGACAAAAGAGATTTTCAACTATAGCAAGCCAAAAATGACAAAAAAGGAAAAAACAATTGTTGAGGGGAGTGTGGGAAGACAGCACACTGTTGGTGGAGGTATGAATTGGTCCAGCCATTCCAGAATGGCCTCAGCAGTCACTAAACTTTGTGTACCTTTTAACTCAAAGATACCAATAGTAGTACTATACCCCCAAAAGAAATCAAGAAAAAATGGAAAAGGCTCATCTGCACAAAAATATTCATACTAGTTCTTTCTGTTGTATCAAAGAATGGAACTAAAGGATTGCCCAGCAATTGTGGACTAGTTAAATAAATGATGGTATATCAACACAATGCAATATTATTGCACTATAAGACAACACTGAAGGAACTATTTCAGAAAAATCTGAGAAAATGTGTATGAACTGATACAGAGTGAAATATGAAGAATCAGAAAAATAATTTCAATAACAATGTGAAGAAAAACGACTTGGAAGGATTTAACTCTGATCAATGCACTGACCAACAATGAATCTAGAAGACTGATGTTGAAACATGGTACCCACCTCCTGACAGAGGAGTGATAGACCCAAGGTGGAAAATGAAATATACATTTTTGGACATGGAAAATTTATGGATTTGGTTTGCTTAACTATACTTATTTATTATCAGGACTGTGTTTTTTTCTCTTTCTATTTGGGAGGGGAGGGGGAACTCAGTAATAGTGTAAAAAAAAGAATATAAATAAAAGAGTCATTGAGGCATCTTTTAAAATGCACAGAAGAAAAAGAATGAAATTCAGAGGAAAACAGAAAAATAGAACAGCTATACAGAACAGATATTCATGGTTTCACATATATAATTCCCTTAATCTGTTCTACTTTGTATATGGAAATGATGAAATGTCCTTTTTGTGTGTGTTCATTAAATTCAAAGCTTTTTTAAAAAGAAGAAAAAAATTAAAAGAAAACATAACCCAAATTCCTTCAGTTTACTTAATCCATTCATTAAATAAATATTCCTGGAGTCTCTATAAGGCACTCTTTTAAGTAGTTCCAGTGATTCAAAGGATAAACAATCCCTGCCTTCACAAAACTCCAATATAGTAACAGAAATAGGATATACACAGCAATAATCTTAATAGAAAAGCTAAATGGAAATGTTATCCTAAAATGAGCCCTAGAGTGGTAATCAGGAGACCACATCTGGAAACTTCTATTCAGTTCTGGGTGGCATATTTTGGGAAGAACATCTGAAGGATGAGAGAGTTTACATTATTGTTTTTCAATATAATGTAAAAAAAAAAAAGGTAATGATATTTATTATTAATTCTTGTTTTCTCCTTCCCTCCCCCACCCCCCACCTTTCCACTCCTTGTTAGGAATAAGAAACAATTACATAGGAATGGGTTGGTGAAATACCAAAAACGAAACATCAACCAGAAGGCTCCCTGATTGCATGCCTGTGATCACAGAGCAAACAAATGAGCTCTGTCCAGAGTTCCCATTTGGCCAATCTGTATGAGGTATTGTAAGTAATCAAGGAGCAGGACACACCAGCGCTGGGAGGGGAATTGGAAAGAGGAACAGTGCTTGAAGACTTAATTGAAAACTTTATATTGTTTACAAATCTTAATTAGTTTGGGTAACACCACCTCTGTAAGTGGATAGTTTCTTTTTAATTACCTTGCCTTTACAATGCTCTTTTACTTGAGAATAAACTCTTGAAAACACACGTGGCAGCAGACTAGAAAGAAGTATGTGGGTGCTTGTGCAGGGCTACACGAGAAGGGGGACAGCGGCATAAGTGGGCGAGAGGGAGAAACAGGTGTTCGGTGAATGTGTACAAGTCTTTGAATCAGTGGCCTCAAGTTGGCTAATGGATCAACACATGGCCCAACAATTGGAAATTTAAAATTCAGTAAGAAAGAATCCAAGGACCCCTTGGCTTACTTCCAAGAAGCAGATTCCTTGGGAAGCAGAGGTTCTCAGTGGGTCCTGTGAATTATAGCAATCCTTTGTGATGACATAAAAAGGCAACACTCAAAGTGCAAAAAACTATATGAGGCAGACAATAGTTTCAATTAACTCAAACCACTTTACATTATGTCTCCCTTTTAGTATCAGAGTAAATAAAGTAGGACAGGAAGACAGACATGATTCTTATTTCACATGATGAAAACCTGAGACACCATAAGATCAAATTACAAAGGCAAAATCACAACAACTGAGAGTTATTAAGATGAGACCTGGATCTCCTAAATGTTAATCCAGTACTCTTTCCAGTTAAGACTAGGGTGTTCAACCATTTCTCTAGTAAGAAATCACATGACTGACCTGTATTTGCTGTGTGGTTCCATGCTGAAACTTCCATAATAGACCATGGTCTATTAAAGTTGAGATTCTAATTTTTTAATACAGCATTTTGACTGGATATCTTTTTTTTTTTTAATTTCACTCTTAATTCTCCACAAAATGGCAGAAGCAAAAACAGAACTATTCACTTTTTTGCAAGAGTTCTTAACTGGGAGTTCATTAACTTTTTTTTTAATACTTTGATAACTACATTTTGATATAATTGGTTTCCTTTGTAAAGCTACATATTTTTATTTTATACATTTAAAAACATTAATCTGAGAAGGGGTAAATAGGTTTCACAAGACTGCCAAAGCAGTACATGATTCACAAAAGGTAAAAAACTACTGCTGTATTATGAAACTTCTGAGAGTCCATTTAAGTCAGTTTTAACCTCTCTGAGTCTCAGCTTTCCCATCTGTAAAGTAGAAGTTGAACTACACAGGGTGTTCCCAAAGTCCTAGGCTTATACTGAACTAAGACTTTGGGGATTTACTGTATTATCCCTAGGATCCCTTCCAGCACTAATAATCTATGCATCTACAGAAATAAATTATACAGACACATTCTGTCAGCCTGTAATATGCAATAATATTTCTTTCACTAGATTAGGATTTCCCAGCTTCTGTGAGGCAAGGATTTTTCATTTCCCCAAAAGCTTTTTGATCACTGAGAAAGTAGATAGATTAGAAGGAGGGATAAGGGTTGGGGATGGTGCTGACAAAGTCTCAAGCAAACCAAAAGAAAGGCCAGTACGTCTTCAGTATCCTTATTTTCTGTACTTTCCAAGACGCTGTTTCTAAAATAAAGCATGTTATCCTATAATGAGTCATGGAACGGAAGTGAGAAGTCCACATTTAGAGTACTATGATCAATTCTAGGTACCATATTTTGGGAAAGACATTGAAGGCAGCAAGGATGGATGGATAGGTAAGGGGATGCCTGTCCACACCTTTTTAAGTTACTTAAAGGAAGTAGGGAAGTTTAACCTAAATGGAGAAAATGAGGAGATGTGATTACTTTCTTAAAATATATGAAGCACCGTCCTACAAAAGGGATTAGACTTATTTTACTCAGCTCCTGCAGAGAGAACTAGAACCAATGAATAGAAAAGTTTTAGAAAAGTAGCTATCTACTAAATAATAAGTATATACATATATATATATACACATATATGTGTATATTGTATATATATATTGTATATGTATGTGTGTATGTGTGTATATATACATGCCCATACATACATACTACATACATACATACAATATAGAGGCACAGTTAGGTGGCATAGTAGAAAGACTACTGGACCTGAAGTCAGGAAAACCTATGTTCAAATCTTGCCTTAAACACTTACTAGCTGTGTGACCCTGGGCAAGTCACTTAACTCTGTTTGCTTTAGTTTCCTCATCTGGAAAATGAACTGGAGACGGAAATGGCAAAACCACTCCAGTATCTTTGCCAAGAAAACCCCAAATGGAGTCAGAGAATTGGACATGACTGAAACAAATGAACAACAAGAAAGAAAAAAGACAAAAATTTATGGCTTACAAAGCACCTTCTTTCCAATAAATCTGTGAAGTCAGCAGGATAAATATCATCATCCCCACTTTACAGATAAAGAAATTGAGGCCAAGAAGGATACACAGCTAGTAAGTGCTGACACAGAATTCATCTCCTAGTTTTCTATCTAGTACTCTGCTAAGGAACTATTAATTACATATTGTCCTTGATTCTTCTAAGAGCTCATGTTCTATTCTATAATACTGAAGGCAATACCAACATGGACAGATGAAGCACACAAGCCATTTATAACTGATAGAGTTAAAATACCAACTCCAATTACAAACTGATAGTGAATAGGAAAATAAGCCAGAATCAATGAACCAGGATCACTCCATTGCATAATTCCCAGAGCGTTAAGTCAAAAGTTAGTACAGAAGCTATACTAACTCATTCAGATCATTTGAGCAAGGGTTGTTCAAATTTGTTAAAGCCACTGAACCTTTATGTTAAAAAAAAACAATCATGTAATTATCAAATGAATGCATCTATACACACAGAGAAAGCAAAATGCAGTAACACAGTTTACAATCAATTATCCACATTAAAGATGGGAAAACTAAAATAATAATTAAATATCAGGCCAATAAGATTGGCGATGGAAGCTATGGGGATCACAATTAAATCTTTATTCTTTCTACAATTCCTTACCAAGGTCATACCAATACAAGTAGCTTCAGTACTTCAAGGACCCATGACTTTGTCATTGGTGAGATCCTCCTTCCACAAATACGGATCAAAATCTTAGAAGAGAGATAAATTTCTATGACCAAAAAAAATTTTTTCTAATCAGCAGCTGGTAGTCAACCTTGTGGAGATGAAGGTCGTTGATCTAAACTAGACTGGTCCTCAGCCAACAGACAGGAGTCCATTGCTGGAACCATACTCTAAACCTTTCCAACTTGGCTGAAATTGCCAAACTTTATACTTGACTGGGACAATCTGAAGGAACCTACTGAGGTACCATCAGTCCAAGGGATCAGAGGAATAGCAGGAGTACTATTCAAGTCAACAAGCATTATTAAGTACCTATTACGTGCGTGCGAGGCCCTGTGCCTAGCAGTGAGAAGACAAAGAAAAGGGAAAAACACAGTCCCCTCTTTCATAGAGCTCACATAAAGTGGAGGAGTCAATAGGAAAACAACCATGTATATACAAGATGTATTCAGAATAAACCGGATATAATATCAGAAGGAAGGCACTAGCATTTACAAGGATGAAGAAAATAATCTTGCAAAACAAACATAATAAATCTCAGACCGACAGATTGCAACAGTTATGTTGTGTTCATTTCCTGGCTCAATCTGGGGTCACCTTTTGAAAATAAATACTTCAAAAAGGATGAAAATAGAAGTGCAATTTGTTTGTTGTTGTTCAGTTATGTCCAATTCTTTGTGACCTCACTTTGGGGTTTTCTTGGCAAAGATACTGGAGTGGCTTGCCATTTCCTTCTCCAGCTCACTTTCCAGATAAGGAACTGAGGCAAACAGGGCTAAGTGACTTGCCCAGGATCACACAGCTAGTGTATGTCTGAGTCTGGATTTGCACTCATGAAGATGAGGTTTCCTGATTCCAAACCCGATGTTCTATCCACTATGCCACCTAGCTAGACAACAATTTGCAGACAGAAGAAAAGGAAGGTAGATGCATAACCTTAAAACATGGGGGGGGGGGGGCATTTAGTAATTTTGTAAAGGCACACAAAAAGAAGGAAATAAACATTTATTAAGCACCTGCTTTGTGCCAGGCTGTGTACTAAGAACTTTACAATTATTATTTCATTTGATTCTCACAATAGCCATGGTGGGGGGGGAGGTGCTATTATTATTATTGTCCCCATTTTACAAGTTGAGACAGACAGAGGTTAAGTGATTTGTCCAGAGTCGCACAGCTAGGAAATTATCTGAGGCTGGATTTGAACTAAAGTCTTCCTGACTGCAAACCCAGCACTCTTCCTACAGCATCATGTAGCTGCCTCTAACTTTAGCAAGCTTTTGTGTAACTGTTCAGCAGACAGATTAGTTAGAAAAAGATTGCACTAAATATAGTGTTTCCTTATATACCACACTAAGACGTGCTTAGAACTTTTCCTTAATGCCATCCTCCTCCCTAAATACACACACACACACACACACACACACACACACACATCTTTGCCAATTTGTTACTAAAGGTAAAAGTGGTGGTAACCTTGATAAAGAAAAAAAAGATGACTGGTATATATGAAAGTATATCTTCAACTCAGATGAATGCTCTGTGAAATCATCAAACTGGGTGTTCTCTCCCACCATACAGATTGCAACCCACCCATGTTTGCCCACTCTATGGATTCTTACTTATTTTCTCCTCTAAGCTTGTCATAAGCAGATAGGTGGCCCAGTGGATAAAGCAGCTGGCCTGGAGTTAAGAAAATCTGAGTTCAAATCATTAATTTTTCACTATTCAGAGGCTGCTGTATTCCAAATCTCAGCTTCAAATATACCATTAGTATGGGTATTACAAAATATGATATTGTTATATATTGTTATAACATATATTACAATTATATTATTATAATATAGTATATTAATATTGGTATTACAAAAATGGGGCCTTCATTTCTAGGAGAAGCTCAAAGTCTTTAATGGGTATCTGAAATGCCCTGATGACAATCCAGACTGTGTTCCTCCTCTTGCCTAATTTTGGGCCCCCCATGTTATCCTTTTATACTGCTGCTCTCAGATAAGCATAGTAAAGGACAACCTCTATCTGTACAGACTCAAATATATCTTTTAAATGTTAGGGTGGGACTAGGAGAGGTGGGGAGATAGACAGAAAGTTGAACTGGTAGAATGCTGACAGTGAGATTTCAAAAGCACAGAAGCTGTCACCGATTTTAAAGGTTTAGGAAGGGCTGTACTTGAGTCTTTATAGTACACGTAAAAAAGTAACTTAGAAACCTAGGTGGTGCACATAGGTGGAAAGAGCATCGGCCTGGAGCGGGGAAGACCTGAGTTCAAATTTGGCATCAGATACTAATTATGTGACCTTGGACAAATCACTTAATTTCTCTTTGCCTCAGTTTTCTCATCTATAAAATGGGGATCATAATGGCACCTACCTCCCAGATTGTTGCAAGGATCAAATGAGATAATATTCATAAAGTGCTTAGCACAGTGCCGGGCACATTGTTGTTGTTGTTCAGTCATGTTCAACTCTTCATAACCTCATTTGAGATTTTCTTGGCAAAGAAACAAAAGTGGTTTGTCATTTCCTTCTCCGGCTCACTTTACAGTAGAGGCATTGCAGGGTTAAGTGAGTTGCCCAGGGTCACACAGCTAGTAAGTGTCTTGAGGCCAGATTTGGACACAGGAAGAGTCTTTCTGACTTCAGGCCTGGGGCTCTAACCACTGGGCCACCTAGCCTGGAACACTGTAAGTGCTTAATAAATACTTGTTTCCTTTCTTTTCCTTCCTTACCTGCCCCACTCTTTGAAATGTATGTCATATGAATGAATGCTTCCTGCAACAAAGAGGGAGAAAAGGAAAGAAAACTACTGCGCCTTCATCAAGAAAAACTGTCTGCAGAATATGGAGTTTTAGGGAATCCTTAAAAAAGGGGGAAGTAGTAGGACAAACTCTCATGGAGGCACAGAGAAGAAAAAAACAAATTGAAGCCCCATTCCTGTCTATGTAAAATGGCCCTGTGTTGGCGGCAGCTAGAATCCCACTTTTGTTTTTTTGGTCTCCTAGTTTCAAATCCATAAAATGTCCTCACCCAGAAGGGTGCACTTGACTACCCTGGACAAAAAGCAGGGATTCAACCTCATTCTGAATCCCAAACCTAGTAGCTGTAGAAGTTACACCACCTGACTACAAATCTGGTTACCTATTCTGAAGCTGAGGCAGGAAACAAAACATTCCAATATCTATGTGGAGCTGGCTCTAAATAACAAACTTGGTCTTCTCCTAAAAAGTAAAAACCTAACTAGGTAAAAAGGCAAACAGGAGAAGTCAGGGTCAGGTAGGGGAAGCAGTTTTCTTTAATCCTTCTTGCTCTTTGACCCACAAAGCAGTTTTCCTGCTTCTCTTCCCTCACCTTTAGGTGTCCCCCCTCCTATTCCTGAGCCTACTCAATACACAGAATATAGTGTTCATATTTATAGAGCACTTTAAGGTTTGCAAAGCCCTGAATGTGTGTTACTTTAAGGTGACACAGTGGATAGAGTGCTGGGCCTGGGGTCCGGAAGACTTGAATTCAAATCCAGACTTAGACACTTCCTAGCTGTGTGACCCTGAGCAAGTCACTTCACCTCGTTTGCCTAAGTATCCTCATATGTAAAATGAACTGGATAAGGAAACAGCAAACCACTCCAGTATCTTTTGCCAGGCAAACACCAAAAAGGGAACACAAAGAGTCAGACATGACTGAAAGACAACTAAAAAAAATAAGCCTGTGGTCGGTGCTACAAAGAGTTCTAAGAATAAAATATACATTTGAAGGGCCATACATGAAATGTGTGGGTATATGGGTCAACTTTCCTTTAATTTTGAATCTTTTAAGGAAGATTTCAGCAAAGCTTTTTCAGTTTTCATGTTATTTTCATGGAGACATGGAATTAAAACATGAAATTTTAAGATCAAAATCATGCCAAGATATTTCATAATATAAGATACCTATGTTTCCCAGAGAAGCAAAATGTATTTTGAAACAAAGGCTAACAGCTGTTTGGGTGTTTTGTTTTGTATTTTTTTTAGAAAAACTGTTCTTACATATACATGTGTGATTTTCAATTTTCTACCAACAGCTTTAGACTTACCATACATTTAAAAAAAAAGGCATTTTTAAAAACTCAAATAAAACCAACTCTGCACCTGGAGATTTGTCTAAAACAAGGAACCATGATCACTTATATTCTAGACACTCTCTGACATAAATCCTCCCTTATTACACTTGGCTGGCTGCCTAGAATTTGTTTCAAAATAGCCCCTAACCATGGAAGGTTGGCCAACAAAATGCAAAAGAAAGCAAAATTTTACACCATTCCTAGAAAAACAGCTTCCTTTTACCCCCTGCAGTTTTATACCATTGATTAGGCAGTGAATATTTAATTAAAATCTCCAGCTGATATGTTCTTGCTAGTACAGTGGAAACATTTCCTTATTTGAAATAGTAGAAATTCCTATTCAATTATTTTACTACATAAAGCATTTTAATAAAAAGCCATTCTATTCTTTCCCTTTATTCAACCTCAATAAATGTGTTTCAGTGTAAGATAATATATACATTACATAGGGGTTAGGCAGAGCTCACCCAAATTTTTCTTCCTCCTATCCCTCTAAAAACCAGCCAAGCCTCTGAGGTATTTCATTAGGACACAGAGGACAGGAAATTCGGAATTGAGATCCACCTGGTTTCACTCCCCTTCATACCACTTTGCATCTGATGTTATTAAAGTAAATGTCAAACCCAGCCAAAAGTTTGTGTGAGATCTCCTTCCCTATTTTAATATTTCAGTGATACAAAAGATAATAAAGATGCAATATTAAAGAGTTCCCTCTTCCCCTACCCTACTTCAATTTCTTTGTTGTGGTTGTTCGGTCATTTCAGAACTGTTCTGACTCCTATTTGGGGTTTTCTTTGCAAAGAGTGGTTTGCCATTTCCTTCTCCAGTTCATTTTATACATGAGGAAACTGAGGCAAACAGAATTAAGTGACTTCCCATGGTGACACACTTATTAAGTGTCTGAGGCCACATTTGAACTCTGGTCTTCTTGATTCCCAAGCCCGGCGTTCTATGTACTGTGTCACCTAGCTGCGTCCCAGGGTTACACAGCTAATAGGTATCTGAGAGCAAATTTGAACTCACATCTTCTTGACTCCCAGGCCCAGCACTCTATGCACTATGGCTATAGTGCTATAGTGCTATATGGCTATAAGTGCTATACCTAGCTGCCGTAATCTTCTTAATGGCACTCAAATCTGTTCTCCTTATATGGTCAATCCATGAGATCATGAAAAAGTTGGATTCTCTCTGACCTTTAGAAAAATCACAAAATGCCCTTAGATCTCATGTACAAAATGTATTAAAATAATCTACCACTTCTTTCCAAAGATGATTTGCAAGGATTATTATAACCACAAATTCAAAATTTTCACCCTTAACTCCATTCCCACTTTACTGGTTAGGTGGTACAATTGATAGAGCTTTAGAACTGGGGAGTCAGGAAGACCAAAATTCAAATCTTGCCTCAGACACTTACTTAGCTGTGTGACTCTGGGCAGGTCATACCCTCTCAGCCTCACTTTCTTCATCTGTAAAAAGGGAGTGATGATAGCACCTACTTCCCAGGAGCTGGGTGTAATAGTCAAAATGAGTCAACATATGAGAAGTGTTTTTGCAAACCTTAAAATACTATATAAATGCTAGCCACTTTTGTTATCCCAGGGGTGTTTCTCCTCCAGAGCTGTGTCAGTAGGTTTCTTTTGAAGTCAGTAGGGTCTTTTTTCATACAAAAAAGATAAATACGCAAGAGTATGAAAAGAACCTGGGAGCAAGCCAAAGTCCACAGAAATTTTCAATAACCTGGGACCAGAGAAGCTGTACAAATACATTTATTATCAAGATGTTTCAAGCTGTTATTATCATCCTACATTCACTAAGTAAATCTTTGCCTGTGGATTGTTCCAGATGACCCATGGCAGTCATTAGAAAAAATTTCATGAAGGGAGGTTCTATCAAGCACCAGACCTAAAATCTACCCCATGATCAAAATGCAAAATTGGTGCTATCCCAGCAACACACAAAGAAAGTGATGTCCTTTCCCTACCTTGTTGCCTTCTACTTTTCTTATCAGGTCATTAAATAGAGGAATTAAATTGGAATTAAACTAACCGCAGATTAAACTAGCTGCTCCCTTCTCTGAAAAATATGGGTCCATTTGAGTACTCTTTCCAATGGTGTAGATGACAACCCACTTGCATCTTCTCATCTTATGCCAGCACTTATCCATGTCTTCCTATAAATCCTCCACAGGACATCTGCCCCGTGTGCTGGGTTCCTTTCTTTAAAAATCTCTTAGCTTTTCAGGGATAACAATGAAATGTGACTGTGGTCCATTGATTAACCTTCACTCTACAAGGAGGATTCTTAACTATTTTTGTATCATGTGCACCTCTGGCAGCCTGGGAAAACCTATGGACTCCTCAGAATAATGTACATAGGATTACAAGGGGAGTCAATCACATTGAAATACAGATAGATTAGTTCATAAACTCCTGCTCTACAAAAACATATATTTGGAGCTGGAAGGAAACTTAGAGGTCATTTAGTTCAACCCTCTCATTTTAGAGATGAGGAAACAGAAACCAGAAAGGTTAAATCCCTTATCCAAGGTCACACAGGAAACTAAGTAGGACAGCCAGAATTCAAACCCAGATCTTCCAACTTAGAAAATCCAACATACAAACAAACCATCCATTACATCTCCCTGATGATATCCCTGACACCATTCATCCATAATATGTTACAACCTGTTCTACCCATCACAGGCCTCTCCATAGTCCTTTGGTGACCCTTAATGTGAGTTCTTTGGTAATCTAATAAATAATAGACCATCATTATTCAAATCCCAATTTTTAAAAATTTCAACATGGAAAATTTACATTCAACATACAAGCAAACAACTTCAGTTTCCACATATTAAAATAATGTCTTTAAGTACCCTCATTCATTTTTTTAGTACAGTTATCCCTTCCACAATGCAGGGATTTAAGGCAAGGAGGGTAGGGCACAATCTGAAAAATTCAAGTAAAAAATTTTGGCCCTGCCAGAGAAGTCTGATTTTTTTCTTTTTTTATGGGGTGTTTATAATACCTTATTATAAAATTTGGGTTAAGTATTTGGTCATAGATTGACTATATGTAGGTTAATGCTAAGTAAAAATACTTTTTCTGTGTCATCTGCTAGCCTTCGAATGTCTGCAGCTTCCACAAAACTACCAAAAAATTTCCATTTCATCTCTTATGCTGACCCTCGATGTATCAAAACCATGATGGGGAAAGTCAGGATGCAGAAGGGATAACTGTGCCCTTTTTCTAAACCCTTATTATGTATTCATTCTCTAGCACTTTCTTACTGTCTTGGGTCATTCCTTAACTACTGACCCTCCTATGTGCATCAATCCTTCTTTACCTTTGTTCAATACTTAAGATTTTATGAAATGTTTTGCTATTGGCTTATTCCTTTTAATTAATCCTCAGAACATTTCTGTGAGTTAAGTAGTTAATATCATTATCCCTTTCTCCCCCTAAAGAAAAATTAAGACAAGATGATTTAAATATGAGTCCCAGATTGTTCAATGATGTCAGAGGCAGAGCTGGAACTAGGACTTGCTTCACAAATCTTTCTATCCTCAGTTGGGGGGTGGGGGGGAGAAACAGTCATTGCTTACCATTTCCATACAAATGAAATAGGAAAGTTTTTTTTTTTACCATCTACTTTGCCACTACCTTCATTTCTGATCCAGCTGAGTTCTAAAGTTTTCAAAGGTTTTGAATTGTTTTGTTTTGGTGAGTGGAGGAGAGGGATTATTGGGATTAGTTTGGGGTTGAGTTTTGGTTTTTGGTTGTCTGGGTTTGTTTTTTTTCCAATTTAGCTCAGGGAAAAAAATCAGTACAAAGCTCTAAAAAAATTCCATGGCACACTGTCAAAGGTAGATTAAGTAACTGTAATTCATGGAGTGTGAAATGTTTTTTGGAAGAAATGTGCTTTCTTACTTAATGTTGTGTTTGTGAGTTTCTTATCTCCTCACTAGAGAGAAAGCTCCTAAGGGATTGGGATTATGTCTTGTATTTCTTTTGTCCCTCCTCCAGTACCTCGAACAATCCTGTATACCTAGAAGACAGTCAATCAATGTTCCTTGAATGAATCAATGAATAGTCCTAGTGCATTTGGCAATATTCAAAATTGAGATGAAGATAATGGTGTATGGTTCAGTCTCTTCTCAGTTCTCAGGTAGAGAAAGGCTGCTTCAGATCATGGAAGAAAGTGGTTCCAGTAACACATAGCTGTCCTTGGAATGGGAAATGGAAAACAGACAAGTTATACTTCATTCCTAAAATGGGGAAATTTCTCCTCACTCAGTAAATTATCTCTAGTGGTTGCCATGGATGGGGGAGAAGGAAGTGAGGAAGGCAGCTTATATGAAAAAAAAAAAACCTTTTTAAAAATTTCTTTTCAAAATGGACAGAATGAGTATATAAACAGAAGCAAGCAAATGTGTTTTCTTGTTGTTCTCTAAAATCATATACAAATTATTCTTCTTTAGTGTGGTAACAGTATAACACACACTACAACAAACACATTAATCAACCAAATAATTTTTATTGATTGCCAGCTATGATCAAGGCACTATGCTAGGAAAAATTAAAAAAGAATCAGACAAATCTTTCTTTGTCTTCAGGGACCTTGAAATCTAGTTAAGGAGATAAGACATAAATACATAGAAAGATAAACAGCAACGCAAAGTGTCGAGTAAGCAGACTAATGCTTTTGAAATAAACATGCATATTTCTCCTTATTGTGGTTATCTCACAACATATTTCTGCACTGAGGAAATGTACGTTATTGCTATAAGAAATAATGCAATAGTATTGTGTAATACCCATAATGTAAAAATGGACCTGGAGTCAAGATGATATTAGGTTTGAATTTTGACTTTGATTTTATCTGCATAATCCTGAATAAGTCACTTGAGTACTAGTCTCTTATATAAAAATGGAGTTGTGATAATAGATGTACTACCATCTACAAGGCTGTTATGAAAAATGTTTTCTATCATTTCATAAGTGAGTTATTCCTGGAACCTCCATTTTAGTGAACAGCCCAGACCAGTCATCCCTCATTCTCCAGACTTAGCCATCATGCCTGCAATCAGGTATCCTCCAATCTTCCTCAGTTTTTCAGTTCTCTTTTAACGGGTTTTTGTTTTCCCCATTTGAATGTATGATTCTTGAGGACAGGGACTGACTTTCTTTTTGCTTATATTTGTATTCCCAGTACTTAACACAGTGCCTGACACAGAGGAAGAGCATAATAAACGCTTGTTGACTGAGAAACACTTTTCACAACTATAAATTAAGGGAGAGCTCTTGACTAAAAAATGGATAGGAAGGATCGCAGATGATAAAATTGATAATTCCAATCATATTGTATTGAAATTTTAGCACAAACAAAATCAGTGCAGGTAGAATTAAAAGGAAGACTACTTCCTTTAAAATTAAAAGTAACTACTGGGGGAAACGATTTGTACTTAATTTCTCTGATAAAGGTTTTATTTCCAAGAAATATAGGGAATGGATGCAAATATATAATTACCCCCTCAGTCATCCTCATTCTTTCACTTATTTTTCATCTCTCCTTGTCTACTGGCTCACTCTCTATTACCCACAAATATGCCTATGTCTCCCCCATCCTCAAAAAACTCTAATTTAATCCTTCTATCCCCACTAACTATTGGCCTATATCTCTTCTGCCCTTTGTGGCTAAAATCCTTTAAAAGACTATCTATAATAGGTGCCTCCACTCTCCTCACCCCCTCTTCTGAACCCCTTACAATCTGGCTTCCAATCTCACCATTTCACTGAAATCGCTCTCTCCAAAGTTACCCATGATCTCTTAATTGCCATGTCCAATGATCTTTTCTCAATCCTTATTCTCCTTGATCTCTCTGAAGCCTTTAACACTGTTGATCACTCTCTCCCCCTAGATGGTCTCTTCTGTCTAGGTTTTCAGGACATGACTCACTCCTGAGTCTCCTCCTAACCTATCTGACCTGTCCGTCTCAGTCTCCTTTTCTGGTTCCTCATCCAGATCACACTCTCTAACCACAGGTATCCCTTTGGGTTCTGTCCTAGGCCCTCTTCTCTTCTCCCTCTGTACTACTTCATTTGGTGATCTCATCAGCTACTATTGATTTAATTACCATCATTATGCTGATGATTCTCAAATCTACTTAGCCTACCTCAGTCCATTAATCTCCCAATTGCATCTCAATTGTTTCTCAGACATCTTGAACTGCATGTCCAGTAGACATCTTAAACTCAACATGTCCAAAATTGAACTCATTATCTTTCCCCCAAAATCCCCTTTTCCCCTCTCTTCCCTATTACAGTAGAGGGTAACACCATCCTCCTAGTCCCTCAGGCTTGCAAACTAAGTGTCATCCTGGACTCTTCTCTACGTCTCACCTCTACCATATTCAATCTGTTGTCTATTAATTTCACCTTTGCAACATCTCTAAAATATGGCTCATTTCCCTCCTCTGACACTGCCATCTCTTTGGCTCTCATGGTTTGACTGCTGTAGTAGCCTGCTGGTGGTTGTGCCTGCCTCATGTCTCTCCATCCAATTCATCCTCCATTCAGTCACAAAAGTGATTTTCCTAAATCACAGGTCCAATCATGTCACTCTCCCACACAATAAACTCCAATGGCTCCAGATATCCTCCAGGATCAAATTCACAATTCTCTGTCATTCAAAGACTGTCATAACCTAGACCCTTCCTACCTTTCCAGTCTTATGCCTTACTCCCTACCATGTACTCTCCAATCCGGTACCACTGGCCTTCTAGTTGTTCCATAAAGAAGACACTCCATCTCTCAGCTCTGAGAATTTTCTCTGGCTCTCTCCCATGCCTAGAATGCTCTCCTTTTTCATCCACCCACTGGCTTCTCTGCCTTCTTTTAAGACCTAACTATAGGTTAGGACTGTGATGGAATACTATTATGTTATAAGAAATTATGAGCTTGATGATCTTAGAAAAACATGGATAGATTTGCATGAAATAACAAAGAGCAAAATGAGCAGAACCAAGAGAACGTTGTATACAGTATACAGTAACAGCTTTATTGTTTCAAGAACAACTTTGAGTGATTAAGCCATTTTGACTATCATAAATGCCCAAATTAACTATAAAGAATTTTTGAAGGAAGACGCTACCTACATCCAGAGAAAGAACTGATAAACAGAAGTATGTACAGAATAATTTTACATACCTATACCTATTTGTGTCTAATGGTAGCCATTTCTAGGGTGGGATGGAGGAAAGAGGGGGAAAAAAGGAAAAAGAAAAGAAAAAAAGAAATTTACATGATAACTTTATATTTAAAAGGAATAGTAAGTTGTGCATAACACACTTGCAGTTTCATGTGCAATTACCTTTTTCATTATACTATTATGGAAATGCTTGTTTTAGTCCATAAATTAAAAATAAAATAAATCAAACAAAACATAAGACCTAAGTAATAATTCCATCTTCTATAAGAAACCTTTCCCAACCTCTCTTAATTCTAGTGCTTTCCCTCTCTTAATTATTTCTTATCTATCTACTATATAGCTCATGTGTACATATTTGTTTGTTTGTTGTCTCCTCCATTAGATTGCGAGCTCCTTGAAGGCAGGGAATGTCTTTTGCCTCTTTTTGTATCTCTAGCACTTAGCACACTGCCTGGCACATTTGCTGTTGTTCATTTGTGTTCGACTCTTTGTGACTCCATTTGGGGTTTTCTCAGCAAAGATAATGGAGTGATTTGCCATTTCCTTCTCAAGCTCATTTTACAAATAGGAAAACTGAAGCAAACAGGGTTAAGTGACTTACCGAGGGTCATATAGCTTACCAAGGGTCATACAGCTAGTAGGTGCTTAAGGCTGGATTTGATTTCAGGAAGATTAGTCTTCCTGACTTCAGACCCTCTATCTACTGCACCACCCAGCTGCCCTACCTGGCACACAGCAGGTGCTTAATAAATGTTCACTGACTGACTAATAAGGGCCATTCCCCAATAGATAAATGCTCAAAGGATAGGAAGAGTTTTCAAAAGAAGAAAAGCAAATTATCAACAAGCATTTTTTTAATGATCTAAAGCACTAATAATTAAAGAAAAATTAAAGTAACTTGGAAGCTATACCTCATAGATTGGCAAATATGCTAAAAAAAAATAACACCTGTTAGAGGGGATATGAGAGGACAAATGCATTAATGAACTGCTGTTGTTGGAGATGTAAATTGGTCCAACCATCCTTGAAAGCAATTTAGAACTATATCCTAAAAGTCACTAAATATACCCGTTTACCACCACTATTAGGATAGACCCCCAAAAGAGATCAAAGACAGAGGGAAAGGATCCATATGTATAAAAAAAAGTTATATAGAAGCTATTTTTGTGGTAGCAAAGAAAGTAGGCGTCCATCAATTGGTGAATGGACAAGCAAATTATGGCAAAGTAATGTAATGAAATTGTTGTTCAGTTACATTAGACTCTTCACGACCCCTTTTGAGATTGTGGTAGCAAAGATACTGGAGCGGTTTGCCATTTCCTTCTCCAGCTCATTTTACAGATGAAGGAACTGAGGCAAACAAGGTTAAGTGACTTGACAAACATCACACAGCTAGTAAATGTCTGAGGCCAGATTTGAACTCAAGAAGATGAGACTTCCTGACTCCATGCCCAGCACTCTGTGCACTATGGAGCCACCTAGCTGTCCAATGGAATACTATCGCACAACAATAAATGATGAATGTGAATAATTCAAAGGAATCAGAGAAGACACGTATAGTGACTCAGTGAAATGATGAGAATTAGAAGAACTTATATCATGACAACAATAATGTAAAAGAAAACAAATTCCAAAGACTTAATTGACAAGTATTGATTAAGGGGTTATGTGCCAGCCATTGTGCTAAGTGCTGGTGACACAAGTACAAAAAATTAAACAATTCCTACTCACAATGAACTTATATTCTGATAAGAACTCTGAGCAATAGAATGACCATTCATTACTTCAAAAGACTTATTATAATGAAGCTTGCTTCCCACCCTCTTAGTACAGAGATCTTGGACTAGAAATGCAAAATGAAGTATTAAGTTGTCAAACATGGTCTATATGTAAATTTGTTTTGTTTAACTGTTACAAGAAGGCAGAGGGTGGAGGAGAGAACAGGTGAGTAGGATATAAAAAAGAAAAGATAAATGAAACATTTTTTATTGAAAGTCCTCTTATTTTATTTTTTAAATTAATTTATTTTTAGTTTTCACTTCATAAGCTTTTGAGTTTTAAATTTTCTCTCCCTCCCTGCCCTACTCCCTCCCCAAGATAGCATGCCAAATGTTATAGGCTCTACATATACTAAATGAAATATTTTCTAAAATATACAGAGAACAAAAGGAAATCCAAAGTTCAGAAGGAGACATAGATATATACTTTTTTAAAAGTCGAATTTAATATAAAATCATCTTTTATATTCTTTGTATATTGAAATGTTCATGTTTGTCAAGTTCACAGTAAAAAAAAAAAGTATCAAAAAAACAAAGTGCTTTGTAAAACTTAAAGCTATATGGATAAACAAGTTATCATTGTTATTTCATTTTAGAGTCTACAATGGCCAGAAGATGTAGGTGAAGCACCAGGGTTCAGATCCCACACAAAAGATTGTACAGTCAGGACCTCATTTGGAGAAAGGTATTAAAAAGAGCGTACCTTTTCATAAAACAGGGAACCAGGGAAAGCTATCCCATAAGACTCATATTTATTTTTGAGATGAAAGCTGGGCTATGCTAGTAAATGTTTTAACAACCAACTCTCTAGAAAAAATGCATACACATGACACAATTTTAAATTTAATCTACATTACTAAAATTCTCCATCACTTCCTTAAATCCAGACATTCAACAAAACAATAAATCAAGCCTTGATTTGTATTATTTATGCTGATTTCCAAAATGTAAATGTTCACAACGAAAATCAACAAGCTCTCTGGTTCAAGCTGGATCAGTCACACCTTTGAGTGAAAAGATCTTGCTATTATTCTCGAATAATAGTGCAGGCAAGTTTGATTACCAGCAAAATTCTCAAGGCACAGAACACTGTTTTAGGATGCGAGAAACTTGAGGAACTTGAGTATCAGGTATTAGGATTAAGGCAGACTCCTACAAAGTAGAGACTTGCCTCTGCCCTCCAACTCAGAACTAGAAACTAAATCCCCAGAAAAAAATTTTATCAGTCTGTCAGTGAACAAGCATTTTCTAAACCCCTACAATGTGCCAGTTACTGCATTAAACTCTGGAGACAGAAAGCCAAAAGACGGTCTCTGCTCTTAAGGAAAGGTTTTCTGACAAGGAAAATGCTTTTGCTTATGTACAGTTTATTCCAGGTGGAGTCAGCAGGGCGGACAGTTTCTCCTAGAACCAGTATAGCAAAGTAGCCATGAGGCTCCTTGTCTCAAGCAAATATCCAGGAGTCAATAGCTTAGTTAGCGACTGCTCGGATCAGGCAATCCTGTAGCAGACTAAAAATGCTAGCAAGTAGATAATACCCTCCAGGTGGCTGAATCCTTCAAGAATCAGAGTATAAAAGAATTATAGGATGAAAGATTTGGCGGGGACTTCATCTACCATCCAGTCCAACCCATCCCTGAAAAAGTCCACTGAAACACATACAACAAATGGTCAACTAGCCTTTGCTTAAAGATATCCAATGAGGCAGAAAGCACGACCACCTGAGGCAACCTGTTCTCCTTATGGATAGCTCTAATTTTGGGATATTGTTTCATTACATTAAGCCTAAACAGCCATCTTTGTAACATCCATCTGTGGTCCTTGTTTTGCTCTCTGGTACCAAGCACAACAAGTTTAATCCCTTTTCCATAGACAAGCTCTTCAAATACTTGATGAGACTTAGTGGCATCCTGAAATCAAAGCTGAATGTGGAAAACATGTTTAAGACAATTAAAATCTATGCAACACCAGTCTTAATGTATACTTTTAGAACTGTGAAATAGATTTGGAAAGTATCTTAACCCAAGCATATACAATATGAACAAAACACAGGGTGGACCACCCTAAAGCAGCTACAGAAAGGGTGGTACTTCCTTATCAAAAACAAGGAAGAGGAGTGATAAACATCCACAGAACAGGTTACAAATAGGAAGAAGAAAAATATTTTTAGACATTTAAACATTAGACATAGACATGCTATGTCCACCATTCCTCCTCTTTGGGTCTATTTTCTTCAGGTGAAACATTCACAGTTCATTCAACTGACCATCCTACGGCATGGATATTAGGTCCTTTATCATTCTGGTTACCCCAATAGAATCTCTCCAGTTTATCAACATCCTTTCCAAAATGTGATGCCCAAAACTCACCATGATTCTCCATATGTGGTCAGACCAAGGCAGACCACAGTGGCATATCATCTCTTTATCCCCATAAGAAATGCTTCATTCAATGCTGGCCAAGATTGTGTTAGGGTTTTTTTGGGCACCCTATCATTGTTGACCAGGTCAATCAATCAACAAAAATTTATGAAGCACCTATGTGGTATACATTGAATACTTAATAAATGTTTTCTCATTCTTACATTCCTGAAGATGGAAATGGAATGTCAGTGTATGAGGAATACAAAGAAAGCCAATGTGGCTAATTCACAGAGTGCTAAAGGGAGAATAATGTCCAATGAGACTAGAAAGATAGATTGGGGACAGGCTGTAAGTTAAATATGTGCTGGGCACTAAAGATATGAATACAGAGAATAAAACAATCCTTGCTGTCAAGGAGCTCATATTCTAACAAAGAAAACAACAAATACATGTATAAGTACCTACAGAATAAATATAAAGAGAATAAATGCAAATAAATACAAAGGAGTTCAATATAAGGGAGTTTGGGAGGGAGGTCACTAGCAGTTGGAGGAAATCAAGAAAGATTTCATGTTTAAAAAAAAATGAGACAATATAGAGGATAATGCTTGAAAAATATCTAAAGGAAGAGAAGGGCTCTGTAAGGGGAAGGGAAAGAGGGAATGTATTCCGGACATGGAAGATGTCCCATACAAAGGCTTTATCTTCCCTGAAAATAGGCCTTCTTATCGCTTCTCAGTCATTTCCAAGCCCACATTCCAACCATCTTCCTCATCCCCCTCCCACCAGAACTTTGGACTCCACCCGAGAGAGTGGGCTCTTGTAGTTGAACTTTCACCTTACCTTTCCCAGGACCAAGCTCCCATATCAATTCTCATCTGTTTCCAAACCATTCTCCCTCACTCCTTTTCTAGTTCCCCTTTATAAGCTGTCTTCCAGTATTCGAATTTAAGTTCTTTATTTTCATGGCAGCAAAATATTAGAAATTGAGAGGTTGCCCATCAATTGGGAAATGAACGTGTTGTGGTATATGAATGTAATGGAATACTATTGTGCTATAAGAAATGATGAGCAGGCAGTCTTCAGAAAAACCCAGAAGGACTTATATGAACTGATGCAAAGTGAAATGAACAGAACCAGGAAAACATTGTACACAGTATCAACAACATTGTGTGATGATCAGCTATGATTGACTTAGCTCTTCTCAGCAACACAATGATCTAAGACACAAAGGACTCATGATGGAAAATGCTATCCAAATCCAGATGAAGAACTGATGAACTCTGAATACAGATCAAAGCATACTTTTTACACTGACTTCATTTTTTCATGTTTTTTTTTCTTTTTAAACTGTTTTGTCTTTCAGAACTGTGACTGATATAGAAATGTGTTTTACATAATTGCACATATATAGCCTATATCAAATTGCCTACTATTTTAGGCAGGGGGGAGAAAGGGAGAAATATTTGGAATTCAAAATCTTATAAAAATGAATGTTAAAAATTGTCTTGACATATGATTAGTAAAAAATAAAATATTATTAAAAAATTAAAATAAGTAAAAGAAAAAGAAAAAAAGAATGTAAGTTCTTTGAGAGCAGCTACTATTTTACTTTCTTGTATTTATATGCCCAGCACTTAGCACAGTGCTAGATATACATTAAACACTTGATAAATGCTTTTTCATTCTTACATTCCTGGAGATGGAAATGGAGTGTCAGTGTATGAAGAATACAAAGAAAGCCAATGTGGCTAATTCACAGGGTGCCAAAGGGAGAGTAATTGTCTAATGATACTAGAAAGATAGATTGGTAACAGGCTATAATGGGTTTAAAAGTTAAAGAAAGGAGTTTACATTTTATCCTAAAGGCAGCAGGGAGACAGTGGAGTTTATTGAGTAGTGGTGGTGGTGATGGTGGTGGCAGCTAGGTGGCACAGTGGATAGAGTGCCTGGCCTAGAGTCAGGAAGAACTCCACCCTCAGACACTTGCTAGTTATGTGACTCTGGGCATGTCACTTAGTGCTGTATGCCTCAGTTTTCTCATCTGTAAAATGAGCTGGAAAAGAAAATGGCAAACCACCCAAGGATCTTGGCCAATAAAACCCTAAATGGGGTCAAGAAGAGTCAGACTGGAGTTTGTTGAGTAGGGCAGTGCTTACAATCCACTAATAAAACCCCAAGTCTTTTTCAAACAAACTGCTATCTAACTATGTTTCCTCATCTTGCTATTTTTAACCAAATTATAATATTTAAAATTCATTCCTACTAAGTTTCATCTTATTAAATTCATCCCCACATTTTAACCTGTCAAGAGCTTTTTGGATCCTTACTGCCATCCAGCACATTAGCTATCCCTCCTGGGTTGGTGTCATCTTCAAATTTGATAAGTATGACATCTCTTCTTATAAGTCACTGATAAAAATACCCAGCAGCACTAGACCTAGCACAAATCCCTGGGGCACACCACTGAGAATCTCCTTGTAAGTTGACATTGAATCATTAATCACTCTTCTTTTTAATCCAACCATTAAACCAGGCCCAAATCCATCTAATTATATTGTCATTTAGTCCATATCCCTCCATTTTTTCCACAAGAATAGTGTGATACCTTGATTATCAAACATCTATTTTTTTTTTTACCAAATGGGTTTTACCTCCAAGGAGAAATCCTCAGATCTCAGTTCTATTCACACTTGTCTGGCCAAAAAAAAAAAATCTTTAGGACATCAATACATATTTAATGTTTGAAGGGAAAGGATTGGTTTGTTACAACCATCACCCTTTAACTCCTGAAGTTGTTCTGAAGGGCAACGCTCTCTTCTAAAGGCTGGCTGAGATGCCCTTGGAGGGCAATTCTTATTGAAGACGGTCAAGTAGCCCCATTGCTAAGGCCTCCAGTTACCACCACTGGCTCAGAGCCAAATTTGTATCTAGGCAAGGAAAGTAGGGTCACCCGTCAATAATGACAGTCTTAAAGCCACCAATCTGGGTCAAAAAGAAAAAGCTAAAAACTATACAATCACACAATTGTAGAGTTGGAAGGACACTCGAGGATGTGCTAGATCAGTCACTGTGAAGTCAGGCAACAGAACAAGGCAAAGACCAAGATGGCATCCAGGGAGTATACAGAGGAGAAGCAGGAATTAGAGGCTGAAGGTATATATGCATCAGAGCTTTCTGGAGATGAAAATCATAACAGACAGGAGAGGTCCAGAGCAATAACTGCTCGAGCAGATATTAGAAGGCTTCTTTCAGTTACCTTTAAAATCAGGTGATCTCAATTCTATCTACTCAACCCTACCTCGCCAGGCCAACACAACACCTCTAATCTTAAAGGACTCTTGTGGGGCTCCAATTAGTATCTCTTAATTTTAGCCTCCTCTGACAGAGGTACTCTGGGAAGGGGGGGAGGGGGAATCAGGAAAAGAAATGGAATGCCCTGAGGGCTCAGAATCTGGCCCCCAGCTTCTACCTCATTGTTGTTGTTTTTCTGAGGCTTGAACAGAGACCCTGGTTGTGTTGTTGTTGTTGTTCAGTCATTTCAGTTGTACCTGACTCTTTGTGACTCCATTTGGAGTTTTCTTGGCAATGCTACTAGAATGGTTTGCCATTTCCTTCTCCAGTTCATTTTACAGATGAGGAAACTGAGGCAAACAGGGTTAAGTGACTTGCCCGGGGTTACACAGCTAGGGTCTGAGGTCAGATTTGAACTCAGGAAGATGAGCCTTCCTGATTCCAGGCCTGGTACTCTATTCACTGCACCACCTAGCTGTCCCAGGAAAACAGACTGGATTGTCTTCAGTTGTAGAGCCCCCCCCAAAATTATTCTACATTCCAACTAGATTGTGTTCATAAAGTGACACCTAACATGAACAAACATCTCATTCACCTAAGCTAATCAGGTAACAAAGTGAATTCAAAACAGTGATCAATAGACTATTATTCTGGCATAAATCCTCCCCAGGCATCTATGTGCCAGCAGAGTTTATTTTCCCAGTAGATAGCAAATATCCCTATCGTCATTAGAGAACATTTAGAAAACCAGGTGACAAAAACCTTTGAAGAACATTACCTGGTGATATTACTAAGTGCGCATTCACAAAGCACCTTTCTATTCTGCATTCTTTACAGTCAGCTTCTATTAATTTCATCTCACAGCATCCCTGGGAGATAAGTTCATCTTGTTACGCTCATTTTACAGATGAGGAAGTAGGAAGGTTCCAGCAGGGATAGTGCCTTAATGTACTATGTGTCTACTTATGTGTAACAAGAATCTATTCTGATTAATTCCCATCAAGCCATATAGAAATGTCTGCACAATCTGAGTGAAATAGCATAATTGGAGGCTGACAGAATGGAAGCCACAAGAGATCATTTAGATTCTATTCTCCCCTCTGTTCTTTGGCCCTGGACAAATAACTTACCTCCCTCTTGTTTTCTCTTCTAAGTATCCTTTCCCAGAGAGGTTTACCCAATTAATGGTTTGCAAAAGATGCTATCTGCATACAGAGAAAGAACTAATAAACAGAAGTATGTATAGAATAATTTTACATTATATATATATATATATATACACATACACATACACATACACAAATATTTGTGTCTACTGGTAGTCATCTCTAGGGCTGGGAGGGGAGAAAAAAAGGAAAAAGAAAAAAGAAATTTACATGATAACTTTATCATATATTTAAAAGGAATAAGTTGTACATATCAGGCCAATTTCTCAATCCTTTCCCATTTCCTAGAGCAGGTCACAAGTCATTGCAGGCACTGTTGGGGGATGGGGGTAGGGAGCCTCTGTTCTGAGGAATTTTCATCAACTGTCTGCAGTCCCCTTCCTGCAACTCTTTCTCTCCTCATTCCTGCCCCCTGGCTTCCTTGGTTTCCTTCAAATCTCAATTAAAGTCCCACCTTCTACATGAAGCCTTTCCCAGTTCTCATTTATGTTAGTGCCTTCTCTCTGAGATTATCAACAAATCACCCTCTATGTTCTTAATATATGGTGGTCTGCAGGTTCTTTCTACCATTAAATCATGGCGGGGAGGAGGGTGAGAGAAACCAACAGATCTTAATTCTTAAGAGCAGGTAATGGTTTTCCTTTTTCTTTTTTTGCTTTTATTTGTATCCCCAACGCTTAACACAGTAGTTATTGAAGAAATGTTTATTGATTCAACTTGACTATGCCACTTAGCAGCCTTTAGTAACAGAAGATGGTAATAACTTATCAACCAATGAGTCGATATCAGTCTGTAAAGGACAAATCTACAATCCCTGAAACAGCACTGGAAAATGGAAAAGAGCAATAGATTTAGAATAAGCAGATTTGTGGTCAAATCCTGGTTCTACCACTTACTATCCATGAGTCCTTGGTCAAGTCACAGTTTCCTTATCCATAAAACAAGGGGGACTAAATATAAATAGGAGGAGCTAGGTGGTTCAGTGGACATACAGGGCCTGAAGTCAGGAAGATTCATCTTCCTATGTGACCCTGGGCAAGTCACTTAACCCCGGTTTGCCTCAGTTTCCTCATCTGGAAAATGAGCTGGAGAAGGAAATGGCAAACTATTACAGTACCTTTGCCAAGAAAACCCCAAATGAGGTCACAAAGATTTGGACATGACTAAAACAACTGACCAAAAATATAAATAGCTTCTACTGTCCCTTCCAGTTCTAAATCTATTATACTTATTGATAGGGCATCAGACATTTCTCTACTGTAGTAGTTTCTCAAGCTGTTCTTCCTTACTATTCTTCCTACAAACTTCTCTACTGCCAGACTGTAAGCATTCTCACTAGCCGTCCTCCCTCCTTATCTCCACAGCCTGCCTTCCCTAGCATCCCTCAAGTCCCATCCAGAACCCAATCTTTCATGAGTCTTTCCTGGTCCTTAAAGCTACTACCTTTTCTCTAGTGACAGTTTTTGATCAATCACTTTTCAGTGGTGTCTGACTCTTCATGACTCCATTTGGGGTTTTCTTGACAAAGATACTGGAGTGGTTTGCCATTTTCTTCTCCAGCTCATCTTACAGATGAGGAAACTGAGGCAAACAAGGTTAAGTGACTTGCCCCGGGGAACACAGCAAGTAAGTGTTTGAGGTCAAATTTGAACTCAAGATCAGTCTTCCTGACTCCAGGGCAGGCACTCTATCCACTGCGACACCTAGCTGCCCCCAACAACAACAAACAACAATAACACAAAAACTCCAGTGTCTCCTTGTTGCCTTTAGAATAAAATGTAAACTCATTTCTTTAACTTTTAAACCCTGTACCCATACCCTTCTATATAGGTTGTGTCCCCCAATTAGAATGTGAACTCCTTGATAATGCAACTATCTCAGTGTTCTGTTTGTACTCCCAGAGCTTAGGGGCAGCTAGGTGGCACAGTGGACAGAGGGCCAGACTAGAGTCAGAAGACTCATCTTCCTGAGTTCAAATCTGGCCTCAGATACTTACTAGCTGTGTAACTCTGGACAAGTTACTTAACCCTGTTTGCCTCAGTTTCCTCATATGTAAAATGAACTGGAGAAGAAAATGGCAAGTTTGAACTCAGGAAGATGTCTTCCTGTCTCCAGGCCCAGCACACTAACTATTGAGCTACCCAGCTGCCCTTCCTATAAATAGGGCTTTGGGCTGTGAGCTCCTAGAGAGGATTGTCTTTTGCTTTTCTTCTTATCTCCAGTGCTTATCACAGTGCCTAGCACATAGTAGGTGCTAGTGGGTTGACTAAATATAATTTTGGAGGGTGAAGGCACTAGCAGAATAATATGAGTCAGATTAAAAAAAATTAAAGGAAATCTCTGGGCTCTTAGGAAGTAAGGGTAGTACATAAATTCAAGATGCTCCTGAAGTACTAATATAATATTATTGTGTGTATGTGTGTGTTTATAGTATATATGTAGTGATTTATAGCTATATCACACTAGATTAATTTTGTGGAGAATTAGGTTATCTGATCTAAGGAATACTGATGAAGCAATCAAACACAGAATTCATGTAACTAAAATAGCAAATGCTTCTAGCTTGTTTAGATATAGTTATAAATCTGTCAAATGCTTGCTTAATGTTGGCTGAAGACCTTCAAATGATGTATGATATAGTTAGAAATAAGGCTATAAGGATTTTCATTATGGATCTAGCAAAAGGATCCCATCATTTGGTGAAATAAATGAAATTCATTATTTTCACTCAGTTGGAAAGTGTTGTAAATACCCTACATGAGAAAAAGGCAATATGGACAGAAAGATAGCAGGAATCTATTGTTGGCAAGATATGCCATAGTAAATGAGGTTAAATTTAGAAAATCCAAGGTGATTTATCCCAGGAATTTAGATAACTAACCATGGAAAAACAGAAAGAAATGCCAAAATACCAAGAGAACTCATTTCAATATAAAAATAAATCCAATCTGACCTTATCTCTGGTAAAGTATATCAAGGAATGCTTAACCTCACTACTATATACGTTGGGACAAAGTGGAAAAAGAAAAAAAGTAACCAAAATCATTGGAGACCACAGAAAATGAACTTTAGGAGAAAAGACAAAAAGCCACAACAATGAAATCTCTGATTGATATAGATATGAAAGTTGTGTCGCTGGTCAAGGTAAAAACATCCAAGTAACTAAAGCCAATTGACAAAGAAAAAGAACACTTGGCTCCAATTCAGCAAACAATTCCCAGGCTAGCAACTTAAGTATCTCAAGCATGAAACTGTCAAAACAAATGTGAGCTTCACTTTTTAATTAATATCTATAGGTATACACACCTCACCAGACCTTTAAGACAAGGGGAGTCTAAAAGGCTGTAAGAATTGTTATTGCCAGTGACCTAAAAAGTGCTTGAAAGGAAAAACTGGTTTGGGTTCAAAATGCTATTCTCAAAAAAGAGTAAACTGGCAAATTAATTCAGTGGGGAGACTTGGCCCTTACTGAGAGAACTGGTTGCTCTATTATTTAAAGACTGCAAGTGGCAGTCATTTCATAAACAGCTTAGAATTCATATTGTTCACCTGACCACCCACTTTGTTTTCACAAGGCAAGATGGTAAAACAGTTCAAGAACCTTTCACCTTACAATCAAATTCTTTCAGTAATCAAACCTTTCTTTGTAGGGAAAATAAGCACTCATTTAATCATTACAATATGACATTTTAAGACTTATGAAAGGCAATGCACACATTTTAAAAAGTAATTTTGCTAACATTCTTCATTTTTTCATTATCTGCATTTCCCAGTGTATCCCTTCCTCTGCCTCTCAGAAAGCCTTCCTTTATGACAAAGAAGAAAAAGGGGAGTGGGGGGGAACAGTTCCGAAAAACTAACCAACATATCAAAAGGTCTGACGTTCTATCTAGTGTTTCAAATGCATCTTCACTTCTGCAAAGAAGGGTATAAGGTTTTTTCACATATTTGGAGACAAGTTATTATAATTTCTCAGCACTGGGGACAAGTCATTATAATTTCTCAGCATTTAGTTTCCCTTATTTTGTTACTATTCTTTCCATTGACATTGCTGCATTTTTTGAGTATTTTTTTCCCTGGCTCTGCTCACTTCATTGGGCTTTAATTCATGTGAGGCTTCCCATGCTTCTCTGTATTAATCCTATTTCATCATTTCCTACAATGCA
>NW_020954592.1:12038205-12298269 GCF_900497805.2 Vombatus ursinus | reverse complement strand
TTGACATCCTTGAGGTATGTTCTTAGCAGTGGAATCCCTGGGTCAGAAAGTAGGGACATTTTAATCACTTTCTCCAAATAATGTGATGGGTGTCACAATGAAGTAAAAGGAGCTCTGGACTGGGAGTCAGATAATCTGGGTTAAAATTCTGGCTCTCCCAAGTATCAGCTGTGACCTCAGGCACGTATCTATCATCTCTGAGCCTCAGTTTTCTCATCTACAAAATGACGGAACTGTTCTAGGTGTTCCCTAAATACTTTCTAGCTATAAAATTCTTTAATTCCATGACTACATAAATATAAGCAACTATTTTTTGTATCATGGGAAAGCTACAGAAAACTGGGAAACAGCAGCAGCTAACAAACTAATCTGTCACACACATACGGACAGCAATATTCCTAATATCATCTTCAAGCACAATGGCCTGTTTTTAAATATGGCACGTTGCAGGATCAAGTACACTGTTACCAGAGTGACCAATTTTCCAGAACCTAACAAGAATAATTGTTTGCATTTATGTAACTGTTTAAGATTTGCAACGAACTTTAACAAATTTTATTTCATTTGATACTGACAATAACCCTGTTGTGAGGTAGATACAGTACCCACGATTTCATTAGTATAAAAAAGGCCAGAGGAGGAAATTTCATTTACTAATGCAATTTGGCTTTTACTAATTTTACTAATGCAATCTGTTGCTGGTAACTTATGGTCTTAAAGAGTTGCCTGGGGCACTGAAAGGTTAAATGAGTTACCCAGGGTCATAGAGCCCGTATACATAATAACAACAACAACAACTAACATTTATGTAGCACTTAACTATGTGCCTGGCACTGTGCTAAGGGCTTTACAAATATTATGTTATTCGATCCTCACAACTGTGGGAGGTAGGTGCTATTATCATCCCCACTTTACGCACAAGGAAACAGAGGCAACCAGAGATTAAATGACTTGCCCAGATTCATAGAGGTAGTAAATGTCTGAGAACGGATGTGAACTCAAGTCTTCCTAACTCCAGGTCAGAGCTCTATTCACTGAGCCACCTAGCTGCCACCTAACTGGCAGAGATAGGACTTGGAATCAGGAAGACTTAAATTCAAGGATAGTTTTCAATTGATTATAACACATTGCATATATATTAACCCATAAAGCATGAAAAAGGAAAAAAAAGAAATAAGGTTATTTTTCCATATTGTCTTCACAAAGAAGTATCAAAAGAAAGTTCTACTTAAAAAAAAAACCATCTGTTTAACTTGGTTTCCATAGTGCATGTGTATGTGTGTGTGTTTATTTGTAATATAGATGTATATATTATATGTGTTATTGGTTCCATTGTTTCAGTTGTATCTGAGTCTCGTGACCCCATTTAGGGTTTTCCTGGCAAAGAAACTGGAGTGGTTTGCCATTTCTTTCTCTAGCTCATTTTACAGATGAGGAAACAGAGGCAAACAGGGTTAAGTGACTTGCCCAGGGTCACACAGCTTGTAAGTGTCTGAGGGCAGAGTTGAACTCAGGAAAATGAGTCTTCCTGACTCTAGGCCTGGCCTTCTCTCCAACGCGCCGCTTAGCTGTCTATCAATGTAATAGACATACATGTACATATAATACATGCATATGTGATTTATATATTATATACATTATACATATATCTATATTAGATATATTCACACATACATATATCTGTGTGCTATCTCCAAATCAAAGAAAATCCATGAACCATGACATGTACATTTTAAAGAACTGAACACTGTTCATGAACAAACAGGTACCAAAAGTTCTGTAGAATTATAAGGCAAAAAACAATCCTGATGGTTTGAAAAGTTTGGAAGCAACTAAGATTTAAGGGGGGAAATGGGAAAGCAGCCCTGGATTTCCTGGAATCAGTAATGATATATTAGTGTATACACTAGTTTCAACAGCTTCTCTAGACTATGTATTTGTAACTTTACTATTAATAACACCTCTGTATTTTCAAGTGGGGAAAGAAACATGGAAAGTTACAGTTTAAATGTCATCTGTGAAGTATCTGTGAGAAAACCAAGAGTTTAGCTATGATTGCGGAGAGTTACCCACAATGGCTGGAAAGAAACTGAAAGGACATAGAAAAAGGACTAGGAGAACTTCTTTGCTGAGAGAACTGTTTGAATGCTTATCTTGTCAAAAAACATTATGAAGACAGTTGTTGAGAAGAGATTTCAACTGGCATCCAAAGAGAGCTGAATGGTAGAACTATGTTGCTAGAACTGAGGAAAAATCACTAGGAGCAGTAATGGTTAGCTATGACTATAATCTTCATCACTGCTGACACATTGTAAGTAATTACGTCTTTCTTTGATTATTTGTTACACTGTTAACAAATTTTCTAACCAATAACCTTGACGCTTACTTAAGCCTAGGAGACAAATAAGTTTGATACAGTGAGCAAAAGTGTATAAGAAAAGAAGTTTCTCCCATTTATTTAATAAATCATATTTAATAAACAGGTGGGGGGGGTCTCAGAACTAATTAATTGATAAGAGATGTTATAATTTTAGTAATAATGAGGAAATATCAGAACAAATCCCCAGACAATAACAGAAGCCAGGCTGAGAATGAATGAGGTAACAAGGCCTAATTCCCAAAATAAAGACTTGCCAGGGAAACCTATAGACTAGAAGCTTAATCTACAAGACAGGGTAAAATAGAAGAAAGGACATCAGAAGGTAGAACCAATTTTTTAACAACCTGGTCACACTAGTCCCTGATAAAGTTACGATAGAACTTAATTTACACTATTCCCTAATAGAGTTATGATAGAACTTAATTTAATTCATCACATATGTATTAAAGCATCTACTACAAATAGAGCAATAGTATCAAATTCAAATAGAAACAGGGGTCATACACAGGAATTGCTGTCAGTGCTTATGGACTTAGAAAATCATACATTGAGGTTATTTGTGTTTTAATGTATTTGTATTTATTTTGTTAAATATTTCCCAATTATATTTTAATCTGATTCTTATAGCACTCAGAGAGTTGCACAAGCCTGTTATCTGACACCTCTAGTATAGTTCATTATGTTAGGAACTGAGGGAAATACAAATATTATATAAGATTCAGTCCCTGCTTTTATGGAATTTATATCCCAGTAGGAGACTAAGAGAAATAAACAGATAGATAAATGTAATACAAAATAATACCAAAGTGTACAAGACAGGTACAAGCAAATTGATCAAATTAGGAAACCTTTCTAGAGGAAGGGGAATTTGAGCTGGAATTTAAAGAATAGGAATTCAGCAGATAAATAGGGAAAGGAGGGGAGCATTGCAGGTATCCCTGAAACATGAACACAAAGCCATAGATGGTGAGCAGCCCATTTTGGTTTGTGCATATGAGTATATAGATGAGAGCAGCATGAGATACTCTTAGAAAGGTAATGCAAGACAGAATTACAATGTGGAGGGCCTTGAATGCCAGGTTAGAGTTTGAACTTTATGTGGTACACAATAGCGAGCCATGGAAGAGTTCTGAGACAAAGTACTATGTCCAAATCTATGCTAATTCCAGAGAGGCATCTGACAGCTCTGTAAACAAAAGACTGGAAGTAATAAAGAAAAGAAGCAAGAAGACATATTAAGAAATTATTTTAATAGATCAGGTAGAGAGGGCGACTATCAGGATGTTATTAGCAGGAATGGATGTGAGAAGTAGGCATCAGGTTCCACTATATAGCACAACTGAGATCCCAAAAGCAAAAAGCGCCCCTAAACAGCCAAAACATATATCAATGAACTACATTTCAGGTATTTTACTCCAGAAGAACTCTTTGAACCCTCATTTAAAACCTATTTACTCTTGGAAAAGGACCTACATATACAAAAATATCTATAGCTGAAAGAATTGGAAATTGAGAAGATGCCTATCAACTGGAGAATGGCTGAATAAGTTACTGTGCCATAAGAAATGACAAGCAGGATGGTTTCAGAAAAACTTCTAAGTCTTAAACAAACTAATGCAAAGTGAAGTGAGCAGAACCAGGAAAACATTGTACATACTAATAGCAATATTATACAATGATCAACTGTGAATGACTTAGCTATACTTAGCAAGTACTAATAATAAAAAATGTTATCCACCTCCAGAGAAAGAACCTAAATGCAGATCAAAACATACTTTTTTAAAACTTTTATTTTTCTTGGGGGTTTTTGGTCTGTTTTCTTTTGCAACGTGGCTAATAATGGACATATGTTTTGCATGATTTCGTATGTATGATCGATATTAAATTGTTTGCCTTCTCAATGAGGTGGGAGGAGAGGAAAGAGGGGAAAGAATTTGGAGCTGAAAATGTTAAAAAAAAAAGAATGTTAAAATTTTTACATATAATTGAGAAAAAATAAAATAAGGGACAGAAAAAATATTTAAAACCTTAATTTAAACAGAATTTTAACAAATGTACTTAACAGTTCCCTAATTCAGGGGCAGCTAGGTGGCACAATGGATAGAGCTCCAGACTTGGAGTTAGGAGGACCTGACCCTGGGCAAATCACTTAACTCCGACTGCCTCACCAAAAAGAAAAAGGAGAAAAAACCCCACAATTCCCTAATTCATAGCAAATTATTGGCAATAATTAGAAGAAAGAGATTTCATTGACAGCAGGAAGTAATAGCTAATACTGAAGAAACAAAAAAAAAGGCAGATACATGAACACAAAGGGCATAGTTATATGCTGCTTCTGTAGAAGTGGGGAGGGTGTAAATATGGAACACAACATGTAATGTCAGACTTTTTCAATGTGTTAGACTAGCTGAACTTCCCTCCCCCCCTTATTTTATTCTTAGTAATAAAAAATAGCTCTCTACATAGGGAAAGGGATATTTTGGGAAACATAGGTGATGTAAAAACAAAAGATATCAATAAAAGTTTAATTTAAATTTTTAAGGGAGTAAGGAAAAGTAAAATTTATTTTAAACCATTAAAAATTGTTAAAATTTTCAAACTGGTGGTTCATTAAAGTGTTAAACACCTACTAGTTACCAAAAAAATAACATATGTGAAACAGTTCACTCCCCTAAAGACTATGATGAATAAATGATGTGTTATCTTACACTGAAATGACATAATTTGTAACATTTTGTCAAGTCAAAATCAGTAATTGCTTAAAAAAAAGACCTATTCTAAAAACTGATGAAAACTTTTAGCTCTAAATTGTAGAAATACATCCAATTCTTACCATCTACTGAGATTTTCAAAGCTAAATTTTCAACCCAACAAAAATTCCTCAGGTAAAGAGATTAGCTGCAGTGATGTTTAAAAATAAGTCAAAACACCAACTTTCACTCCCCAGAGTGAACTATTGAAAACAAAGTCACTGCTGCATGAAGAACAGTGTTAATTGTAGCAGATAAAGATGTCCTATTGGGAGGATGCTTTCTGTTGTAACTGGATGAAATGCTAGGTGTGTCACATTAGCGGAAGCTGCCATCTAGAATTTGCGTGAGCACAGAAGGACTGAACAGAAGGGATGTGACATGGGCCAAAAGAAGGCGGCAGCAATAGGGAATCTTACACCGGACACAAGATTTAACAGATTCACCACTGCCAGGTTGGCTGAAAAAGCTAAATTGGAAGAACATAAAATACCTACAACAGTGAAATACCAGCTAGTATCTGTATCAGAGAAGCGCAGTACAGGACTCTTAGCCACAAGGAGCATTTTTACTGATGCAAGATATTGAGGGCAAAAAAAACCCAGGATTTTCTGGGGCAGCTAGGTGGTTAAGTGGATGGAGTGCCCAGCCTAGAGTCAGAAAGACTCATCTTCCTGAGTTCTTTAGATATTTACTAGCTGTGTGACCCTGGGCAAAGTACCTAACCCTATTTGCCTCAGTTTCTTCATCTGCAAAAGGAGATAGAGAAGGAAATGGCAAACCACTCCAGTATCTTTGCCAAGAAAACCCCAAATGAGGTCATGAAGAGTTGGACACAACTCATCTACAACAAAGATCTGAGTTCAAATATGCCCTCAGATACTTACTAGCTGGCTGCTTGACCCTGAGCAAATCACAGCCTCAGTTTCCTCATCTGTAAAATGAACTGGAGAAGGAAATGGCAAGAAATGGCAATCCACTCCAGTATTTTGTCAAGAAAATCCCAAATGGGGTCACAAAGGGTCAGACTCAACTCAACAACAACAAAGCAGGATTTTGAATACACATAAATAGCTGTATAAATAATACAAATTTTTGTTAGTTTATTCTGCATAATAAATGAATTAAATATCAAAGGAGAAACTGTCTGGGATAGCAAGGTACAGTGAAAAGATTACTAGATTTTAAAGTCAGGGAACCTGGGTTCAAATCCTAGAGCTACCACTGACTACCTCCTTTAACCTATGTGGGTCTCACTTTCCTTATCTGTTAAAGGAGATGGGTTGGACTAAATTAGTGGATCAAACTCAAATAAGAATAGAGGCCACTAAACTTTACATAAGGATACCTGTGTGCTACATATTAACTTAAAATTGTGTTCTATTGTATTTTTATTTATTTTATTAATATTTCTCAATTACATCTTAATCTAGTTCAGTTGCATTGGGAGTATTGCCCACAGTCTGTGTTGGTCCAGAGGGGTGCTTAACATCTCTGGACTAGATGGTCTCTAAGAATCCTTTCTGCTTTAAGCCTATGATCCTATGATCCATCTCAAAATTTCAACATCCTGGTGATAGGAGCATAAATCTGATAGGTTGTTAACTATAAATGGAGCTAATTGTGAGATGCAATTAACAAAGGATCAGATAATAAAACTATACATTTCCCAAGTAATACCTAGCACTTGGCTAACATCAAAGGCCACCTCCAATACCTCATCACTACCACCAAAGGCTTACTCCAATACTTCATCATGCCACACAGGTGATCCTGGCTTCTTCAGAAAGGTTCCAGTGGAGAGCAAGCTCTATAAGATCCTACCAAAACTGAAAAGCTTTGAGTACAAGTTAGTGACAATCTCTGTATATCTGTTTCCTTAGGACCAGCAAGGTTATGTTTTCATGAAATAGTTGGATTTTTATTTTATTTCATTTTTTTTTTTTTTTAGCAATAAGAGACTTGCATATTAAGTTGGAGAGAGCCTAAAATCCATTGAAATCCATGTGGTAGTGGTTGTTGTTCAGTTGCATCTGACTCTTTGTGACCCCATTTGGGGTTTTCTTGGCAAAGTCACTGGAGTAGTTTGTCATTTTACAGATGAGGTAACTGAGGCAAACAGTGTTAAGTGACTTGCCCAGGGTCTGAGGCTGGATTTGAACTCAGGTCTTCCTGACTCCAGGCCAAGCACTCTATCCGCTGTGCTACCTACCTGCCCTCTCCATGTTGGGACCCAACAGGAGCTGGAGGGGACCTCAGCAGCCAACCAATCCAGGGCTTCTCAAATTTTGTGTGTATCATAAACCCCTTTGGCAGTCCGGTAAAAGCCTGTGGACCCCTTCCCAGAATAATGTTTTTAAATGAATAAAATATAATACATATGATTAAAAAGGAAACCACTTATATTAAAGAAAATTATCACTATTAAAAAAAAAGAAAAAGTGTACAGACCCCAGGCTGTCTTAATAGTTCAATCTTTTCATTTGACAGCTGAGGAAACTGAAGCCCAGGGAGGTTAATTTAGTTACAGAACCCCAAAGAGTTGAAACAAGAGTACCTGAACATTTTTTCAGCCTTTTCCTAACAAAACCTTCTCCAGATTAAAGAGAATATGCAATCTCTTCCTCACTTAAAAAGGCGTTCAGTATTTTGTCTAAGAAGCACTGACTTTCTGTTAATTTTATGACCAAAGGTTGTCCGTTAAGAAACAACAGTTTCCATTCCAAATAGCAGGTACTTTCACCTTTAATAGAGTAGGAGTAGGTGTTTTTATTTTATTTTGGGGGTAAAGGAGATGCGGGGGAGGATGAGTTGAAAATGTAAAAGCAAGGAATAGCCTAAGGCTACCTATTAAAGCAAACATTTAAGCAAGCTGCCCCAGATTTCATATTCCCTAAGGTAGATCACCACAAAAATATGAAACTAGGACAGTGATCACAACACTCTTTCTGTTAATCTTTTTTTTGGCTAGGCAATGGGGTTAAGTGACTTGCCCAGGGTCACACAGCTAGTAAGTGTTATGTGTCTGAGGCTGCATTTGAACTCAGGTCCTCCTGAAACCAGGGCCGGTGTCCCATCCACTGAGCCACCTAGCTGCCCCGCTGTTAATCTTTGATTTCCTTACTTCTTAAATTTGGCCACTGACCTTCCCAATTCTCCTAAAAACAAATTCCCAAATATGATTGCTATAGTTACTGCCTGATGGCGCTGCTAACATACAATGTTCCTACACTTTCAGATTTCCAACTATTATCTGTAAACAATACCTAGATTTTTTTTTTTTTTGGCTCACGTTAGCTTTTTGCAGGATTCCATCTCTTTCTGGTCTTCTACCTGATCCTTCCAGTTACAAAAGGATCTATCTAAATCAGCCTCTAAAAATAGACTTAGAATCATAAACTGGAAAGCTGATGGACCATCCTAGTCATCTAGTTCTCCCTGAAATCTGTCCAATCACCATAACTCTCTACAAAGTCTGTTATAGCCTAGTAAGATAAGAGGTAGTTTACCAGGTAAAAGGTAGAGCAGGTAAGAGCCTAGCTATTATGATAGCCCAAACAAGAGACGATAAAAATCTCCAAACTAGAGTGACCTCAGTAGGTATGAAAAGAAGAAGAAATATATGAGGGATGTTATATATGAGAGAAAAACTCCACATGTTTAGAAAAATATATTCTTTTTGTAGACACTTCTACAGACTGTTTCCCAAATAGGTAGATGTATGATGTAGTCCCAGGTATGCAGTTCTCAATTCAACTGCATCATGGAAATAGGTAAAACATGAATATGAAACAATTTTGGGGTTTTTTTAAGTTAACACTCAAATAAACTGTAAATTTCCTTTTGTTGGACAGATAATAGGTTTGTTAAAAGCCTGCTATCTATACAAGCTAGCCACAGCTTTGAAAAATGGGTGGTACCTATCTATAGCAGCCATGTATTTTGAGCCTCTTAGAGCACCAGACTTTATCTTATCTACTAGCACAGTAGTTTAAGGATGATCTTACCTAAAAAGAAAGAAGTTTGTGCTGTTTAAAGTTGTTTTTAAAATTGTTGTTTAAGTTGTTTAAAAATAGCTTCCATTAAAAAATAAAAAAAGGAATGTAATCTCTTTGAGAGTGAGTCAACTTGTGGCCTGCAGGGTCCCCTTTTCTATTTAAGTTTGATATCGTTGTGGCTAAGTGCACCAGGCCTGAAATCAGGAAGACCTGATATTTAGTACAGATACTAGAGTGGTTTATCATTTCCTTCTCCAGCTCAATTTACAGATGAGAAAATTGAGGCAAACAGGGGTAAGTGATTTGCTCAGGGTCACATATCTAGGAAGTGTCTGAGTCTGGATTTGAACTCATAAAGATGAGTGTTTCTGATTCCAAAAAACATCTATATCAATGATGTTCAAATAAGATACAGTATCTGCCTAAGGGGGTCAATAGTCCCATAAACGAGGGTAAGACTCATATGCAAAAACAAACAAACAAATAAATCTACAACTAAAACTAAAATGTGACACATGGAAAGAAGAGGTACAAATAACGTGCTCTGAGAAACAGGAGAGAGAAAAAGCTTCATGGAAGAGAAGGCACCTGAGTTATGTCTTCCAAAAAGAGATTTCAAATAGAAGATTGGGGTGAGAGAGGAAGCAGTAAATTCCAGGCAAGGGTTACAGCATAAGCAAAGGCAAAGAATGGAAAAGGGGAGGACAAAAATGAGGAATGGTGAGCCAAGTTTTGCCTGAATATAAAGTGTAGGAAAGGGAATATTGCAAGTTAAGTTGAAAATTCAGCAGAAGGCATTCATACTTTATTTAGTTGTAAACAGAAAGCCACTGTAGATGTCTGACTGGAGGAATGCTGAAATCAGTGAGATACTAGAAAAATCAGGAGGGCAGCCATACAAAGGATGAACTGGAGATGAGATTCCAGAAACAGGAAGACCAGGTAAGAGGCTTGATGATAGCTTAATGATAGCCCAAGCAAGAGATGATGAGATCTCCAAACTACAGTGACCTCAGGTAGGTGTGGAAAGGAGAAGAAATATGCGAGGGATGTTATGGAGATAAACTAGAGAAGACTAAGTCCTCCCAGTCATTCTGTCTGACAGAATTATCTTTGACTCTCCCCTCTCCTTGACTGCTTATATCCAATCAACTAAAGTAAGAAACAGAGAAGTAGGAGCATGTTTCCTAGAGGAAGCTAAGGTAATCAATTATGAATACAAGCAATAAGAGAAGGGGACTCCTCCTCGCACTACTTTCCAGGAAGTAATAATAAATACTCACTTCTATGGCACAATAAGTTTTGCAAAATTCTTTCCTCAAAAAATAAAAAAAATTAAAAAAAAACAAACCTGTGAGAAAGATACTTCATTGATGTGGGCATTTCCTCCAATATACTGACAGCATACTCCTCCATGCCTGCCCATCCTGTACTATATGTCCATGTCCTCTCAAAAGTTCATCACAAGGAGTCCTCCCTCATGTTTTCCTAACATCATGAGGATACCAATGAAAAACTGGGGTTCTCCGTCAGTTATCCCTTTTTCTTTCCACTATCTTTTTTTTAATCACAGGTTTCTTTGAAAACATCTTTTACCTCAGAGGCATAAAACATGCAGCCCACAGCACTCATACAGAGAGCAAATCTCCCAGTGCAGCCTGAAACAGAATAAAATTGGGAAATTTTGGGAATTGAGAAATTCCCAGTTGGAGATTGGGAAATATTTAACAAAATAAATAAAAATACAATAAAACATAGATAACTTACATTTTAAAACTAAGTCAATATCCAGCCTGCAAAGATCCTCATGGATGGATTAGTGGCCCTATTTCTACTTGAATTTAATACCACTGTTATATTAGCTTCTTCCACATACTTCCTGTTATTTAATGTATATCATTCTCCTTACACCCACCATGAAACCTTACCCTTTGGATTTTCTAATTGTTCAGTCATTTTCAGGCGTGTCTGACTCTCCATGACTCCATTTGGGGTTTTCTTGGCAAAGATACTGGAGTGGTTGACCATTTCCTTCTCCAGCTCAATTTACAGATGAGGAAACTGAGGCAAACAGGGTTAAGTGATTTGCTCAGGGTCACACATCTAGTAAGTTTCTGAGCCTGGATTTGAACTCATAAAGATGAGTCCTTCTGATTCCAAGCCCACTGCTCTACCCACTTCACCACTTATCTGCCCTTTGGGTGGGGGATACAATACATATAGAGTAGTAGTGATCAAGAAGGGGTAGTTGGAAAAGTGAGAGGGCTGATGAACAGAGCCATAGGAGACACAGGACTAGTGACAATAATGATTTGATCATATTTCTAGAACTGGAAAGGGGAGGAGAGGGAGGTGAAGTTGTATACATGGAAGACAGCAAAGTGGCTAGTCAAAAGATGGCCAGGAATTAAAGAAAAGCAGATCTGAAACATCCAGTCTGATACAGAGGACCATTTATGAGGCTCACCAATCAGGTACCTAGGTGATATTGTTCATAATATCCCACCGTGCTTCTACTTAAGATTTTATAAATGAGTGTATATGCTAAACCACTGTGGTCTTTGGCTGCCATGCTGATTCTCTTGGTAAGGAAGGAAGGCTAACATAGGTGGTTTTAGGCTCTTTTGTTCTTTTGTTTGAGGTAGACAAATTGCCTAGTGGATAGAACACTGAACCTGGAGTCATTATTCAGTCATTTAAGTCAGTCTGACTGAATTTAGACTTTTCTTGGCAGATACTGAAGTAGTCTGCCATATCCTTCTCCAGCTCATTTTACAGATGAGGAAACTGAGGTAAACAGGGTTAAATGACTTGCCCAGGGTCACACAGTGCCTGAGGCACTATTTGAACTCAGGAAGAATCTTCCTTCAGGCCCAGCACCCTATCCATTTCTCCACCTCAATGCCCTAGACCTGAAGTTAGGAAGCATTTAATTCAAACTCAACCTCAGAAATTTACTAGCCCTGTGACCCTGGGAAAATCATTTAACTCCTGTCTGCCTCAGTTTCCCCTTCTGTGAAATGGAGAAACTAATAGCATCTACCTCCCAGCATTTTTGTGAGGATAAAATGAAATAATAGTGGTAAAGTGCTTTCTAAACCTTAAAGCAACATATAATACTAGCTATTATTATTATTATTTTCTTTATGGCATCTTGTTTACATCTAATAAGAAATTGTTATAATTAGTGTCAATGTTCTTTTCTCCATTCATTTCTCACTTGGGGGTGTCAACAAATCATTTAAATAAGTCAGTTGGAGTTGTTTTAATTGCATGCCATATCTATTTTTCATGTTTAACCTTTCTTCTAGCTTTGTATCAATTTTGATAGTTGCTCTCAAATTAGTGATCTGGCTATACACAACTCAGCTGATTCAGGAATAATTCTCAAGTCAGTAACATGCTGTTTTCTATCAAAATCCAATCAATTTATTTTTTGTGATATTATTTTGTCCTCACCACATCCAACACCTTTCAATTCTTTTCTCAGAGAAATGTAGACGTATATATTTTATGCATTTTTGTATATGTTTATGCATGTGTTTGTTAATTAAGCTTCCATGGAGTCTACAATCTTTACCTAGGGTCCATGAACTTAGTTTTTTTTTTTTAATTTTGATAACTATTTCAAAATAATTTGATTCTTTTGTAATGCTATGTATTTTATCTTATGCATGAAAAAGCATTATTCTGAGAAGGGATCCCCAAGCCTTTACCAGATTTCCAAAGGGATCCACGACACACACAAAAATGTGAAGAGCCCCTGCTGTAGCATTTTTCATTCCTTACTCCTGAAATTATCTTTTTTTTCTTTTTAGGCAATTGGGGTTAAGTGACTTGCCCTGGGTCACACAGCTAGTAAGTGTCAAGAGTTTGGTCTGAGGCCGCATTTGAACTCAGGTACTCCTGACTTCAGGGCCAGTTCTCTATCCACTGCGCCACCTAGCTGCCCCTCCTGACATTATCTTTTCCAACCTATTTATGTCAGTGCTCATCCACTCCCACCTTCCCACCAAGTATCAAAGTATATATTGATTTCATTTGAAAGGTCTTGTTGGGATTTAAGTTGAATTTCTCAACTTCATCTTGGCCTGAGATGGCTGCCCGTATATACGCTGCAATTATTTTATGGTGTTATTTTATACAAATACTTATCATGAGGTCTCTTAGTAGATGACCAAATGTCTTAATGAGGGACCGATTGACCAAAGTAGGACTATGTGGAGGTGAGATAAGTAGCACAAAAATTCTTCTCATTTTACAAAATGAGGAAATTGAAGCTGATAGAAATTAAATGGTAAGTCCAAGGTCACATAACGTTAGTGCCAGGATAGGTTTCACCTGGGCACCTAACTACTGGGTATATAGCATGGTCACCATGTGAAAATATAATTCTAAACAAACAACTGCCTTATGTTCTAAGCAAATCAGAAGCAAATTAAGGGGACGACAGTATAAAATACACAGTGTCTACCTTACCAAGCCACAGGGACTGGTTCTGTAGGCTGATGCAAGGAACAGGGAGAAAAGGAGTCCCTGACAGAAAGGCAAGGATAGAGCCTCTTGTGTTAAACAATTGGTCAAGGACTGAATGAGGTGAATCAAGCTATCTACATATCCCAAATACTTCTTAGTCTGGGAACAGCTTTCCTTTCTTTCTCTAAGTCGTTCTTTTTACTGACACTGCCTGCTACTTTCATTTAGAGCCTCTCTCCTTCTGCCTCCCTTTCAAAAAACAAAAAACAAAAAAAATCCCTGAAACTCACCTGTCTTTCCCTACTCTTCAGGCCTCAACCAATGTCAAGAAATTCTAACTAGTATCTTTGTTATCTTAAAACATTAGAGTAAAATCTTCCTAACAAATATTTCCCAGGCTATCATATTTTATTTTTATGGTTTAGAATTATTTCATTTTACATTTTTTTATAGCCAGGTTTATCTGCCAAAAAAAAAAGAGAGAGAAAAGAAACTCTGACCTTTAAGACAAAGTGAGTGATTATTCATTTTCTCAGTATTACTTTATTTAAAAAGATACTAAGCAAAGAGTCTCTTTGAAATGGGAGTTCCCCCAAGACAACTAAATTATAATTTAATTTAGACATAACTTTTTAGGGATGCACATGTTATATAAAATAACAGGCATATGGTTTATTTTTACTTTGAGACACAAAATTCAATAAGATAACCAATTTTGAAGAGGGAAGAAAGTCTCTTGTACTATGAATACTTTCTCCAGGTAAAGCTCCAGAATATTATGTTAATCTTAATTGTATGCTGATTGGGGGGAGGGGGAGAGAAGTGGCTGTTGCCATGGAAACGGCTTGAGAAGTTTAAGGCCTTCCAGCTTTGAGTAGTCATACCTGTTCCTCCACTTAATTCTGACCTTATTGGTTTCTATTTGATGGGAGGAAAAGGTTAAGAATTAAGAATATCTAAATTCACTTAATAGATTGACTAGGATCCTAAGAGCCACACCTAGGGTAAAGCAAATCACGGGCAACAATCTATAACAGACCAAGCAATAATCAGGAGAAATGGAGGAAACTTCCAGTTTTTGTTGCTGTTGTCTTTAAATGACTGCTCCTGATGGTCATCTTAATCTAACTTCGCTTTGTTTTAAAAAAAAAAAAAAACAAGGTGGAGGAGATGGACACATATATGTGTTGCAGGCCACATCTATTTAGAAATGGCCCCGTGAGAGAGGTCAAGAGATCTCTTCTAATTGGATTTCTTTCAGTCATCAAGAAGTTGGACTTTGCCCACTCACACAGAAAGTGCTCTGGGTTCTTTATAACCACACACCTTGATAGGTCAGATTCTAAACTTTGACACTCACATCCTTAAAGTCCCCCATCTTAAAAAGGAAAAAGTTGATAAACAACATAGTGGAATTTAATGTTTCCTCCCCCACTCCCACCTCCACCCATCACACCATGAATTTCTGGACACCACAACATCCCAACTTTGTCACTGACTTACTGTGTGACTTACTTTGTTTGGTCCTGTCATTTCTTCCCTGCTAACTGAGAAGGTGGTAGAGTATTTTACTTCTCAGCTTCCTATGGGTGTTATCAAATTGATTTAATAAGGATTTGGTAAGCATTCTTACCTTATTTAATAATAAAGGTCTGTGTTCAGAGAGTGGCTCCCCCACCATTGGCTCAAAGTGACTTTCTAAAGATATTCTTTGAATCCATATAACTAAATTAAGTGAGGTGAGTTGTCATTTTACTTCAGGTGGCAGTTTACTTACCTGTAAAATGACTTGCCTAAGACCAGTGGGAAAAGGAGATTAAAAAGTATGTATTTCTTAGCCTAATCAGTCCAGCAACAAGAATCAGAGAATGCCCATTTTGGGTTGGTGGTAACAGCAGTGGTAGTAGTAGTAGTAGTAGTAGTAGTAGTAGTAGTAGTAGTAGTAGTAGTTGTAGTAATAATAACAACAGCAGCAGCAGCAGTAGTAGTAGTAGTAACAGCTAACATTTATAGAGTGCTTACTGTGTAAGTGCTTTACAATGACTATCTCTTTTGTTCCACACAAAAACACTGGGGAGTAGGTGCTATTCTTATCCCCATTTCACAGTTGGGGAAACTGAGGCAAACAGACATTAAGTGATTTGCCGGAGGTCATACAACTAATAAATTTTAAGGCAAGACTTGAACTCAGATCTTCCTGGACTCCAGCACATTATTCACTATACATAAGTGCCTCTCAATCAGAGCCTTATCAACAGCATCAACATAGTGCTTACTATGTGCTAGGCACTATGCTAAGCACTTTACAGATATTATTCATTTGATGGCTAAGCATTTTACAAATATTATTTCATTTGTTCTTCACAACCACCCTGGGAAGTAGTAAAATCCCCATTTTACTGATGAGGGAAATGAGACAGAGGTTAAGTGAGCTGCCCAGAGTCACACAGCTAGTAATTATCAGAGGCTGTATTTGAACTCAGAGCAAAGGTGTAAAATACTGCTAATATCACTAATATAATAATTTTGAAATATAAAAATGATCCTGAATTTTGCAGATGGAAAAAAAAAAGGACCTACCCCCCTGGCTAAAGGAAGATTGGATAAACACCAGTGTATAAATGACATAACTGTGCCATACATACCTACAAACTTTTAAAAGAGAAAGATTATTTATCTGCATGATATTATCTGCCTTGTGACCAGAGTTGCAAATTCAACTGTCTATCCATAACACTACTCATTTTAGTATTCTGAATATATGAAAGTCAAATTAATGTTAGAAGTTTTGAAATTCAGTATTTATGTCAGAGACCCTTCTCAAGTTCACAGCTGGATGCTAAAAATGATAACTACACCATTAAATGTGGGCAGCAGCAAAACATCCACAGAGCTCAAATAGCACTATTTCATCCGAACAACAAAAAAAAAAATCAGAGGAAAACAAAAACAAAAACAAAAAAAACAGGTGCTCGATAGGCATTTATTCCATTACTTAAATCAAGCCTTTGGGCTCTTTCAATCTGCCTTTAACCAGGTCTAACCAGAAAAGAAAGAGACGAAGAAAAAAAAAAAGAAAGAAAGAGGCGGAGCATATGTTCCTGAAGACTTCAATCCATTTAAACTCGAGTATCCAAGTGGGAACAAGAATTCAGAAATATAAACCTTACCATCAGTCAACACCCCGGCCTTCCCCTATCTCCCTCCAACTAACTTAATTTAACCCAAAAAGTTTGAGTTTAATTTAAAAAATTCTGTACCATCAACTCATACCTAAATCCCTTGAAGAAAAGTCACTATAAAGGTTTTCTAGTGTACTTTCAAGAGTAACAATGCTCAAGAACCCAGATAGAGGAAGTCTGATGTATACTGCTGTACAAACAGAAATAGACACACACCCCTTCTTTCCTCTCCAAGTTCAAATTTCCCCATCCTCTCCTGCATTGCTTCTCACCCAGTTAATATTCACCCCCTTCCCACGCACTCTGAATTCGTCTTCCAAGTTCATTAGGAGAAAAGGAAGGGGGGGGGGGGAGTCGGGAGGGAGAAAAGAGATAATAGAAGATAGGAGAGATTGAATCCAATGAAAACTAGCAGAGGCAAACAAAAACAAAAAACACCATCACCGCCCCCACAACCCAACAAACTTTCCATCCAAGATAAAGCCTAAGAAATTCCCAAAAAGTGTTCGGTGGAAGGAGAAAGGAATACCGAAAACCTTTCCATAGAAGTGGAGTGCTTCGGGATGGGCAGCTGCACTTTTTTGGGAATCTGCGTGGGCAAGAAAAGCGAAAACCCCAACCCCTCGGAGAGGAGGGTCCGAGCCCAAGCAACCTTCCGCTGTCAACTGCCAGCCCCATCCACGCCTCGTCAGTGCCCTGCGAGTCCTCTTCTCGCCCCCCTTCCCTCCCAGCACCCACATCTGCCCAACCCCGGTCTCCTCCAGCCAGCCTGCCCCCCGGAGCAAGCAGCAGAGGCGCTCCCTCACCCACCTGGTGAAGGGTCTCGGCTGGCAGCTGCGATGCCCTGAACAGCTCTCCCACTTGGTTGGCCCCTGCGGTGGCTGCAGGTCCGGGGAGCGGGGCTCCCCTGCCCACCTCAGGGGGTGGCTGGGGGTGTCCAGAGGAGGAAGAGGAGGAGGAGGAAGAGGAGGAGGAAGAGGAGGAGGAGGTGGCGGAGGCGGAGGAGCAGCAACAGCGCGCGAAGAGCTCGGAGTAACACTGCTGCTCGCTGTCACTCAGGGGCAGGGGCACCGGGCAGTAGCCCGCGCTGGCCCCCGACGACAAGGCTCCCGCAGCCGCAGCTCCAACTGCAGCAGGGGCACCGGCGTTAGCTGCTGCCCCGACGGCCCCCGCCGTCCCCACCGCCGCCGCAGGTCCCTGCTCCATGGGCCGCCCGTGAGCAGGGAAAGGGAACTCGGCCAAGGAAAGGAAACGCGCGGGGAGGCGGGGATCCCGGGGACAGCTGCAGCAGCTGGACTTTGCAGGCGGAAGGGCTGGTGCAGCAATAGCAGCAGCGGCGGCGGCGGCCGCACCTCCCACCCTGGCCTCTCTCCCCCTATGCCCCTCTGCAGTGTTTACCCTGACTCCGCCAGCATCCGCCCTCCCGGGGCCCGCGTTCCCTAGATCTCCTTCTCCTCCTTCTTCAAGCTGGCTCACAACCCATCCCCCTCCCCCTTTCCCTTCCTTTAATGTTGTGCCGCGGTAGCTCCTACCACATGGAAACAGAGAGAGGCGCCATTTTAGCCAATCAGAGACCGGGGATCCCAGGGCCCGCGACCACTAACAGCCCCACACTCATACACTCACACATATGCACACACACACAGGCTCAGACCCTTCTCTCCGCCTCCAGCTTCCACGCTGCGGTCAGTGAGCGTAGCCACTGCCCTGATCTCCCACTGTTATTCTCCCCTAGGTGACCACCACCCCTATTCCTTGTCCCGTGTTCCACCTGCTGGCCCTTCTCGTTTTTCCCAATATACACACCTATTGAGGATGGGGGGCAGGAGAAAAAGGGGAGATAATGAAGTTGATCCTCCCCACACCCAGACTGGGAGAGAGGTATATTCCCCGCCTCTTTTTGGAAAGGAGAGAAGATGCAGTTACCTCCGAACTGTAGTCTGTCCCCTGCGGGGTTTGAGAAAGGTGTATCCCGCCCCACCTTGGGGAATTTTAGCAGGTGTCCTTCATGTATTTCCTCAGCCTCAGCACAGATGTTTGTCCCCAGGGCCCTCCTTCCCACAGATGGGATTATATATTATTATAAATAAGCATAACCCTCCTATTTTTATAGTTCCATTTCAGTACCCAGAGGGGGACATAGTCTTTTTATAAATTTGTCCCGGTTGACTCCTCATAACATGGAGAATGCAGACACGGTTAGAGCCCCATTTTCAAAGAGAGAACAGAAATGTGTGTGTGTGTGTGTGTGTGTGCGCGCGTGTGTGTGCTACAGGACTGGGCTGAGCATTGACAGGAATAATATGTCACAGCGACTCAACTCATAGAATTATAAAGCTAGCTGGGATACTAGAGATTATCTAGCCAAAAGCCCTGATCTTATGAATACTGAAGTCCAAAGATGTTAAATGATTTGCCCAGGTTGAACAGGCAGATTAGTGACAAAACTAGGACTAAATCCCTAATCTAGTGTCCTTCCCATTATACTGTACATTCTTCCCACCTTACCTGGCATAATAAGACTTTTCAAAAGCATTTTCATGAGGGAGCATACAACCCTCACAATAAGCCTGTCTAAATTTTTTTTTTTTGTTTTTAAGAATAGAAGGAACCATTTCTGTTTAAAAATAAAAACTGGTATACAAAAAAAAAACTGGACTTATCAAACACTGCCAAGATGGGGGCGTGCATAGAGAATAGACTTGAAGTCATGAAAGCCTTAGTTTAAATCCTGCCTCAGGCACTTATTAGGTGTCTGACCTTGGGCAAGTCAATTTGACCTCTATGTGCCTCAGTTTCCCCATCACACACCCAGGCACTCTTAGTGGAGAGTTGACATCTATGAAGAAACTAGACTCCATGGCCTCTGAGACCCCTTCCAACTCTCAGTCTATGATCATGTGAGTAGGGCAGCAGTAGGACTCTTCCCTCACACTTCAAATGGATCTATATTCTCAATATACTTATTCCAATAATGGAGATTATGCTGGATGCCACCTCATCCCTATCCGACATAGGATTCCTTCATTTCCTCCTGCAATTCAACGCACACGGACTGCCTAAAGACCTTTCTCTATTTCTCCTGACATTAACAGAATATGAATGACTTCCACCAGGAATCACCTCTATTCATCATCCATCCTGGGCTAGATACATCTTTAAAAGGATGCCAAAACAAGCCAGATATATAAGTGGAATAGTCACTGATAAGACTGAAGAGGGCTAGGCAGGAGGGTCTACTGCTTATCAGAATTTTCTCCCCTACTCTGGTAGTAGCAATATTTTAACCCCTTCCTAATGTAGGTTAAGCTCTTTACAAGGTTATTGAGACATTCCTCCAGACTTGGTTGGCTCAAGGGACTAAGTGATCCCCTGTGTCTTTAAATTTTAAAATATTCTTCAAAGAAAGTAAGTCATTAAACTAAATTACACAAAGTGGGGTGGTAGGGGAAGGTCTCTGACCCAAACGAAAAAGTTAAAGAACAACCACACACAAAGAGCCATTTGTCCCATTTAGACTTTTCTTTAAGAAAGAAAAAATTGTCAACCCACTCACTTTAGAAACTTAAGAAGGGGGAACATGAATATATGGTAAATACTTCAGTGATCTATTATTTCATTTCTGTAAGCCTTCCCTCTACCAACCCAGATCTCAACTCTTCTAATGCTTTACCAGGTGGTAGATGGTAGATCAATAAAAGCCATGACTGAAAAAAAAAAAGTCATCATTCTATTCCCAACCTGATGATAAGGCTTTCTGAATAGAGTTTCTGTCAACTAGTTCCTCTAGAACAGTGGTACATAAACACATGTGTATAGCCCATACCCTTAGTCTCTCCAGCAAGTAAGGGCTCACTCTCCACTGGCATAGACTTTGAGAATCTTGGATGACCTCCTAGCCAAGATGACACATCATATTAGAATTTTATTAGAGGATCTATTAAACAAACAAAACACCCAGACATTAGAATACTTCTCTCTTATTATGGCTGCTTGAGGGCTGGAGGACAGAAACTGATGCCAGGCTTTCTATGTCAAATTTTTGTACACTCTATAAGGAGTTGATTAGGAAAGTTGTCTGATCAGCATGTTATTAAGCTTATGAATTGGTTAACCTTTGATAACATCTCCCAAGGAAGAGAGGTGACAAGACCATTTGACCCTTTCTGAATTCATAGTGAATCATGGGGGATAAACTGGTGGGAAAAGCCACCATCCTCCACCCCCTTTCTGCTCACTATACAAGAAAGTAAACACTCAATCTCTGGCCTTTTTTTTTTTCCTTTTAGCATATTCCCTGAAACTTCAGGCATTAACCAACCACCACTTTCCATCCCTCTCACTCCCCCACCCCCACCCCAGAAATGTCAGCAGACAGATTTGTGTTCCTGGACCTCACTCCTTGGACCTAGCCCTGGAAAGCCTGTGGTAGAGGCATACATGTTCTCAACAATATGGTAACCATAGTCAAAGTGGTGAGAGTTCTTAAGCCTGAGATTTCTAGAGGCATACTGAACATTCCTGAATCCTAGCTTCTTGGGTAAGGGAAGGGGAAATTTCCTGAGTAGCAAGATCCCAGAATCTAGCCTTCTGGTTGAGAAATGAAGAGTTGCTGGTCAGCAGTAACCTTAGGATTGCCTCACTAGCAGCCCCAAATTCAAGAGTCTTGGAATCCAGCCTTTCACAAGGGCTTTACACTTTTAAAAGCATTTTCACTTGAGAGCATAACACATAATAGAAATGGCTTATATTTATATAGCACTTTAAAGTTTATGAAGGTCTCTCCTCAAAATAGCCTCATATAAATTCTCTTCTAAATTATAAAATAAAAAATGAGGAACCATTACAAGTTCAAATAAAAACTGGTCACAAAAAGAATAAACACTTATGAAAGATTGGCCAATGGCAAGTATTAAAACTTGCATTCCTGAGCAGTGAGTGACAGCCAATTAGAGAGAGAAAAGGATGGTGTATCTGGCCCCTGAAGCTTGAGGAAAAGCAGAGAAGTCTACTCCATAACATGGGAGAGAAAAAGACCTGGACTTATCTTGTGATTTATATAGAAAGTTCATATCCAATGGGAAGAGGCTTGGTTGCTATCTAACATCCTCAAGTTCATTTCTCATCCTGGGAGAATTAAAGCCCTCAGAGTAGTGCCATCAGGTTGGGTATTTATCTGTCAGATTTATGGATAAGGGAAGAACTTGGGATCAAAGAAGCTATAGAGAGCATTACAAAATGTAAAACAGATAATTTTGATTATATAAAATTCAAAAGGTTTAGCACAAACAAAATCAATGTAACCAAAATTGTAAAGAAAGCAGAAAACTGGGGGAAATTTTTGCAACAGTATCTCATTTTTCAAATATATAGAGAACGAATCAAATTTATAAAAATATAAGTCATTTCCCAATTGGTAAATGGTGAAAGGATATGAACAGGTAGTTTTCAAAGAAATTAAAGCTATCTCTGTCCACATGAAAAAATGCTCTAAAGCACTATTGATCAGAGAAATGCAAATTAAAACAACTTTGAGATATCACCTCATACCTATCAGAGTGGCTAATATGACAAAAAAGGAACATGTTGGATGTTGGAGGGGATGTAGGAAAACTAATTCACTGTTGGTGAATTTGTGAACTGATCCAACCATTCTGGAGAACAATTTGCAACTATGCCCAAAGGTCTATAAAACTGTGCATATCCTTTGATCCAGCAATACCACTGCTAGGTCTATATCCCAAAGACATCCAAAAAGAGGGAAAATGACCTATTTGTACAAAAATATTTATAGCACCTCTTTTTGTAGTGGCTAAGAATTGGACATCAAAGGGAAGCCCATCAATTGGGGAACACCTAAACAAGCTGTGGTATGTGATTGTAATGGAATGTTACTGTGCTATAAGAAACGACAAGCAGGATGATTTCATAAAAACCCGAAAAGACACAAGCATAGTGAAGTGAAAAGAAAAGCATAGTGAAGTGAAAAGAACCAGGAGAACTTTGTACATAGTAACAGCAATATTGTTTGATGAGGATCTATGAATGACTTAGCTATTCTCAGCAATATAATGATCCAAGACAATCCCAAAGAACTAATGATGAAGCATACTATCTGCCTCCAGAGAAAGAAATGATATTGACTGAATACAGACTGAAGCATGCTATTTTTTTTCACTTTCTTTCATTTATTTTCTTTTAGTTGAGTCTTCTTGCACTAATATGGAAATGTTTTACATAATTGCTCATGTATAACCTATATCTGATTACTTACCATCTAAGGGAAGGAGGAGGGGAGGGAGGAATAGAATTTGAAACTTAAAACATTAAATAAAAAAAACACATTTTTAAAATAAAAAAAAGAAATGATTGGAGGTAATTAGGCGACTCAGTGAAGAAAGTGCTGGGCCTGGAGTCAGGAAGACCTGAACTCAAATCCTGCCTCAGGCACTTACTAGCTGTGTGGCCCACAGTAAGTCACTTAACCTATATTTGCCTTAATCCACTGGAGAAGGAAATGACAAACCACTTCAGTATCTTTGCCAAGAAAACCCCATGGACAGTTTTGTCACGCTATGGTCTACAGGGTCATGAAAAATTGGCTATAACTCAACAACAATAAATGATTGTTAATCAACTGACTGACTAATCTTGATTACTTATAGAGAAGGTAGAGATCATTTTAACCACATCTATGGAAAGTCAGACATGTGCTATATTTAAGCCATAGTCTGAAATTGCCTAGAGTTGACTGGTTGGGGTTACTGAATACTGGTCATTGGTTGTGAGTACTATCCCTGAAATTGAACACAGTCCAAATAAGCCCAGAACCTGAGGGTTCTGTGCCATGGATTACAATAAAAAATATCATTGATTAGGAAAACTTTGATTTAGTCCCTACTATGTTTAAAAATTTGCAAAGATTCTGCAAAAGATGTGAAGATAAATGAGCAATCACTGGACACCCACATTGACCTCTCCCTTCTCTAATTCCATTTGTATTATGTACTCCACTCTCTGAACTCTCACAGTATCATTTTATACCTCTTTTCTTCTCCTTTCATATTTTACCTTTACTACAATTGTTTGTGTGTTTCTTACATCTCTTACTAGACCATAGACTCCTCAAGTGTAAAAACTATACCTTATCACTTTGGAGTTCTATCACATTCTAATTTATACCATACTCATTTTTGTAGCTGGGATATTTTTAGATGATAAAGTCTTTGAGGATATGAACTATGTTGCTCTTCATTTGTATAACCCCAGAACATAGTATACATTTAATGAATGTCTATCAAATTGAACTGAGTTGAATCCTTGGAAGGAGTTATGCCAGTGTTGTCATGAATAGATTTTTCAAGTAGAAAACTCACTTAAAATTTCACTAGATTCCAGGTTTGCTTTTAGATTTTGTTTTTACATTTCCTGTGATGTCCTTCTGCTTCCTGCCAACAGAATCATACAATTGTAAGGGGGGAGGGGGAATTGTGAAGAAAAAAACAAAACTTTCCAAAAACCAGAACTGGGTTTTCCACTTTTCTCTGTCTCATAGCATATGAGGAAAATATGCCCTTTTTTCTTTTTTTGCCCTGATCTTTCTTCAGCCTTTTATATATGCAGTTAAGAAAGGAATGAAATTAATTCTCAGTTATCTGCAAAACCAAGGAATCATTTTATAATGTATTGTTTGCAGTGAACCAGTTGCTTCCTTTTATCTGTTACCCTTGTCCACTTTCTTTTTTTTCCCTTTTCAGATGGAAAAGTCTCTAACCTTCCTTTCCTTCCCAAGCCCTTAGAATGACACCACACAATTATTAAAAAAATTTTTTTTTAATTCCTGGATCCCAGGTTAAGAATCTCAGAGGTTAGACTATCATCTCAGGTATGTTATAAAAGGGATTCAACTTTAGGTAGAGATTAGACTAGATTTCTTCCAACTTTAAGATGCTCTCAGTTGAATGGAATTCAATCTACGTTGAATTCTCACGTCAACTACCTCCTTACACATTCTGCCCCCTACTGACTGCAGTGGCAAGTGCAGCATTTTCTGTAATGCAGAACCATTAGACATGCCTTCCCTCTTTTTTTTCTGCTCTAGAAACCAATCAATAATAATTTACTCAGAATCAAATATTTATTGAACACTTACTCTATGATCAACATTGTTGGGACTATGCACAGTACAGAAGTATAAAACTCAGTTTTTTCCTTCAAAGGATTTATAATCTCCTAAGGTAGACATAATTAAAACATCCCCCCTCCACACCCCCTCAAAAAAACAATTAGTATAAATCAGTGTATCAAGTGCCACAATGGGTATCAGAGACTGTAAGTACTGGGAAACTTCAGAAGAGATGGAAAGAAATTAGGGTTGGAGTGGCGAGGGAAAGCTTCTTGGAAGAGGTGGAATTCAAACTAGGTTTTGAAGGAAAGGCAAGGAAAGGGAACAAGTTGATCAAAAGCATAGAGGCAAGAACAAGAATGGCAAGAGTTCATATAAGTTAGGGAAGAATGAAGGAAGAGGAAGAGAACAAGCACCTACTTTGTATTAGGCACTGCACTAAGTGCTTTGTAATTATGATCTCATTTTACCCTCATGACAAATCTGGGATTTTAAGTTCTATTACTATCCCCATTTTACAGTTGAGGAAACTGAGGCAGAGGTTAATTGCCTTAAGGTTAAGTCACACAAAGCCAGTATCTGAGGATGGATTGAAACTCTGAATGAAGGGTGTATTTTGAAGAATATAAGAAGTAAGCCTCCATTTATCAGATTTTTGTGGTCAGATCACAAAGTCCCTATAGGCTGGGCAAAAGGGGATATCCAGTTGCAGCATTAGCATCAACCATTTGATAACAATAGCAAATAAAGATCAAAGAAATTGAACCTTCCTTTATCTTTATCATATTACAATTTTTATTATAGTTATTCATGCAGGCATCAATTCTCTCATTAGATTGCAAGCCCACAGGAGATAATGGGTAACAATAATATCTTTGGATAAAAATAAGAGCTTACATTTATATAACAACTTAAGGTTTACAAAGTACTTTTTACCTAATCACCCTCTAGTGAGTATCGTGCCCATTTTGCTAATTAAGAAACCAAGGCTTTTGACTCCAGGACTCCCTCTCCTTCCATGACCTGGTTGCCAGTGATCAGCACAGCATTTCAAACATGATAAATGTTTGTAAATTGAACAATTTTCTTTAAAACTTTCACAGAGACAAAAAGGAGTTTCAAGATAAGGAATAATAAGAATTGCTTTAAATTTATACAACACTGACTTTGAGTAAAATTGGTGTCATGAAAGGTAATAGAAGTGCCTAGTTTTCCCTACATATAGTCCAGTAATGATCTAAAAAGAACACCATATTGAATAATAATGAAAAAATCCAAAGAAACATATTGACAGTTCTTTCAGTTAGGAGAACATAAAAGACAAGTAGGAGCTGTAGATACTGGAAGAGGGGCCCTGTCAGGGAAACCAGTACAAACTCAGGTTCCAAGGTCAGAAGCCCTTAGCAGCACTCTGACCAGAGATTGCACAGGAGTCCCCAGCAGCAACATGACCAAAAACTCCAAGGGAAGAAGGAAGCAAGTCCACATTAGCACTATGATAAAGAGGGGATTATAAGACCACAGAGCTCTGACAGGGGACACTGAAACCTGCCAGAATCAGAAGTGAACATCAAAAGAATCAATAGCTCTCTGGTGATTACTGAATGGAAATAAAAAGAAGCATGCGTATTTCTCAACCACGTATGACACATTTTTTCACTTTTTTTATCATTTTGATTTATCAACAATCACTTCCATATGCTTTTGAGTTTAAAATTTTTCTCCTCCTTCCTCCCCACCACCCTCCCCAAGATGGCACACAATTTGATAAAGGCTATACATGTACATTCCTATTAAACATATTTTCACAATAGTGATGTTGTAAGTAAGAATTAGAACCAACAGGAGAAACCACAAGAAAGAGGAAACAAAACTCAATAGAAGAAAAAAAATAGCAAATAGTATGCTTCGATCTGCATTCAAACTCCATAGTTCTTTCTTTGGATGTGGATAGCATTTTCCATCACAAGGCCTTTGGAGATACCTTAGATCCTTGTATTGCTGGGAAGGGTTAAGTTTATCAATATTAGTCATAGCACAATGTGGCTGCTATTGTGTACAATGTTCTCTTGGTTCTGCTAACTTCACTCAGCATCGGACCATACAAGTGTATGACACATTTTTGAAAGCTGACCATGTGCAAAGGCATAAAAATCTCATAAACAAATGCAAGAAAGCAAAAATATTAAACATGTCATTAACCATAGTACAATAAAAATTATAATCAATAACAGGTCTTTGAAAAATGATTCAAGGTCAAGATGGAGACAAAGTAATTTAATCCTAATAGATTGTTGGGCCAAAGGACAATTCATAGAAATGATAGATGATTTCATAAAAGAAAAATAACAACAATAGACAACATAGCAAAACTTTTGAGATGCAACCAAAGTAATCTTTAAGGATAACTTACTATTACTATATTCTTTTGTCAACAAAAGAAAGAACAGATTAATGAATTGGACGTGAAGAAAAAACGGCAAAAAAAAAAATAGGAAAACACCAGACAAATAAATAAATAAGCAAATAAACACAAAATTAGAAATTCTAAAAATCAAAGAAGAAATTAATAAAACTGAAAGCAAAATAAAATACCTCGAATTGATAAATGAAACCTGGAGCAGATTTTCTTTGGAAGAAAAATAAAACAGGTAAACCATTAGTTAATTTGATTAAAAAGGAGAATGAAGAAAACTAAGATATCAATATAAAAAAGGAAAAAGGAGAATTCACAAAAAATGAAGAGGAAATAAAGGACAATATTAAAAACTATTTATGCCTAATTACATGCCAAAAAACTGATAACAAGTCAAATTGGCAAAAATTTACCTCACAAAAATACTCAGATTAACAGAATAAGAAATAGATAAGCCATAAATGAACTCATAAAGAAAAAACTTCATGGGTCAAATGGATTTACAAGTGAATTGTATCAAACAATTCAGTAAATTCAATAAACAATTCATTCTAATGATACATAGACTATTTGCAGAAGTGGAAAAAGGAGAGAGAATACCAAATTATTTCTATGATACACATGTGGTTATGATACCTGAATCAGGGAGAAACAAAACAGAGGAAAAATACTGTAGGTCAATATCCCTAAGTAATATCAATGCAACAATATTGAATAAAATATTAGCAAAGAGGCTACAATGACATATAAAAAAGATTATCTTCCAGGTTAGATTTATACCAGTAATTGAGAGTTGGGTCAATATTAGGAAAACTATCACTACAACAGACCACATTGATAACAAAAACAAAAAAAAAGCTTATATTGACAAATGCATAAAGTTTTTGACAAAATGTAACAACCATTTATGTTTCAAAACATCAAAAAGCATGGGGATAAATATGATAACTTAATCCTTAATATGATAACATTACATTTGTCTAAATCTAGAGCCAGAATCACATGTAATAGAGAAAGGCTAGACACTTTTCCAGTATAATCAGGATAAAGAAAGGACCACAACTATTATTTGACATAACCCTAGAGGGACTCAGCATAAGCAAGTGAGGAAATCTACTTTTTCAGATAAAACGGTCTACACAGAGAACCTTAGAAATTCTACTAAAGCTATTTGAAACTATTAATAACATTAGGAAAGTAGCAAGATATAAAAATACCCATATAAAACATCACCTTTTCTCTAAATTACCAGTAAAATCCAGCAGGCAGACATGGAAAGAGAAATTTTATTCAAAATAATTACAGAATGTATAAAACAGTTGGAAGTCTACCTATCAAGACGCACATAGAACTTACATAAATAAAATGCTAAACTCTTAATAGAAATAACAGCTCTAAGTAAATGGAGAGATAATTGTACATGATTTGACTCTGCCAATATAACAGATATGGCAATAGCACCTAAATAAAATTTTCCTAGTGGCCTACCAATCAAGCTACAAAAATGCTTTTAAAAATTCATCTGGAGGAACAAAAGTTCAAGAATATTAAGAGAAATTATGGGGGAAAATTGGCAAGAAACAGACCTGGTTGTATCAGATTTCAAACTATGTTAACAAATTAATAATCACCAGAAATGATTTGGCATTGGTTAAAAAATACGAAAGTTGACCAGTAGGACAGAGTAGGGCCCAAGACCCAAAAGCAAATGAACATAATAGCACAGAGTTCCACAAACCACCAAACCTCAATTATTAGGATAAGGACTCACCATGTTTCGAAAACTGTTAGGAAAACTGCAAAGCAATCTGGGAGAAATCTGATCTCATACCACAAACCAAAATAATCTCAAAATGAATATATGAACTAGATATAAAATGGTACATCATGTACAAAAGAGGAGATTAGGGGAGGAGATACCTTTTGCAATTATGGCTACAAGAAGAGTTTTTGACCAAACAAGAAACAGAGAAGATCACTGGAGATAAATTGGACAATTTCAATTACATTAAATTAAAAAGTTTTGCATAAACAGAATCAAGGCATCTAAAATTACAGGAAACAAAGTTATCTGAGGGGAAAATAATTACAGCAAATTTAGCTGATAAAATTCTGATACACAAGATACATAGGAAATTGAGTCAAATATATAAGAACAAGATTTATTCCTTCAATAGGTCAAAGATATGAAGACTGTTCTATAAAATGCTCCGGCTTTCAAAGTCCTTCGCATCAGGCTCCTTCCTGCCTTTCCAAATTTCTTATACTTTATTCCCTTCTGGATGCTCTAGAATACAGCAACAACAACCTTCTTGTTATTCCTTGAAGACTATTTAATGTCCTGACTCCTATCTTTTCACTGGCAGTCCCCTGTGCCTGGGATGCTCTTCCTCTCTTACCTCTCACTTCCTGCCTCCTGGATTCCCTGGTTTCCCACCATCTGAAAGAGTTTTTCCTAGTCCCACTCAATGCTAGTGCCTTCCCTTTGAGATTAATTTCCATTTATACTGTACATCTCTTGTATGTACATGCAGTTGCTTGCATGTTATATTCCCTGTACAAAATGTGAGCCCTTTGAAGAGAGGGATCATTTTTGCTTTTTTGCAACTCTAGCACTTAGCACAGTGCCTCATATATAGTGAATATTTAATAAATGCTTATTCTTGAGCATGGTGAGTTCTCATACAAAAGAAAAGTCAAATATCAACAACCTAAAAAAGTTTCAAATCACTTAATAATTAAGTTATAATAAATATTTAATAATTAAAATTAAGTTTCTATATAATGGTTATGTTAAACATCTTCCAAGTTGTAACTTATTTCATTAAAACACAATTCATCAATATAATTTATAATAAAGAAATTTAATATGAAGTCTTGCTAAATTAATTCTTTTGGGGGGGGGCAATCAAAGTGACTTGTCCAGAGTCACACAGCTAGTAAATGTCTGAGGCCAAATTTGAACTTAGGTCCTCTCGACTCCAGACCTGGTGTTCTATCCACTGAATCATCTACCTGCCCCACTTCTTTTAATCCTTACAGAATGTCCCACGTAAAATATTCATAATTATTTTCTAGTTGGAGTTTTATCATTTTATACTTAAAGTTTTCACAATTATAGGTAGAATAAAATTTTATTTTTTACCATGATATAAATAAATAAATAAATAAATTTATTTTTTACCATGATAATTGCATATAATGTAAACTTTAATTTGGAGCTTTTTCAGGCAAAAGTTATCATTGTTGTTATTTACACACTTTATAAATCTAAAAGAATATTATGAGTCTTGTGTTAAATTACCCTAAGGTTTCACAACATTTTTACGTTGCTGTTGAAACAGGTTCAAGGAACAAACCACATTGGGAACCACTGCAATAAGCCACAGCTGCCTCTCCATGAGCTCTACAATCTAACCAAACTCAACTTCTTTCTGCATTTGTTCATGTCTTCATGCCTGGGACAAATGCCCCACCTGTTGAAATCTTTGTTTTCCTTTAAAACCCAAGTTAGGTGCCAATTTCTCCATGAACTAACTCGCAGAGCTGAAAATGATCTCTCCCTACTCAGGTTTCCCCATAGCAACTTAACCTAGACTTCTACGTGATAAAAGCTAAAGTTGATATAGCACTGACTATATGCCAGGCACTGCACTAAAGACTTTATAAATATGATTTCATTTAATCCTCATAACAATCTTCAGAGGTAGGTATTATTATTATTATCTTAATTTTACAGAGAAGGAAATTGAGGCAGACAGAGGTTAAGTGACACACCCAGTATGTAAGGCTAGATTTGTACTCTGATCTTCCTGGCTCCCGCCCCAGCGCTCTATGCACTATGCCACCTAGCTGCCCCAGCATTAAGATTCTTTTGTACCATATTTAACTTTTGTACATTTTACAGTCAGTATTAAATTGTAAGCTACTCGAGGGTAGGGCCTATGTTGCTTTTTTTACCTCTGTATCATCGGGCACCTAGCAATAGATCCTTGTACATAGTAGGTTCTTAATACATGTTCATTACTTTTGAATTTTGTTCAAAATGAACAAAAATAAGTGTGTGGAAAGGTAGAAACACCAGAGATCTTTGAGGCTATTCTCAGCTGAGAAATCTGACACAGAAAACATAGTTTAAATACTTTGTAGTTTTAAGTACACAAATATTCACACTTAGAAGATGTGTAACCCTGGCCAAATTATTTCAATGCTCTGACCCTCAGTTTCCTGTCCATAAAAAGGGAATAATAATGCTTATATCAATGACCTCACAGGCAGGATTGCTGGGCTTTGTAAACCTTATTATAAATATGTCTAGAAGGAGCAAACAGACAGGAGTTATACCCATTAAGGATGCCCAGCTCCTTTTTGGTTACGCTTCTTTAAAACTTAGATAAATATCAACACACTACAATGAAAATTAAATTAAAGGCTCTGCTCCTTTAAAGAACTTGTAACTCAAATGAAACATACAACCCCATCACACAAAAAAAGAATGCTGGCAAAGCATGATGAACAGCACTATGTAGTATTGTTACATGGGCCATCTGCAGGGATATAAGAACAAAGGCCTACCTATTGTTGATTTAATGTGCAATATTAACAGCTCTGTGACTCATTTTCCTCACCTGTGATGTGGGAATAAAAATACTTGCTAGCCTTATAGGTCACTGTACATTATGAAAAACAATTTTTTTTAATCCTGTAAAGTGATTCACCATCACGCTTCTCATGGAAATGAAAGACCCTCTTTTTTAGTCCCAAGGCATAGTGGATGAAGTGCTAGAGTTAGAATCAGGAAGGCTTGAATCCATATCCTTCCTCAGACATTTACTAGCCATGTGACCTGGCTCATGCACTTAACCTCCCTTAGCCTCAGTTTCTTCATCTGTAAAATGAGGGATAATACTAGTACTTACCTCAGAGGTTGTTGTGAGGATCATATTACATACACACACACACATACAGGGTGTTCCAAAATATATACTACATATATATGTAATATATTACCACATGTTTTATATGGCATTACATATAATTTAGTATATGTCAAACCTATATATAAAATTTTTGTGTTATATATTGTTATATATAACCTATATACAATATATATTGTATATAACGATGTGTTATATACGATAGGTTATATGTGATATATAAATTTCAATTATGTCTGACTCTTCATGACCCATTTGGGATTTCCATGGCAAAGATACTGGAGTGGTTTACCATTTTTTTTCCAATTCATTTTACATATGAGGAAACTGAGGCAAACAGGATTAAATTACCTGTCCAAGGTCACACAGCTAGTAAGTATCTGAAGCCAGATTTGAACTCAAGAAGTTGTATCTTCCTGACTTCAGGCCCAGCACTCTATCCACTGCTCCTCCTAGCTTTCCCATATTGCTGTATATCATACATTAAAGCTATGTATAATATGTTATGTTCTTTGCATTATTATATATAATATAATGTATTTATATACATTACATGAATATCTGTTCAGTCGTTTCAGTCATGTCTGACTCTTCATGACCCCATTGTCTTGCCACTGGATTTCAATGACTCAGGAAGAGAGAGTGGGGTTGACAACTTTGTGCAATTTTGGCTCACTTATTCACATGAAAATCAAGACATTACCCTGTGATGTCACTGGTCCTCTTTGAAAATAAAGGATGAACAACAACATTATAAATATATTTATAAATAGTGATTATATGTATAATACATACATATTATATTTATAAAAAACGGAGCCCTTTGCAAATCTTAAAATATCACACAAATATTAGCTATTATTATTAACCATGACCAATATTCTACTATTTTTGAATGTCAGTGACACATGGAATACAACAGTCTCTGCAGAATTTAAACTGCTGTTGAGGACAATGAAAAACATAGAGCCAATGAGGAACTTCTAAGAACAACAGAAGCAAATGATGTCATCAAGGAAATGTGTGACAGGAAGAAAAAATAGACTTGTCATGTGGTACAGGATGACAGGTACAATCCAAGTTGTGATACAAACACAGCTAGGACCACTGGGGAGTCAAAGAAAATCAAAGAAGGCCTCCAGAATGGTGGGTGGACATCCTGCAGCAGACTTTTGAGATATCCTGAACAACAGTCACACAGCATGGGCAGACGTGGGAGGATTGTGAAGTATATTGTTTAAGGGAGCTTTCAAATCAGTGAGATCACAGATCCCTTTGAATAAAGTGATTCACCAATGTAACTACTCAGATGATTTTTTTTTCATAGAATTTTAGATTCTATCACAAGAGAGGCTTTTTAATAACAACAACAAAAAAAAACCATGGGTATTTCAGTTCCTGACTCCTATAAATTCATTTCTTTAAAGATAGTAAAAGCATGCCTGCATCAACATGTGGATGAGTAACATGCACCTGTTCTCATCCTGTACAAGTTAAATCTGAGTCAAAGGCCTGCAAAATTATTAAAATAGTTGGGTGTAATCAACAAACAGCTTGCTCCCAAAAGTGTTTCATACACATTTAGATACACATAGCCTCATTTTAATCTTGATTTTTGTTGTCCTACTTTAAGCATAAAAAAGGTATTTCACTCTCTTGTGAAATTTCATTACTGCTGAGATCTAGTATCCAGGGGTCCTGGGAATGAATAATTGGGAAAATAAACATATAGTTAAAAGGATAAAAGTATGGCTCAGTACAAGCAGAGACGGATAGTTAACTTAGGCAAACATGAGTCAACAGCTCTGAGGTTTTATTTTTTACACTGATATCAGTTTGTCTTCCAGTCTTGGGAAAGCAGCTTTTCTTACCCTCAATTCCCCCCACTAAAAGTTTATGACAATAATTATCTACCTAGCCTTATGCTTTTATAGTGCCTTTTATTATCTATGTTTAGATGTTCAAACAGAGGTTTTAGATCTGAAGAAAAAAAAACAGATGAGAAAAGATTATCTAAAGACCAGTTTATCTAAGTATAAAACGGCTTATCATCAGTAGGCAGGCCACCAGGTAATGATTTCTTGGGTCATGACAACCCTCAAAATAATGAAAATGCAAAATGAATCTCAGTTGAATGAAACCCACTTGCACTTCTGTAGGGATGATGACAAGAAATACATCATTTTTAGATATTTTACAAACATTAAAAGCTAATATTCTATTTTAACTAGATATTGTTAATTAAAATTATTGTTAATATTCTAGGATATGGGATACTTGTCCAATGACCAATGAGGTGATAAAGTATATTTGATTGGAGATTTGATTGGAAGTGTATGATTGGAGCTGTCAGTGGCTGCTAGGTGGCATAGTGGATGGAGCACAGGGCTTGGAATCAGGAAGACTTCCTGATCTTCATAAGATCAAATCTGGCCTCAGACACTTACTAGCTGTGTGACCCTGGGCAAGTCACCTAAACCCTGTTTGCCCCAGTTTCCTCATCTGTAAAATGAGCTGGAGAAGGAAATGGCAAAGCACTCCAGTATCTTTGCCAAGAAAACCCCAAATGGGGTCACAAAGAGTCAGACATGACTGAAATGACTCAACAACAGATTGGAAGCGTTGTAACATATAAAAAATTGATATTCTCAACCTAAAAAAAACCCCATAAGACATAACAGAGTTGCTGATACATGGAAAGATAGTTCACAGGTTCTCCTTGGAGAGACAATGAAGAAGTAAACAAAGTCGATTTCCAAAGAAATATACAATAGTCAAAATTAACAAGAAACACCATTTCATAGACTACATGATTCTTTTGCCTTGGAAGAGGAACATAAGCAAAAGACCAAAACTTTCTAAAAATATATTAGAAAATATGGTTTCAGGAGTCATTGGGAAGTGTCATTTTAAAAAAAAAACTGTAGCAGAATTTTTTTTAACTTTTGGAAGAAAATATGACTTGGAACTAAGAAATAAATAAAGTCAACAGCTTATAAAGTACTCAGAAGCCCCATGCTTAGATATATGATATATGATATATGATATATACTTGCTTCAAGAAGAGAGTTTAAAAGTGCTGGATTTGGCAAGCAAAAAATAAAACCACACACACACATACATTGACACTATCTCAACAGGAAGCAACTGGTTACTGATGAGGAAATCATTTCAGAATCAGCCGTCTCTGAGCAACTACACCACTGACTAGTCAGAGGTCACAAGAAAATAGAAAAATGAGAAGGCACTATGTGCAAATACAACAGCTTTTCTCTTGCCTGTCTGACCACTCCTTGGGTTTTTGTTTTGTTTTTGTTTTTTTGTTTTTGTTTTGTTTTTTTGGCTGGCTCATCATCATAATTTCTCCTAACTATAAATGTACCCCTTGGCTCTGTCCAGGATTGCCTTCTTTCTGGATTTTCACTTGTGGTGAATTTATTAGCTTCCCTTATCTCTCTGCAGATGACTCACCAATCTATTCATCAAGCACTGTTCTCTCTTCTGTATTCAAAATCCACATAATCAAGTACCTCATTGGACATTTAAAACTGGATATTCCAGAGACATCTCAAACTCCTATTACCTTGGGAATCAAATATAAACTCTTAAGATTGGCTTTTAAAGCTCTTCACAACCTATCTCCTTCATAACATTCCAATCTTCTTACGTATTACTTTTTCCTGTTTGGTCATTTTTCAGTTGTTTCTAACTCTTCATGACCCCATTTTAGGGTTTTCTTGGCAAAGATGCTAGAGTAGTTTGCCATTTCCTTCTCCAGCTCATTTTTACAGATGAGGAAACTGAGGCAAATAGGGTTAAGTGACTTGCCCAGGGTCACACAGCTAATTAAATGTCTGAGGCCAGATTTGAACTCATGAAGATAAATCTTCCTGATTCCAACACAAGTGCTCTATCCACTGTGCCTCCTACTTGCCTTTACTCTTCTCCACTCACCCCTATGATCCAGCCATCTAGCCAACTCACATGTAACTCTCCATCTCCCATCTCTGTACCTTCTTTTTTAAACTAATTATTTCACATGCCAGGAATGCTCTCCTTCACCTCTTCCTCTTAGAATCTCTGGCTTTCTTCAAGATTCACCTTCTGTTGGGGCAGTTAGATAGAGCACCGGCCCTGGATTCAGGAGGACCTGAGTTCAAATTCCGCCTCAGACACATAACACTTACTAGCTGTGTGACCCCACTGCCTATTCCCCCCCCACAAAAAAAGATTCACCTTCTATAAAAGGCCCTTCTCTGATCTCCCAGTTGCTAGTACCTTCCCCTCCAAGCTTACCTCACATATACCTTGTTTACCTCATATATATATAAACACGTATGTCTACATGTTTTCATCCCCTCTTATAAGCTTCTTGATGTGAGGAATGGTTTTAACTTCTGTATTTTGTTGCTGTTGTTAGTCATTTCATTTGTGTAGAACTATAAATCTCTGGTGTTTAGTATAGTACTTGTTACAAAGTGTTTAATAAATGCTTGTTGATTGATTGATAGATCACATTTTCCTATAGAAGTTTAATGGAGGGGCGGCTAGGGAGCATAGTAGATAGAGCATCAGCCCTGGAGTCAGGAGGACCTGAGTTCAAATCCAGCCTCATACACGTAACATTCACTAGCTGTGTGACTCTGGGCAAGTCACTTAACCCCAATTGCCTCACCTAAAAAATAAAAAGTGAAGTTTAATGGACATGAAATCAGTAGCCATTACAAAGAGTTAAAAAGAACCCCCAAAACCTCCTCAGCCACAAATACTTAATTTCCTCAACAAAATACTTGATCTTCTAAACAAAAAGAAAGAAATGGTAGCCAAGGGAAATAACAGTTTAAATGATAAAATCATTTGCAAAATATTTATAGGATCATTGATCTAGAATTAGAAAGAACTTTTAAGGTCATTTAGTCCAATCCTTCTACTTTACAGAAGAAAGAACTAAGGGTCGAAGATATTAAGTGATTTGCCCGAAGGCACGCTGTCAGCAAGAGGAAAAGCTGAGATTCGAACTAAGGTCCTATGCCTTTCAGAGTAGTGTCACTTACAAAACAGGAGAGGAATGGAGGGGAGAATCGATCTACAGAAAACCTATTATAAGACACCTCTAAGATGAATTATACTGATTATAACTGAAAATGGAATGAGGACAACAAATTGACAAAAAAAAAAAATAGAAGAGATTTGCCAGTATTTCCCCAAAAGTCAGACTCTATCACACAAAACCCAACATGGAAGTAGAAATAATAGCCACTTGTACATGGTAATAGCAATATTGCACAATGATCATCTATTAATGTCTTAGTTGTTCTCAGCAATACAATGCTCCAAGACAATTTCAAAGGATTCATGACGAAAAATGAAAAAAAATCACCTCCAGAGTGAGAGCTAATGAAGTCTGAATATAAATCAAACAGTACTATTTTTCACTTTATTTTTGTGAGGGTTTTTTTGGTCTGTTTTCTTTCGCAACATGACTAATATGAAAAATAAATAAATAAGAAGTCAGAAAAGGAAAAAAAAAAAGAAATAGCCACAATGAAGTAAAAAAGAGCACCTGGACCAGCCCATGAACACACAGAAGTCCATTTACATAATTTTGAAAACCTTAAGGGACCAGTCTCAAGAATTTTGAGAGAAGGGAGGAATCTCAATGATCGGGGAAAAAATAATCACAGACAGTAGTACTACTCCCCAAAGACCCTTGAGAGGACAAAATTAACTGAGGCAGTCAAATGGTGTAATAGGTAAGAATACTCTCCTTGGAGTCTGGAAGCCCTGAATTCAACTCTCCTCAGACACTTATTGGCTGTGTGACTCTGGGGAAGTAATTTAACCTCCCTAATCCTCAGTTTCCTCATCTATAAAATTAGAATAAGTATAGCAACTACTTCACAAGGTTGTTGTGAAGATCAAATGAGATAATGTATTTCCAGTTCTTTACCTTAAAGTGCTATATAAATACTAGCCATTATTATTACTAATAAGCTTTCTTATTTCTATAAATAATTTAGGAAATGATCTATATGTATATTTAGATTATCCTTAACCAAAAAAAATACGAGAAGGGAACATGTAAGCTTCTGCAAATAAAGATTTTCTACAGCAAACCATATATTCATAGGGAAGGGAAGGGGACAAGTATTTATTACTTGTTGGAAGCTAAGTGACGAAGTGGATGGAGTACTGGGCTTGCAGTCAGGAAGAATGATCTTCCTGAGTTCAAATCTGGCTCACAGGCATGTACTAGCTGTGTGACCCTGGGCAAGTCACTTAACCCTGTTTGCCTCGGTTTCCTCATCTGTAAAATGAGCTGGAGAAGGAAATGGCAAACCACTCCAGTTTCTTTGCCAAGAAAGCCCCAAATAGGGTAACCAAGGGTCGGACATGACTGAAAAACTGAACAACAACAAAGCACTGAATAGTGATTGGCACTGTGCTAAGCACTTTATATATGTCATCTCACTTTATCTTTACAACAACCCTGTGAGGTTGGTGTCATTATTAGTCCCATATAACAGTCGAGGAAACAGAGGCAGACAGGGATTAAATGATTTGCCCAGGGTCACAGAGCTAGTAAGTGTCTAAGGATCCCACCTAGTTGCCATAATTATATAATTGACCAAAAAGTATTGAGAACATAAGACCCCCTGTAGCTTTTATTATTTCATTATAAAAACAGCTCCACTTCAATAAGGTGCCTCCTAAGCATATATTAATATCATATAGGATGCTTAATAATTCTCTGATTATCAACATCAAGAGAGGTATGAAATAGAGTGATGTGCGCTTGACAAAAGTGTCCACCACTATCATGGAATATGTCTATGTAGTCCAAATGATGAAAGAGATTTTGATATTTTAAGGTTCATAACACAGAACCTCACTGGGTTCTATGTTATGACACAGAACATCACTGGGAACATATTGGTACCAAAAATGCATTCTTTTTTCAGGGGACAGTTTGGAATATTTGTAAATACTACGCAACTTTCCAAAAGCAATCCAGGCAATTCTTTCCCTACTGTTCAATTCTAGGCTCAGTTAATTGTCCATCAACAGTGCCTATCTGATATGTATATACACATATATATATACACACACATACATACACACATACATGCATACATACATATATACGTGTGTGTATATATGTGTGTATATGTGTATATGTGTGTGTACATATATATATACACACACACACACACACACACACATATATATATATATATATATATATATATATGGACTAACTCATTTGGCTACCTACAACTATATCAACTGTATGTCATCTTATGGGCAGCGTAGCCTCATTTTTCCTTCCACTGCTTTTTGCTGTTTTCTAAGGTAATATTGCTTTGAAAGTCACAGAACCTGAGTTTAAATCCCAACTGAGTATATGACCCCAAATGGAGTAAGAGGGAGAGATATCAGATGGTGCTGAACAAATGCTTCTTGATCAACTACCCAAGGGCTGACCTAGCGCCCAAACAATGTTAAAAGACCCAGAGAAAGAACAGCTTACAGAACAATGGGTACATAGTATATAGAGAAATTATGGAAGGATGTGAACAATAATAATACAGAATGAGAGGTCTTGAATAGTTTATGATTTGCATCATTGGTGGGAATCCTCACTTTCACATAATCACAGATCCTTTGAAGTCCTGAAGTAGTGTTCTTCAGTGGCAGCTAGGTGGTACTGTGGATAGACTGCTAGATTTGGATTCAGGAGGACCCGAGTTCAAATCCTACCTCAGACATTTACTAGCAGTATTACCAGGGCCAAGTCACTTAACTTCTCTCAGCCTCAGTTTCCTAATCTGTAAAACGGAGTGAGTGATAGCACCTACTTCATAGAGTTATTGTGAGGATCAAATGAGATAATATATGTAGAACACTTTGCAAAACTTAAATCTCTGTGTAAATGCTGGCTATTAAGTACTGATCAAACTAATGTGGGTATTATAGGTTGGAACTCTTGGCTTTCCTCCCTTAGAGTTCTGGGCTTAGGTTCTCAGTCCTGTAAGCCCCAGAACTTGATCATATTACTTTCTGGGAATGCTATCTGCCTCAGAATTCACAAAATATTGATTTGTAAGCTGGAATAGTCTATAATAGAAGTCAGCTATAATTAAGAAGTAGCATGACAGTGGTAGGGCAGCTGGGTGGTGCAGTGGATGGACCATCCATCCTGGAGTCAGGAAGACTCCTCTTTTTGAGTTCAAATCCAGCCTGAGACACTTACTAGCTGTGTGACTCTGGGCAAGTCACTTAACCCTGTTTGCCTCACTTATTCATCAGTAAAATAAACTAGAAAAGTAAATGGCAAATCACTCCAGTATCTTTGCCAAGGAAACCCCCAATGGGGTCATGAAGAGTCTGACACAACTGAAAAAACAACTGAACGACAACAAATGACAGGGTAAGTTGCTGTATTTGGAATAAAAAACACCTGGGTTTGAATCCCACCAGGACATTTATTAGTAGTATGATTCTGGTCACGTTAACAAGTATTTCAGTCACTTTATTAAGTGCTTACTATGTGTAAGGCACCATGCTAAGCACTGGGTATATAAAGAAAGACAAAAAGATGGCTTTTGCCTTCAAGTAGCTTACATTCTAATACATACACAACAAATAAACATCTATGTACATCTGAGATGAATACAAGGTTAATGGGAGATATTCTCTCTAAACCTCAGTTTCCTCAATTGCAAAATGGGGCAAAAAGTACAAAAAAAAAAAAAAGAACAACTTACCTCAGGGTTGTGGTGAGGATCAAATGCAATAATGGCTGTAAATTGCTTTAAAAAACTTTCAATGCTATATTATTTTAATATCAAATTGCACATCAGCTGTCTTCTTAAATATAGAACCAGGCAAGAAGAAATTAGTGTCCTTGAGGGAAGATAGTCTAGTCAGAATACCATTTTCCACTTGAAGGTTATTTCTCGTTCCAAGGATATTTCTGTTCAAAGAATCCAGAAAGAAACCAGCATTTTCTGAGCAACAATGGAAATGCAGGAGCAAAATACCATCCCAAGATCCTCTTACTTGAAAATACTCTCTGCTGACCATAAGGAGCTTTCTGTTTGCATTTTGTGTTACAATATCCCCTTTCCTCCTTTCAACATACTTTCATAATGTTATAATCTCTATGTTTAGAGCTTAGCAAATATGGAGAGGTACTCCTAACTAACACTAGCTAACACTTCACATAGCAAAATAAGAACCACAAAAAAAAATTAATCTCTAAAATTGAAACAATTTGCCAAATCTAACAAGATGACACATTATAAGGACCTGGGCTGGAGTTCCAAAAATTGGGTGCAAATGTATATAGAAGGAGGATGGTACGGCTACCCATATGGAAAGTTGTAGTGAATTAGAAGGAAGCATGCTTTAGAATGAAAGAGTTGATAGCAAAAGAATGAAGGAAGTGACAGTCCTATCCTCATTTTACTTTGTCCTTAGACTGGATCCAAAGTGCCACATATGAAAGTTACATGTGGAATATAACCCTAAAATGCTCCATATTGCTAATGAAGGGATGGCTCAAGTATAGACAAAGCATGATAGTGGCATGACTCCCTCTCTCTTTTTTTACATGAGGAGCCCAAAAGAAGAGCCTCATTTTGAAAATTACTTCGAGTCCAAATCTACAGTTATCAGAGTCGTACAAGTAAAAGAAGAAGGCTGGATTTGGAGTCAAATAAACTGGGTTAAAGTCCCAGCTCTGCCTATTCATACCATCTGTGTGACTTTGGGCAAATTATTTAATCTCTCAGGTCCTCAGTTTCTTCATCTGTAAAAATCAGTAAACTAGATTACCCCTAAGGTCCCTTCTAGCTCTAAGTATATAAATAGAATTTAATTGATTCACATATCATGCCTTCATTTAGTATCCAGTTTTTTATATCTTTCTCTAGGAAATATAAATGGTAAATGCAGTTTCTACCCCATCACACCCCTTAGACCATGAGCTCCTGGAGAGCAAGGACTGTCTTCTGTCTTTCCTCATATCCCCAGAGCCTAACACAATTCCTGGCACATAGTAGGTGCTAAATAAGTGCATATTGACTAACTGGCTAACATTGTAGAACCATCAGGCTAAGTCCCCATCTGGGCCCTTTTTTTTTTTCACACACTATTATGTATCTATACTGTGTTATGTACATTATATATGCATATTATTATTCCTGTACTTTAAAATCAGACCAGACACACCAAACAATATTCTTTTGTTTCGGTATTTTGATTTTTTTTAAAAAAGTAACTTTATTGATATCTTTTCTTTTTATATCAACTACATCTCTTAATGTATCTTAACCCCTTCCCCTCCCAAAGAACTACTCTATATAACAAAGAATTTCTAGAAAGATAGTAGAAAAAAGTTTAGCAAAACTAACCAACATATTGATGAAGGCTGACGTTCCTCACAGGGTTCTTTACCCTGTCTAGTCTTCCACCTCTACAAAGAAGCATTTCTATTTCTATTTTGGGTCCAATCTTGGCCATTATAATTTCACAGTATTCAGTGTGTTGAGTCATTTTTTTTTTTTTAGGCAGTTGGGGTTAAGTGACTTGCCCAGGGTCACACAGCTAGTAAGTTTCAAGTGTCTAAGGCCAGATTTGAACTCAGGTCCTCCTGACTCCAGGGTCGGTACTCTATCCACTACCCTACCTAGCTGCCCCTGCTGAGTCATTTTTTAGTCACATTCAACTCTTCGTGACCTCATTTGGGGTTTTCTTGGCAAAGATACTGGAGTAGTTTGCCTTTTCCTTCTCCAGCTCATTTTATAGATGAGAAACTGAGGCAAACAGGGTTAAGTGACTCGCCCAGGATCACACAGTTAGTAAGTATCTGAGGCAGGATTTGAACTCAGGAAGATGAATCTTCCTGACTCCAGGCCTGACACTGTTGTAGTCATGGTGTATATTGTTTTTTAATTCTTACTTTGTTTTGCATTAGTTCGTATCAGTTTTACCATGTTCTTATATTCATCATTTCTCAAAGTATAGTAATATTTCATTTACATTCATGTACCACAACTGTTTAGACATTCCCTGACTGAGCATCTATTTTGTTTCCAGGTATCTGCTACTACAAAAAGTGCTGCTACATGTATTTTGGGCCTTTTTTCATCATTGGCTTCCTTGAGGTATATGCCTAGCAGTGGAATCTCTAGGTCAAAGGCTATAGACATCTTAATTATTTTATATGCACAATTCCAAATTGCTATCCAGAATCATTGACACTAACAATACATAAATAGCACTAACAACTACATATTTGTATACATCTTTCCACAACATCTCCAACATTGACAAGTCCCATCTTTTGTCATCTTAATTTGCAAGTATGAAGTAAAATCTCAGGGTCATTTTGATTTGCATTTTCCTTATTATTACTCATTTAGAACACTTTTCATATAATTGTTAAATAGTTTGCAGTTCCTTTGAGAACTGTTTGACATTGAAATTTTAATGTATCAGGTAGAATTAAGCTGTGGCTTTCTCTTTAAAAGTAGTATGCCATTTAAAAATCTATGCAAGCATCCAGTTTTTTGTTCTGTTTCATTTTTTAATCTGTATGTACACGAGGAAGTTCCCTACATCTCGTTAGTTTTTACTACTTTCTTTTTTAACTAGGTGAAATGAATGAGTCTACTCATTTTGAAGAGGATGAATTTCCTATATGATTGACTATGTAGGGATTTCTCCCATTAACTGACATACAAAATAGAACTGACCAATAAGGTTTAAAGTCTGGGCCTATGGGCAGTCCATATGTCTGTCATTCAAAAAATAGACTAGCTATGTGAAGAAATGCTCATCTCCAGGTTAGCTACAAGGAGATAAACTTTTCAGCTACAGCAACTCTCAGAGACGTCTACTAAGATGTAAAAGAGTTAGAGTTGCCACTGGTGAAGGGAGCCCTCACACCAATAGAGTCATGGATCCTTGAAAGATTAAGAATTAGACTAGTTTGGCATTTTTATAAGACTTCCATGTTGCAACATAAATAGTTGATTTTCAAATCAGAACCTATAAAATTAACAGTATGAAGAAAATATTACTGTCTTACTAGTGGTTTCACTTCAAAACTTTTACTGATGGAGATCCTTTTGGCTTTAAAGTGAAAGCTTCCTGTCTCCCTAACTCTAGCATCCCTCCCAGAAATCACTGTACACACAACTGTCACATTAATCTTCCTTGTGCACATCATTCTACTGCTCATAATCCTTCAAAGGCTCCCAACTGATTACAAAATAAAGTACATACTCCTTAGGATGGCATTTAAACCTAGCTTCAATAAACATCATTCAACATGTCATACTAGCTAAAATCTAACCATACTGGTTTACTTATTGTGCCCTGAACATATTCCTCTCTTTCCCACTCATGTGCCTTTTCTCATGCTGCTCCTTATATTTAGGAGGCCTTCTAGTCTCTGAGCTCTGCACATCCACATCCTATCAATAATCCAGAACCTAGAACAATGCTATATCCTTCATGAAGTCTTCACAAGAGCCCTCCCACCACTGCAACCACCTTCACCTTACGCTGTAGTTTTTTCTCCTTCATCTTTGATCTGGGAGTTATCACTGAATCATCATTCTCTCTCACCCCCCCATCTCACTCCCTAATTACCAGTCTGTTTCTGCAATGTCTCCCACACCCTTCCTTCCAAGTACAACTTCCAACACCCTAATCAAATTTTTATTAGCTCTCACTTGACTATTGAAATACCCTACTAATTGGTATCCCTGTGTCAAAAATCACTCCTCTTTTATCCATCCTTCACATTGCTCTATGAGCAAAGTAGAATTGCAGTAGCTCAAAAGGAACATGGGATGCACAAATCTAGAGACATATCAGCATCCCAAATGTTCACATGGACTAATTGTGCCTGACCTGTGCTAGATCCTTCCAAGCTTGTATTGGTCTGACCAGCCACAATTGGATACACTGTACCTTGACCCCAAACATGATGATGTCATTTTAGTACTCTTGGAATATGAAGGACAACAATGAAAGAACATTGTTGACAAAAATAATTTACCTAAGATCACTATACTCCTTTACCCAAACAAATCTTCAATGTTTCCCTATTACTTACCAACTGAAGCCATTGCCCAATCAATTGGCATCTCCTTGTTTCCAGTTCTTTGTTCCTAAAAAAGTGCTACCACATACATCATGGCATATATGGGGCCTTCTTTTCTTGTCGGTGACCTCCTGGAGGTATATGCTAGTAGTGGAATCTCTGGATCGAAGAGTATGGACATTTTAGTCACTTTATTTGCATAATTCTATATTGCTATCCAGAATAAATGAACCAATCAATAGTTCCACCAAGCAGGCATTAGTGTGTGCCTGCCTATCTTTCTACAATGTCTCCAGTATTGACTATTCCCATCTTTTGCAATCTTAGCCAATTTACATGGTATGAGGTAAAAACTAGAGCTGTCTGACTTGTATTTCTCCTAAACTCCATTTCATTCACTCCTTGTTGTTGTTCATCCTTCATTTTCGAAGAGGACCAATGACATCATGATGTCGAGGTTAAGGGACAGTGTGTCCATGGTACAATGTGGCTGATCAGTCCTGTACAAGCTCAGAAGGCTCATTCATCAAATATTCATTAAATACCAACTCAATACAAGACATTGTGTCTAAAGGTTATTGTTTGTCCTTTGTTTTCAAAGAGGACCAATAACATCACCAGGTGATCTCTTGACTTCCTCATAAATTTGATTTAAGTGAGGCAGAGTTGCACAAAGTCATCAGCCTCCCTCTCTCTTCCAGGGTCATCAAAGTCCAGTGGCAAGACAAAAGTCAGGAAGAATGGGATGGCCCAGGATACAGTGGATGACCTTGGTATCTACAATGTCTGACTGAGCTCTAAGAGGTCCACAGCACCTGCTTCAGCTGCCTTCATGACCATTGGAACAAATTGTTCTTGTCCACCCATTCTACCAGGGAAAGTTTTCACATGCTTGGGCTGGACGTATGCTACCTCACCTATAGGTTCAAAGCCTGTCAGTTACCCCCAACTTGGGTTAGCCTGGCTGCAGAGATGGTTTTCCAGGGTGTGGCTACAATGCTACAGCTTCTTGGAGCCACAAGTGAGAGCTGGGTGACTGGTAGAAACCAAAGGTGGTGACAGGTCTTCAAGCACCTTAGCAAATGACAATTAGAAACTTTTTCAAACTTAATCAAGCTACTTTGGTACAAAACCTACATTCAGTTAAATGGACCATCTCTGAATTTACAGACACTTCTCAAATACAGTCTTTCACCACCCTGTCCTATAAACTTCCCCCTGACATGAAGGTCCATCTTTTTAAGTTACTACTCTACCAATACAATTGTATGACTTATGGATGACTCATAAAACACCACATTCTCCCCACAAAAATGTAAAATGAATATCATTCAGTGGCAATGAGGAGGTCCTTTGTCAAGTAAACAGGCTTCAACATAAAAGGAACTCTGAAGAGGAGCTAGAATAAAAAACATCATAAAGGAAGTAGACAATTGAAAAAGGTAAACTGGTATGTGGGGACCTTCAGTTGTTTAGTCATGTACAACTCTTCATTACCCCATTTGGGGTTTTCTTGGCAAAGATACTACAATGGTTTGCCATCTCCTTCTCCAACTCATTTTACAGATGAAGAAACTGAGGCACACAGGATTAAGTGACATGCCTAGGGTCACACAGCTACTAAGCATCTGAGATTGGATTTTAACTCAGGTCTTACTGACTCCAGGCCCAGTGCTCTATCCACTGTACCATCTAGCTGCTCATATGTGGTGATAACTGGAGATAATCCACATATAGCCCATGTGCTACATGAATGTCTCCAGAATGTCAAGAGGAATTGAAGAGGGCCCTCAGCTTATCAGATGGACTCGCTGTACATGAGGACATAGACAATCATTGTAGAAGATACGCAGGTAGGGATGGGTTGCAAGCTATATTGATGAGAACACAGATCCATGAGTATATCAATTGATCAACAAGTATTTGTTAAACATCTTCCATGGGCCAGGTTCTAGATAAAAAACAAATGAAATAAATGGAGAAAACAATCTGGGAGTCATGAAAACAATTCACTTAGTTTTATTCAATAAGATATGCTTGGAATTTAAAGGCCAGATCTGAAGTAACCTGTCCTGACCCAAGTAGTAAACACTCCAGATTGGTGCCCTATTCTTTTGTTACTTCAGCATTGCATTGCTGAAATGCCATCACTAAGATAGATTATTAAATATTACTTTTTTGAGGTCCAGACCTGAGATTTCATTGTCTATTGAAGCTCTAGCGAGGAAATTGCAATCAATGCATTGCAACTTCTTGTCTTTGAAAACTGCCTGTGCCACTGAGGGATTAAGTGACTTTTTCAACATCACAAAGCCAGCATGAACCCAGGTTTTCCTGATCCTGAGATCAGCTCTTGATCTGCTATGCTAGGTGGTAGAGTAAATAGTTTTGAATTCACAGTCAGGAAGACCTACATTCAAAGCATTTAACCTCTCTCAATTTCAGTTTCCTCATCTGTAAAAGGGAAGTAATAATATCACCCACTTTATAGTATTGTTGCATGAATCAAATGAGATGGTATATGTAAAATGTTTTTTTTGTTGTTGTTGGTGTCTGATTCTTTGTGATTCCATTTGAAGTTCTCTTGGCAAAGATACTGGAGTAGTTTACCATTTCCTTCTCCAGCTCATTTACAGATGAGGAAACTGAGGCAAACAGGATTAATTGATATGCCCAGGATCACAGAACTAGTATCTGAGGCCAGATTTGAATTCAAGATGATGAGTCTTTTTGACTCTAAGCCCAGCAATCTATTTACTATACCACTTACCTGCCCTTTATAAACTTTAAAACAATTCAAGTCAAGTCAACAAGGATATTGTTTATTCTATGCCAGGCACTGTGCTAAGTCTTGGGAATACAAATACAAGCAAAAAGGGGGGAGCAATCCTTGTCTTTGGGGAACCCAAAGGTAGAAGACAACACATAAAAAGTAGCTAAAAATCTGATGGAGGAAAATGGGGAAAAGTGACCTGAGTAGAAAAGTCTAGAGAGTCAGAAATGGAACCTGGAGACGAATGAAGGAGTGAACTGAGCACTTCCTTGAAATACACATTCTGGAAGAACTCAGTTGGAACCCAGTTAGAAGAGGGGGCCTCAGGAGCAGAGGTATCTTCCAGGGTGAGAAGGCTACCGGAGATTGGTGGAGAAGTCTGGAGATTTAGGAATGCAGCTGGGAGAGGCTCTACATAATGCAAGTATTCGATGTCACCATCATCAACCAATCAACACTGATTAAGCATCTACTATGTGCCAGGTACTGTGCTAAGTATTTATCATCATTATCATTATACCATGCAGCAATATAATACAGTTAATGGAAGATAAACATAACAACTGTTTAGAATAAAGATATTAAAGTTTCTAGATCTGCACACTTTTCAAATCTAACCCTCACCCCTCACTGCCCATGGGGCTGCAAGGCCCTATAAATGAGCAGGCAGAGTCACCACACACAGAGCTGGTCCAACTGCATATAGCATGAGATATTCTTTTGTCTTTTCAAAAACCTACTGAGGATGCTGAGTACCCTTCTGGCATTCTGACAATCTGTTCTAGTCTCCATTCCTAGGTTAAGAAAGGATCTCAAGAATACAGATATACCACCCTCAGCATCAGAAAAACTTGGATTTAGGTTCTGCTTCTAACACATACCAACTGCATGACCTTGGGCAAGTAACTTAACCTCTCTGTATCCTAGGCAATTCTCCAAGAAAAAAACTGCAGAGCAGGTTCCTATCTGCACTGGTAGAAGAAGTCTCCCTATACAGATGAATACAGATCTGGTCCAAATGACCAAATAATCTCACAGAATCACAGAATTAGAGTTAGAAGGGACCTCAGACATTAGTCAATCCAACCCTTTCATTTTACAGATGAGAAGTTCTCAAGCGGCTTGCTCAAGGTCACATAGAGAGTTTGTAGAAGAAATAGGACTAGAATCTAAGTTTCTTGACTCCAGTCCAGGGCTCTTTTCGCTATTTTTTTTTTGGTCAGTTAGTTGTGTCTGACTCTTTGTGACCCTCATATTCATTTTCTTGGCAAAGATACCAGAGTGGTTTGCCATTTGCTTCTTCAGCTATTTTCTGGATGAAGAAATTGAGGCAAACAGGGTTAGGTGACTTGCTCAGGATCACACAGCTAGTGTCTGAGGCTGGATTTGAACTTATGTCCTCCTAACTCCAGGCTCTGTGCTCTATCCACTGGGCCACCTACCTGCCCCTCTTTTCGCTATACAACACTGCTTTTTGAATTACACAATATATTCCTGAAATAATACATGTTAATTGACTCTTTGTAAAAATGAGTCCTATTTAAATACTCTTGCATGTGAGGGTGGGGTGCAGAGGAGAGGGAGATTATTCTTCAAAGTATCCTTTTATTAAGTTAAAAAATATCCCTTATTTTTATGTAAGTCTGGGTTTTCATCCAGAAAACTTGTTTAAAGCAAATCTGTAATTCAGTGGGCGCTGGTATCATAGGAATACGAATAGATATGTGGACTCATTGCCACAGATATTATGTGGTTTGTAGAAAAAGAATTAAATGGTTCAACAGTTTTTCACTAGAAGCTGACAGAATTGATCTAAAGTCTCTAGTGGTGAAAGTTTTATACCAACTCAGCCCCTTTTCTTCCTCCCATCCTCACAACCTGAAGCTACTTTATAAAACAAGGCCTGCCATAAGTCAGCAGAATTCACTTGGGAATAGACACTTTGAAAGCCAGGGGAAGGGCAGTATTCCTCTGTAGCTGAAAGCTATCTACCTATCTGCCATCAGGCTAACATAATCCATCTGGGAACAAGGATCACAAAGGGTCATCAGACCAACATTGTAATCAATGATAGCTCATACACCAATACTGCTTTAGGTTTATAAAGCACATGCATTAACTCATTCGATCCTCCCAAAAGCCTTTATAGATAACTTGCCCAGAATCACACTGCTAGTGAAGGGTCACACACAACTAGTACAAATCTAAGGCTGGATTTGAACACTGCACCACTTAGCTACCCCTTCTGATTAATTCACCAAGATTCTGCCTACTTCAGCATTCCCACTGCCCTAGCGTTAGCAATGTCTTCTAATTTACCTCTCAACCTCCTGCTACCCTAATCCCGGTGATTCAGAACCATCGTCCGAGGCACAAATCCTTTTCCCCTGCTATCTTGTTCCATATTTCCCTAATCAAGTTCAACCCTTCCCTATTCCAGTCTCTCCTACTGTGTCCTCTGAAACCTCTGTCTTGTTGGAAACAAACTCTTTTTCATCATAAATCTCTTCTAATACTTCTTTCACACAGAATTGCATTGAATGCACATAACCCCCCCTCCAACATTCTCTGATTCTCTGAGTTAAGAAACAGAAAGTTCAAAAACAAGTACATTAACAAGAGCATTTTAATTTAATTTCTTTTCTTAACTCACATGCAATAGTTTCTTCTTTACATCTTAATTGTTTATTTCATTATTTTGCCTTGTACTCAAAGATAACTTCTTTTCTGATACAGACAAACTTTTCAAAAGACATGTGTCTTATTTCTTGATTCTTTTCAACTTTTTGCTTAAATCATTTTTAATATTAGACTAATCAGTATATTTACTTTGCTTGTCTTCTTGCATTATTTTATCAGAGACAACCACAACTGCAACATAATCACAAAGGCTTATGGATTTTTTAATCCTAATAATAAACCTTTGAAATGTACTTTTTGCTGTTATTCAATCTTTTCAGTCATGTCTGACTCTTCATGACCCCATTTGGGATTTTCTTGGCAAAGATACTGGAGTGGGAGGGGGCGGAGCCAAGATGGCAGAGGGAAAGCAGTGACTGTCTTGAGCTCTCTCCCAAAGCTCTCCAAATACCTAAAAAAATGGCTCTAAACAAATTCTGAAGCAGCAGAACCCACGAAAAGACAGAGTGAAACAAATTTCCAGCCCAAGACAGCTTGGATGGTTGATTGGAAAGGTATATCACTTGGGGCGGGGAGAGGAGCGTAACTTGGCATGGGCGTGCAGACTGCAGTGACCCTGGAGCAGGCCTCAGAGGACTAAATTGCGGGCAGCTGTGGCGGTTTCCAGACTTCTCAACCCATGAACGCCAGACAACTTAGAAGGTCAGTGGGAAAAGTCTGTGACTGTGGTGAGAGAAGAAGCTAGGTCTCAGCCACCCACAGGGCAGCGGCTGCCTCCTGAGCTTCTGGCCCACAGACTGAGTGACTGATCAGAGGGGGATTGCAGGGATCTCTTTGCCAGTGCTGAGGCAAAAATCTCTTGCTTTGCCCATGCTTGGATCTGAGTCACAGTTCTGAGGGGTGGTCCTGGGGCAAGGAGGTGTGCTGGCGTGGTGGAGCTTGTGGTGGTGGAGAGAAAACACCTCGCCCTGTATCATAGCACCTTGGAAGAACTGAAAATTTGCAGGTCCCTAGAAGTACCTGTGAAAACAGCTGTACAAACCCCCTAAGCTTGGGACAGTACACTCTTCACATTGGAAGCACACTTTTACCTTAACAAAGAGTTTAAAACTCAAGTAATTGGCCGAGATCATGAGTAAGCAGTGCAAAAAGAGTCAGACTATATTATCTTACTTTGGTGACAAAGAAGATCAAAATATACAACCTGCAGAAGACAACAAAGTCAAAGCTCCTACATCCAAAACCTCCAAGAAAAATATGAATCAGTCCCAGGCCTTGGAAGAGCTCAAAAGGGATTTGAGAAGCAAGTAAGAGAAGTAGAGGAAAAACTGGGAAGAGAAATGAGAGTGATGCAAGAAAATCATGAAAAACAAGTCAACAGCTTGCTAAAGGGGACCCAAAAAAACACTGAAGAAAATAACACCTTAAAAAATAGCCTAACCCAAATAGCAAAAGAGGTCCAAAAAGCCAACGAGGAGAATGCCCTAAAAAGCAAAATTGGCCAAATGGAAAAGGAAGTCCAAAAGTTCACTGAAGAAAATACTTCCTTAAAAATTAGAATAGAGCAATTAGAAGCTAGTGACTTTATGAGAAATCAAGACGCTGTAAAACAAATCCAAAAGAATGAAAAATTAGAAAACAATGTAAAATATCTCATTGGAAAAACAACTGACCTGGAAAATAGATCCAGGAGAGAGAATTTAAAAATTATTGGACTATCTGAAAGCCATGATCAAAAAAAGAGCCTAGACATCATCTTTCAAGAAATGATCAAGGAAAACTGTCCTGATATTTTAGAACCAGAGTGCAAAATAGAAATTGAAAGTATCTACCGATCTCCTCCTGAAAGAGATCCCCAGAGGAAAACTCCTAGGAATATTGTAGCCAAATTCTAGAGTTCCCAGGTCAATGAGAAAATATTATAAGCAGCCAGAAAGAAACAATTCAAGTATTGTGGAAACACAATCAGGATAACCCAAGATTTAGCAGCTTCTACACTGAGGGACCGCAGGGCATGGAATATAATATTCCGGAGAGCAAAGGAGATAGGATTGCAACCAAGAATCACCTACCCAGCAAAATTGAGTACAATCCTGCAGGGGGAAAAATGGTCATTCAGTGAAATAGAGGACTTTCAAGCATTCTTGATGAAAAGACCAGAGTTGAATAGAAAATTTGATTTTCAAATACTAGACTCGAGTGGAACATGAAGAGGTAAACAGGAAAGAGAAAATCATAAGGGACTTATTCAGGTTGAACTGTTTACATTCCTGTATGGAAAGATGATATTTGTAACTCATGAGACCTTTGTCAGTATTAGGGTAGTTGGAGGGGAAAAAAATTATATGTACGTATATATCGATATAGATAGATAGATAGAGGGCACAGGGTGAGTTGAAAATGAAGGGGTCATATCTGGAGAATAAAATTAAGGGGTGAGAGAAGAATATACTAGGAGAAGGAGAAAGGGAGAGGTAGAACGAGGTAAATTATCCCACAAAAAAAAACAAAACAGAAAAGAAAAGGCTCTTACAGTGGAGGGGAAATGGGGGAAGGTGAGAGGGAATGAGTGAATCTTATTCTCATAGAATTTGACTTAAGGAGGGAATAACATACACACTCAATTGGGTGTGGAAATCCGTCTTACCCTACAGGAAAATAGGGGGGGGAAGGGGACAAGAGAGTAGGGGAATGATAGAGAGGAGGGCAGATTGGGAAAGGGAGTAATCAGAAGCAATTACTTCTGAGGAAGGACAGGGTCAAAACAAAGAACAGAATAAATGGGTGGGCAGGATAGGATTAAGGGAAATAGAGTTAGTTTTTCACAGCATGTCTACTATGGAAGTGTTTTGCATAACTGTACATATATAACCTATATTGAGTTGCTTGCCTTATCAATGAGGGTGGGTGGGGAGGGAGGATGGGAGAAAATTTGGAACCCAAAATTTTAAAAACACATTTAAAAAAATGTTTTCACATGCAACTGGGAAATAAGACATACAGGAAATGGGGTACAGAAATCCATCCTGCCCTACAGGAAAATTGAAGGGGAAGGGGATGAGAAAAGAGGGGGAGAGATAGAAGGGAAGGCAGACTAGGGGAAGGGGTATTTAGAATGAATGCCATCTTAGGGTGGGGGGAGGGGCGAGATGGGGTAAAAATTTGGAACTCAAAATCTTGTGGAAGTAAATGTTGAAAACAAAAAAATAAATAAATAAATTACCATGGGAAAAAAAAAGATTCTGGAGTGGTTTGCCATTTCCTTCTCTAGCTCATTTTACAGAAAAGGAAACTGAGGCAAACAGGGCTAAGTGACTTGTCCAGCATCACACAGCTAGTAAGTGTCTAAGACCAGGTTTGAAGTCTTCCTGTCTATCCACTGCAGCACCTCACTGCCAACAGAATGTACATTTTACATTTAAAGAATAGCTTAAACATAAATCGTCCCAACTTAGTGTTCAGACTTATTACAGTTGGTCTTTTTCTTTTTTGCAATAATTTTTTTTACTAGAAAAGTATTGCTTGAGTTTTTCATTCAGACATGAGATATTTAAAAATTCAAAAAGAGAAACTTGATAAAGAATAATCTTATCCCTTTCTTCTCCAGATAGCTGCTTAAGAATGCACCATCTAGAAGTGTAGAGGAGAGAAACCTCTCCTTTTATGCTTTCTGTCTACTCTGGTGACTTGCAAGGGTAAAGATTTCATGCTTCCCCTACCTAGATTCTCTGCTTCCTTCTAAAAACTTACTTCATTCCATGTTTGGACCAATGGGTCCAAGTCGGATTTGATGTGTAAGACTGAAGCAGGTCAAAAGGTGAGGGAAGGTAGAGAAAAAAGAAATAGGTCAAAAGGAAAACTATTGCCTTAAGATAGGATTTCCCAACTTTTCTGTGTTGAGGAGAAACTGGTACTAATTTCCCTAAAAATTTGAGATTACCTGGGATGCAAGGTTGGTATAGAGAGGATTCTTACTTTCCCACTGGTTGGGAAGAATCTCACGTTTATATTTGTATCCCCATAGTCTGACACAGTACAGATACTGTGTACGGAACATAGTAATAAATACATAATAAATATTTGTTGATTTATCAAATTCCAGGAAATATGAAGGGGAGGGGAGGAAATAGAGAAAGTGGTGGAATGGAGATGGAACACAGATCTACCAAGACCTATTAGCAGAATCCAGCCCTACAGACTATAATCCCCTGGCCGAAGAACCATCTTTTATTTGTTTCTATTGCCTGCATCCCTCATATATCACCATGCTAGCCTATGGTTTACATGATTTTTCTGTCAATAGACAACCCTCATTATCTTCCTCCTTACCTTATTTTTATTATGATTATAATAAAAAATAGTACATGCAAATAACTTTGTAAAATTTGAAAAGCACTTACAAATGTCAGTTATTATTACAGTAGTAGCGTGGAGAAGTGAAGAGAGAGCTGCCCTCAAAGCCAAGACGACTTGGATTCAAGTTAAGCCTCAGATACTTACTAGCTTTGTAATTCTGGGCAAGTCACTTAACCTCTGCCTCAGTTTCCTCAACTGTAAAATGAGGATCATAACAACACCTGCTTCACAGGGTTGTTATGAGGATCAAAGGAGATGTTTAGCACAGTGCCTGGCACATAGCAGCCACTCAACGAATCTTTATTCCTTCCTTCCCCAACCACACACACACATACTGGCTGTGTGAGCCTTGGCAAGTCACTTAACATTCTCAGCGTTCTAGGCAAGTCTCTGAGACTCTAAGTAGTAGAGAAAGTACCTGGCTTGTACTGTTAGAGGGAATTTCCTCACCAAGAAATTCCATATACAAATGAATTCACAGTCCCTGTCTCCAATAATTACAATAACTTACATTTATATGGTACCAAGAGTTTACAAATCATTTTCCACAGAGAAAACCTAAGAGGTAGAGTATCAGTGATATTATTCCCATTTTATGAATAAGAAAACTGAGGTAGATTAAATGACTTCCCAAGGTCAAATAACTAGTAAGTGGAAGAAATAGGATTTCACACATCTTCAAATCTAACCCACAGCTTCAATATCCAATAATTTTCTCATGACACCATGTTTTGGTCAGTAGATTCATGAAAAGTAACATTGATTAGCTTGTAGACCAGGATTTTTCTCCAGCTGATTGGTTCAATTAAATAATAGCTGGTATTTATATTGTGCTTTACAAATATCATCTCATTTTATCCTTACAACAACCCTGTTATTATCCTCATTTTACAGATGAGAAAATTGAGGCAAAGTGTCTTGCTCAGAGTTACGAACTTGTCACTATCTAAGACTGAATTTGAACTCAGTTCTTCCTAATTCTAGATCCGATGCTCTATCTGTTCCATCATCTAGCTGCAAATTCTCAGCCAATCAGGGTCAACATTCTTCCCTCTTCCCACCCCCACTGAGCTACTGCTCACCTCTAGAATATTCCCTATTCAGTCAGCACCATAGCTTAATGATGGATGAAAAGACAAGCACAAATGTGCTCCTCCTCTCAAATCCAGATGCTTTTTTTTGTGAGGTAATCAGGGTTAAATGATTTGCCTAGGGTCACACAGCTAATGAGTATCATGTGTCTGAGGCTGGATTTGAACTCAGTTCCTCCTGACTTCAGAGCTGGTGCTCTACCCACTGCACCACCTCAGATACCTCTTTTCAAGACATTCCCAAGAGGTATACCACTCAGGAATACAGAGCAAATGCTCAGTGTCTGCTTGTTGACTGCTTCCCATTAATTTCCAGAAATTCATAGTTGTGTCACACTGTTGCTTATTGTCCCTATATTGCTTCCTCTGCCCATACTACTTGCACTTGCTCCCATTCACCTTGACATACAGCAAGTTATTTGCTAGTGTCATAATCTATAATGAATCTGCAAAAGTGAGTTGAAATGAGCCAGGGTTTCAGCAGTGGAGAAATAATTGGCTCCATGCTAGGACCTCTTTGCTGCTGAATTTGTCTAAACATTTGATGCTAATCTAACGATGATTCAGTGAATGAAATTAGCCCTAAAATTAAGTGACTTCTGTAGTAGGTGTAGGTCTCAAAATCAATCAGATGCAGGACCAACACATGGAAAATTGAGCAAACCCACAGATGAGGGGGGGAAAAGCCCTAGTAAAAGGGTGCAGAGAAGAGATTAAAATCTGAAAAGAGAGCAGGCATAAACCAAAAATCTAGATCAAATAGGTAACAGAGTACTTATAAGGATCCAGACCAGTCCATACAAGATCTAGAAGGAAACCTTATTTCCCTTTTTGATAGGGTTGATAATGTAGTTTACTTCTATTTTAGTAAATCCTTTGATAAAAAAAAAATTTCATTCTGCAGGACGTTCCAAAAATCTTAGTTCAGTTTTAAGCTATTAAAGCTTAAAGCACTAAGACTTTTGGGATACTCTATCTTTGTAAGAATAGGGAAAGATATGTACCAGATGATGATACATTTAGATAGATTCATAATTGGTTGTATGGCTGGACTTAAATAGTAGTTATTAATGATTCATTGTCAGCATGGCAGATGATCTCCAGAGGAGCACCACAGGGACTTGTCATCTTTAGTAATGACTTGGATAAAGGCAAAGATGACACACTTGTCAACTCTGCAGATGGCATTATGCTGGGAAGGATAGCTAAAAGGTTCCTGATTGGACTTAATCTAGTAAGATGAAATTTAATAAGAATAAATGCAAGCTCCCCATTAATAAATGGTCAAAGGATACGAACAGGCAATTTTCAGAGAAGAAATTAAAGCTATCTATAGTCATATGAAAAAATGCTCTAAATCACTGCTGATTAGAGAAATGCAAATCAAAATAACTCTGAGGTACCACATTAGACCTATCAGATTGGCTAACATAACAAAACAGGAAAATGATAAATGTTGGAGATGTGGGAAAATTGGAACACTAATGCATTGTTGGTGGAGTTGCAAACTGATCCAATCATTTTGAAGAGCAATTTGGAACTATGCCCAAAGAGCTATAAAAATGTGCATACCTTTTGACCCAGCAATACCACTTCTAGGTCTATACCCCAAGAGAGATCAAAAAAAATGGGAAAAGAACCCACACGTACAGAAATATTTATAGCAGTTCTTTTTGTGGTGGTAAAGAATTAGAAATTGAGGGGATGCCCATCAATTAGGGAATGGCTGAACCAGTTGAGATATATAAATGCAATGGAATAGTATTGTCCTATAAAAAATGATGAGCAGGCAGACTTCAGAAAAACCTGAAAAGACTTATATGAACTGATGCTGAGTGAAGTGAGCAGAACCAGAAGAACACTGTACACAGTAACAGCCACATTGTGGGATGACTAACTTTCATAGACTTGGTTCTTCTCAGCAATTCAAGGATCTAAGACAACCCCAAAAGACTCATGATGGAAAATGCTATCCACATCCAGAGAAAGAACTGTGGAGTCTGAATACAGTTGGAAGCATACTATTTGCTCTCCTTTTCTTTTGCTGTTTTATTTTGTTTCTTCTTTTTCATGGTTCCTCCCACTGGTTCCAGTTCTTCTTTACATCACGACTAATGTGAAAATACACTCAATATGAATGTATAAGTACAGCCTATACCAGATTGCATGCCGTCTTGGGGAGGGGGAAAGGAAAAGAGAGGGAGAAAATTAAAAACTCAAAATCTTATGGAAGTGAAAGTTGAAAACTAAAAATAAACAAATAATTTTTTTTAAAGAATAAATGCAAGGATTTAAGTTCAGTCATTTTTCAGTTGTGTCTGACTCCATGACCCCTTTTGGGGTTTTCTTGGCAAAGATACTGAAGCAGTTTGCCATTTGTCATTTCCTTCTCTATCTCATTTTACGGATGAGAAAACGGAGGCAAACAGGGTTAAGTGACTTTCCCAGGGTCACATAGGAAGTATCTGAGGCCAGATCTGAATTCAAGTCTTCCTGACTTCAGGCCTGGCACTCTATCCAACTGTGCCACCTACCTGCCAATGCAAGGATGTCTTGGAGTTAAACTTTCTTCTTTTTATAATATATTTTTATTTATTTTATTAAATATTTCCCAATTATTGCCCAAATAATTTTCTTAAAGCTCAAGTCTGGCCATACTGCCCCCTTCTTAATCAACAGCATAGTGCCTCCAGTTTGGGAAATTGTTCTTGTGACAATTCTTCTTGCTATACTTTTGCAGTAAATCCTTTTTTCCTAAAAGATGACAGAGATCAACTGATGGTTAATTGATAATGGGGAGCACAATGGTAGAAGTATGAAAACTACGGTGTTTAAAACTACCCTTCTCTAGGGGTAACCCTGAGGTGAGTAGTAGTCATTGCCCTGTGGGTTCTCAACTTGCCAATGAGTTAGCAGAATGCATCTAGAGAGGGTACATATTTGTTGACTGAGCAAGCAAACAAACATGTATTACGCACTTATTATGGGCCAAGTAGGCACTGGGGATGCAGTACAAAGAATGCAACAATCCCTGCTCTCAAGGAATTTATTGGCTATGGATAGCCAATTATATGCACGACCTTATTTTAACATGATACATTATTAAAGTGAAATGTTGCAATTAATATTAGAAGATCTTGCCTAAATAGTCCTACAAACCATTTAGAGTCTGAACAAGGAAGTGCCCTCCTTTCTGGGACCCTCTCATGAAAGTAGCAGAATTCAGGGACTGGTTTTGGCTCTGTGTATTTCATGATATAGACTACTGCTCCAGTATCGAATATAAAGTCCTCTGACTTTTAAAGCCATTTACGACTAACCCCTTTGTACCTTTCCAGTCTTTTTACATATTACTCCCCTTCCATGCATTCAAGGATGCAGCTACCCTGGACTACTTTTCGTTCTTCCCATCCCACATTTTGTCTCCCAACTCTGTATTTTCACTGGCTGGCCCCAATGTCTAGAACGCACTATTTCCTCACCTCCAATTCTTAGCTTCCCTGGCTTTTTCTGGTTTCTAATTGGGCAGATCCACAAATCTGCATGTGCCAGAGAAAAGCTAACATATAGAAAGTCTATGACTCTCTTAGAATAATAGATGGTACTTCTGCTCAGTAGGGCACATGCAAACTGCCAGAGTGAACATGCGACAAGCCCAGCTCCTAATCTAGATAGTGACTGGTGATTGAAAGGAGGGGAGTGAGGGGAGTTGTATTTTAAATCACTTTAATGCAAGAGAACACCATATCTAAAAAACTACAGTACTTCCACTGCTCCAAACTGAAATTAATGCAGAAACCACTTTGACATAAATCTGCAGGATCTAGAAATTTTGTAAACTCTTAAGTATTAGATCAGGAGATGGCAGTAGTACAGTTGGCTCCGCTCCACAAACTCCTCCATACAGATCTAGAAAATGTACCAGACTGAACCCTGATGAACTCTGATGTGGAAATCCAGCTGCATATTAATCCAGTCTGGTTCAGCATAGGAAGATAGATAGGGAGGTTTGTGTATCCTGGAGATGGAGCTGGCCAAGAGCAATGCTATGCTAGGGGGACTTCAGTGGCCCAGGAGAAGCTGTACGTCAGGGCAAGAGGAAGTCCCAAACCCAGACAAAGTCACCTCCAGATCCATACCAGGGCACCGGGATGACAGGGATGAACTGGAAGTTTCGTAGCCTACTACCAAGCTATGGGTCACACATCTAGGTCAAAGTGAGAAGAGGACCCTGTGCAGAGGAGTGGTTTCTTAGATAGGGAAGCCCTGGGTGGTGTACCAAGAAAGCAGGAAGTTCAGAAGCCAGCAGCATCAGTATGACTCAGATCTCCAAGCTCAGAGCAGTATCACGCTTCCAACATCTAGCCCAGCCTACAGAGGAATGAACAAAGCAGGAATCCCAACCCAAGGGGAAGCCTACAGTAGTGCCACCTTGAACCAACAGAACTTTCCAGTTAGCTGAAATGGGCAGGAGTCAGTAGCAGTCTACTCTTGCACAGACTCAAACCTGGGCTAAAAACCGCAGAGCTCAGATCAGAGAAGCAGCAATCAAACTTTGCCCTGAATCAGATCACTTGGTGAGCATGGAAAACTTGTAGGTCCTTGGCCTGTCCCTGAGATCTTATAACAACACAACACTCACCTGCTCAGATATTCCCTCCAGAAGTGTGGCAGAACCCAACTCAACATCAAGTCTAAAATCAGGAAATAGGCTGAAAGAATGGGGAAACAAACAAACAAAAACCAAACCCTAACATAATGATCTCTTATGGTGGCAGGGATGTTTTAGACACAAAGAGGAAGAGATTGATTCTATACTTATCTATAATGAATGCCCGAGAGAAAAATACAGCTTCAGCATAAACTCAACTAGAATTCTTGGAAAATATGAAGCAATAATTTAAAAAAAGAATTTTAAAGTGTTTTTATAAATGAGAGTGCTTGGGGTGGGAGGGAAATGAGAAAGAAATGAGAGCTATAGAAGAAAGAATTGGAATTAACAAGAGGTACAAAACCTTGCCCAAGCAACAAAATCCTTGAAAACTGAAAGGACTAAATAGAAGTCAATGACTCCATGAGACAATAAGAAAGATTAGAACAAAGGCAAAAGGCTGAAAACATAGAAGAAAGTATCAGATATTTAACAGCAAAAACAACGGACTTGGAAAACAGGACAAGGAGAAAAAAATTAAGAATCATTGGACTATCTGAACACCATGACCAAAAAATGAGCCTAGATATCATATTTCAAGAAATCTTAAAAGAAAACTGTCCAGGTCTCTTTAGAACCAAAAGTCAAAGTAGAAATAAAAAGAATCCACCAGTCACTTCCTGAAAGAAATCCCAAAATGAACACTCCCAGAAACATCATAGCCAAAATCCGGAACTTCCACGTCAAAGAAAAAAAAATACTAGGAACAGCCAGACAGAAAGGATTCAAGCACTGAGGAGCCACCGTCAGAATCATTCATGGCTCAGAAGCCACCACTATAAAGAAATGGAGAACCTGGAATATAATTCCAGGAAGCAAAGGATTTGGACTTCCAGAAAAGAACACCTTACCCAAGCAAAACTGGATATAATGTTATGGTGACGGAGGGGTAATGACCCTTTCATGAAGTGCTTCCAAGTATTACTGATGAAATACCCAGATCTGTGTAGAAACTTTGAAATTCAAACACAGGAGTATAAAAAAGGTAAACATGAATGAAAATTGCTAACGGACTAAAAAAGGATAAATTCCTTGCATTCAAATATGAGGAGGTGATACATGACCCCTGAACCCTGTCATCATCAGGGTTCATAGAGGGAGTCCAATTAGAAAAGACCTGGGAGTAGTTCTGTTACTTCTTGATGGTGATCTAAGAAAAGACTAGAAAGAGAGGGGAAAAGGAATACCTGGAGGTCATGGAAAGGCGGAAAGGGAAAGGAAGGCTAAGGAGAACTCTCACACAATTAGAGTACACAAGGAAGCATCTACACAAAGAAGGAGGAGAGAGTAGAGGGGAACAGCTGACACTTCAATCTCACTCTCACGTGAGCTGGACAAAAGAAGGAAGGACACAGACACACACAGATGGGTACAAAAATACATTTCAATCAACAGGGAAATAAGACGGAAAGAGAGAATTAGAGGGACTAGAGGCAGCTAGAGGGTTCAATGAATAGAGCACTGGGCTTGGAGTCAAAAAGCCCTGAGTTCAAATCTGGCCTCAGACACTTACTAGCTGTGTGACCCTGGGCAAGTCACTTAACCTCTGTTTACCTTAATCCACTGGAAAAGGAAATGGCAAATCATTCCAATATCTTTGCCAAGAAAACCCCATGGACAGTATGGTCATGATAAGGTCCTGAGGAGTCAAACATGACTGAACAATGACAACAAGATTAAGAGAGGGATTAGACTAGACCTAAGCAAAACAAACTCAAATGCACAAAAATATTTATGTCTTTTTGGGGTGGCAAAAATGGTGATCTGAAGGGATATTCATAAACTAGGGGATGAATTAAATAACTTATGGTATGGAAATATGATGGAATACTACTGTGCTGAACGCTTATCAGTGTAATGAACAAACACAATTCCAAAGGATAAGGATGAAATATGCTACCATCCACCCCTTGATGGAGAGATGAAGGACTCGTTGCAGACTGAGACAATTTTTTTTTAAACCTAATCAATGTGGAAATTTGTTTTGATTGACTATACAGGGAAATGGATTTGTTTTTCTTGAGTTCTCAATTTGGGCAGGGGAGGTACTGAGGAAGGAGGGTGTAAAAGTAGATCTTTGCTGATTAAAACAAATAAAACTTTTTAAAAAATATTGTATCTCTAGTTAAAGGATTAACAACAACAATAAACAAACAGAACTTTATTAGCAGTGCAACAGAGCTTTTTAGTTAAAATTCCATTTCTTAGGTAGAACATCCTTTTAGATCTCAGGTAGGTTTACACAAGTTCATCTAATTTTCAAATTGGATAGCAGTGTTGACACCTGATTCTATTTTATATTCAGATATGAATTAGAGTGCATGCATCTTACTTCTTTTCTTCGTTAAGAAATCTTTAGTAGGAAACATCATCTGCTAATGAAATTGTGATTTATTAACTTTCTGCAGGGAATCATCAATGAGCTAGCATTATGTATTATAACAGCTTTAGGGAAAGAATCTTTTCCACTCAAACCTGCTCTTTATAGCAGTATAATGAATAGCATTATACTGTTTTGAAAAATTATTTTATTTTATCCATTATTCTCGTAGTTTGTATGTTTCTGAGTCATACCAGAATTTGTTGACTACTCTTATTACACTGACTCACCTGATAATAATAATAGCTAGCTTTTATTTAGCACTTTAAGGTTTGCAAAGTGCTTTACAAATATTTTCTCATTTAATCTTCCCAACAATCTTGGAAAGTAGGTGCCATTGTTATCCTCATCTTTCAGATGAAGAAACTGAGGCTGAAAGGGGATAAGTTGACTTGCCTAAGGTCACACAGTTTGTGAGTGTCTGAGGTAGGATTTGAATTTGGGTATTCTTGGCTGTAGGTCCAGCACTCTATCCACTGTACCACCAGCTATTTATGAAAATTCTACTATCATTACGCTTTAATTATAGGGTAATGAACACAACCTCTATATATTTTTATGGTGCCTGGAAGCTTGGGGTCAATGTAGTTTTATCCAAAGAATACTGGCAATGGAATCAGATGTTGTTCAGTGATTTCAGTTGTGTCAGATTCTTCATGACCCCATTTGGGGCAAAGATACTGGAGTGGTTTTACAGATGATAAAACTGAGGCAAACAGGGTTAAGTGACTTGCCCAGGATCACAAAGCTAGTAAGTGTCTGAGGCTGGATTTGAACTCATGATGAGACCTCCTGACTTCAGACCCAGCACTCTATCCACTGTGCCACCTAGCTGCCCCAGAATCAGATGACACAAGTTCAAATCTCAACTCTTACTACTATCTTTCTCTAAACCTATTTCCTCATCTGTAAAACACAGGAGGTAAACTAAATGGGCTCTAAGACCCATCCCAGCTCTAAATCTATGATCTTATGAATATCATGGAAATAATAAATATTAGGTAACCAATAAATCAATACAAATAATTTGGTTCCAATAGAATATAAGATCAATCAATGTGAATCATTTGCATCTAACCTATTACACCAGCCCCCTCTCCCACTTTAATTATCCTTGCTTCATCGGGCTCAAATACAGACCATACATTCAGCAAATATTATTGAATTGAATACCAATTCAACCTAAGACATTGTGAGTAGTATTTTTTCCAGTTACATGTAAAGATAGTTTTCAACATTCATTTTTTATAAGATTTTAAATTCCAAATTTTTGTCCATTCCTCTCTCCCCTCTCCTCTCCCCAAGACAGCAAACAATCTGATACAGGTTATACACGTGCAATAATGTTAAACATATTTCCATATTAGTCATGAATATAAGACATTGTGTCTAAATAAGAATGAGGCCACTAGTCTTATGAAGAGAGACCACTTACTCCGCAGCTGCTCCCATGAGGTATATGGACTCAACTACCCTGGCTGCCTTTTCTGCTTTGTTTCCTTTCCTGAGTAGGTGATTGAATACACCAGTGGTGAGGTGGACACGTCCAGACTAGAGGTGACCTTTTAAGTTTGAAAGTTCTGGAGAATCTGAGTTCAATGACTCTGGCTGGTGACAGGGAAATCTTCCGCATCCTTTGAGGGAGAGGACAATTAACAACAAGTGGAGAAGCCCAACCCCCTGGCTTGACTGGACAGAAGACACAGAAGTTGAAGAAAACCATTTAGAGCTGAATGAAATGTAAAAGAGCAAATCAGCTGTCCAGAGAACTGCTTCGTGTTTACTTGAGATTGAAATATCAGCCTACCAGCAGGGTAGAACATCAGTTAAATGACTAAATTCTATTTTAAGTTGTTCTGTCAATGCATAACATGAGTATTTGATGTGTCCTAGCATTTTTTATGTATAGGAAATAAATGTTTGTCATGGACATACGCACATTCAGTACTTTCCCCACTTCAGGGAAACAGAGACTTTAACCTATACCTCGACCTTAAGCAACTTTTTACTTGAGAAGGTGGAGTGGATGACTTAACCTGAAGAGTGTGAGAAAAGGGAGCCTACCCCTGCCCCTCATTGGAGGTCAAGCTCTCCTGCAGAATTGAACCTAATAAGGACCTCATACCTGGGTCCCAAGCAGATAGGCATCTTAAGGAGAGGTAGTGGGCAGAGTGCCCACCAGGATGGTTCCTTAACGTTAGCATATGAATTACAACCAAAATGCTAAGCTTTATGTGGCTTCTTATTTCCATTGGGTTTAGTAAGTGAGTTAATATTTTACTTAACTATTTCCAGGAATTACATACTGTTGAGTATTCAACTAGGAATATATATATCAGGGCAGATGGAGGATATGATGTGTTAAAACAAAACTTCAAAGACAAATTTTTACAGAAATGTAGCATGAACGTGTTGTAGATGGAAAAATGTTTAGTGAGATTGAATTTTTGTGCTGAAAATTATGTTGAAAGATATCCATTCTAAAGGAAATTAATAAAATTGTTTTTTCTGCCTACCATAGTAATAATCTTTGCAGATGCAAAGATAAACATGGTTTCAGTGTTAGTATTTACTTATTAAAATTAAAGCACACAGGCTTCTTTTCTTTTAACAAATAGCAGACATAAGATAGCATGTACTCTATAGACAATGATGATTCTTTTGCTTAAGTGCTTTCAGAGATTGTACATGTTCAGAGGTGTCTAACATGTTACTAACTTGGTGACTCACAAGCTCCCATAAGTTCAATTATCATTTCTATGCTGATGATTCTCAGATCTCTTTATCGAGCCCCAGTATCTCACCTGAGTTTCAGTCTCAAATTACCAACTGCCTCTTGGTTGTCTCAAAATGGATGTCCAATAGTGATCTCAAATTCAACATGTCCAAAACAGAACTCATTATCTTTCCCCTAAAACCCTTCCTTCTTCCCCACTTCCCTGCTGCTGTCAAGGATACCCACCATCCTCCCAGTTACCCAGCCTCACAATCTCAGTGACACCCTCAACTTCTCACTTGCACTCACCCCACATTTCCACTCTGTTGCCAAGTCTTGTTTCTACTTTCACAACATCTTCGTATACATCTCCAATCATATAGCTGACAGACATCTTGTTGTGAACCCATATAATTTCATTTATTCTCTGTAAGAAATGTTAAAAGAAATGGCTTTGTAGCAATCATCAAAACTAGTTGTTACTGACTAAGAAACAGCATGGTAGATCAATGGAGTAAGGTAGGTATGCAAGACACAATAGTCGATGACTATAGTAATCTACTGTCTGATAAATCCAAAGACTCCAGCTTCTAGGATAAGAATTCACTATTTAACAAAAACTGCTGGGAAAACCGGAAAATAGTATGGCAGAAACTAGGCACAGATCAACATCTTATACCCTACGCCAAGATAAAATCAAAATGGGTACATGATGTAGCTATAAAGGCTGATGCTACAAACAAACTGAGAGAGCAAGGAATAATTCACCTGTCAGATCTATGTAGAAGGGAAGAATTTATGACCAAACAAGAGAGAGAGAACATTATGAAATGCAAAATGGGTTATTTTGATTACATTAAATTGAAAAATTTTTGCACAAACAAAGCCAATGCAACCAAGATTAGAAGGGAAGCTGAAAGCTGGGAAACAATTTTTATAGCCGGTGTCTCTGATAAAGGCCTCATTTCTAAAATATATAGAAAACTAAGTCAAATTTATAAGAATACAAATCATTCCCCAATTGATAAATGGTCAAATGATATGAACAGGCAGTTTTCAGATAAGGAAATTAAAACTATCTATAGTCATATGAAAAAATGCTCTAAAACAACTCTGAGGTACCACGTTACACCTATCAGATTGACTAACATGACAAAACAGGAAAATGATAAATGTTGGAGATGTGGGAAAATTGGAACACTAATGCATTGTTGGTGGAGTTGTGAACTGATCCAACCACTCTGGAGAGCAATTTGGAACTATGTCCAAAGGGCTATAAAATTGTATATACTCTTTGACCCTGCAATACCACTTCTAGGTCTATACCCCAAAAGAGATAAAAAAAATGGGAAAAGAACCCACACGTACAGAAATATTTATAGCAGTTCTTTTTGTGGTGGTAAAGAATTAGAAATTGAGGGGATGCCCATCAATTAGGGAATGGTTGAACAAGTTGTGATATATAAATGCAATGGAATAGTATTGTCCTATAAAAAATGATGAGCAGGCAGACTTCAGAAAAACCTGAAAAGACTTATATGAACTGATGCTGAGTGAAGTGAGCAGAACCAGAAGAACACTGTACACAGTAACAGCCACATTGTGGGATGACTAACTTTCATAGACTTGGCTCTTCTCAGCAATGCAAGGGTCTAAGACAATTCCAAAAGACTCATGTTGGAAAATACTATCCACATTCAGAGAAAGAGCTATGGAGTCTGAATGTAGATGGAAGCATACTATTTGATCTCTTTTTTTCTTTTGTTGTTTTGTTTTGTTTCTTTTTTCTCATGGTTCCTCCCATTGGTTCTAATATTTCTTTATAACATGACTAATGTGAAAATATATTTAATATGAATGTATATGTAGAGCCTATATAAGATGCAGGCCTTCTTGGGGAGGGGGGAGGGGAAGGAGGGAGAGAAAATTGAAAACTCAAAAGCTTATGGAAGTGAATGTTGAAAACCAAAACTAAATTAACTAATTAAAAATTTTTAAAAAAGAGAAAGATGGCTTTGGAGAATCCTGGATAGTATGAACTGATGGCAGAATAAACAGAACCAGAAGAATAAGTTATACTAAGACAGCAGCATTGTAAATAAAAACAACTTTGAAAGAATTAAGAACTCTGATCAATATGACCAACCATATCTCCAGGAGATACATGATAAAGGCATGTTACCTACCTCCTGACAGAAGGGTAACGCATGCAAGGTGAAGAAAGAGGCATACATGTTTGGACATGGCCACTGTGAGGATTTGTTTTGTTTGACTATGATTATTTGTTACACAGGCTTTTTAAAAAATTGTTTCTCCAAGTTTTTAATTGGGACAGGGAGGAGAAAAAGGGGGTTGCCAGCAAAGGGAGAGGTAGCAATAGTGATGAGAGACAGAGACAGAGAGACAGAGAGAAAGAGAGAGAGAGAAAACCATTGAAACATTTTTTAATGTACAGAAGAGGATGGAAGGAAGTTCAAAAGGAAGCACAAGAGGGCAGGACTGTTTTCAATAAAATGTGAGGAATATGCTTTTTTTGAAAAAAGCAAGTGGTATGAATTGGAGATTCACAACTTCATATGAAATAATTTTTGTATTCTATATATATGGAAATGCTCTCTTTTTGTATTTAAGTTCAGCATGAAATGAAATTTTAACAGAACTAAAAAACACCAAATTTAGATAATACAATGACCAGTATTTACTCAGGAACATTGGTGATGAAATATATCTTCCTTCCTCTCTTTGGAGAGGCAGTGAACTGTGACTGTGACCTGATGAATACATTATCAGAAATGGATGAGGTAAAGGTTTATTTAGCTTCCCTTTAAGGGAGAGTTTTATGGGAGATTGGAGTGATATTGGGAAGTGACAGTAATATGTTTTTTAAAGCATCAATAAAACATTTTAAAAGATTTTTTTAAATTCAAGGCTAATCTTTGCCAATGTAATTTTAAAAAAAAGATGGCTCCACCCAAATTAATCTATAGGTTTAATGTTGTAACCATAAAACTTCAAAGATGATTCCTTATAGAATTAGACTATATAATAATAATAATAATAATAATAAAATGCATGTGAAAAAACAGATCAATACTACCTAGGGAATAATGAAAAAAGTAGAAATGAATAGGATTTGGCATTACCAGATTTCAAATTATAAATTATAATTATGGACCCTCTCTGGTACATGATAAAAAAAATAGAAATGTTAATAGGGGAATAGATTAAATAAGAAAGTCTTCAAAGGAAATTCATTGAGTAATATAGGTTTTGGTAAACCTAAGAACAAAGCACACTTTATTTATAGGAATAATGGATAGCAGTTGGGCACAAAATATGTTTAGACCCATATTTTATACCATAAACCACATTAAATTAGAAATGAATAAATGAACTTAATATTAAAAAATCACACCATTAAAAACTAGAATAGAAGATCATATTTCACACTACAGGGTGTGAATTCATAATAAGTCACATCATGGAAGATAATGTCAAAGACAAAATAGACTACTTCAATTTTATAACATAAAAAATTGCACAAATAAAATAAATGTATCTTAAATAGTAAAAAATATAGGGAATTATAAGGGAAGGTGGGAAAAACTTTAAATGAAACTTCTCTGATAAACTCTCTATGACAACTGTGGTTGGGAGCAAATTCCCAATGCCTCACAGCAGGCATGTTAGATTTAAACTGTCCTCAAGATTTAATTGGTTTAGAAGAATAAGGCTCAGGTTGCTGTTGTAGCTACTTGGTCCTCAGACCTACTTGGTACAAAAATAGTCAGAACATGAGGCATTGAATCTCTTCCCTCTGATTTCAGGTCACAGACAGAAGGCATGACCAAAAGCAACACAGAAAAGCCAATTCAACTGATATCATCAGCATCAGCATCACCGCCATCATCATTATCATCATCATCATCATAGCTACCATTTATATAGCACTTACTATGTTCCAGGCACAGTGCTAAACACTTTAGAAATATTATCTCACTTGATCTTCACAATAACCCTGGGAGGTAGGTGCTACTGTTATCCCCATTTTACAGTTGAGGACACTGAGGCACATAGAGGTTAAGTGACTCACCCAAGGACACAGAAGTGTCTGAGGCTGGCTTTGAACTCAGGTCTTCCTTACTCCAAGTCCAGCACAAGACTATCCATCTACTACTTAATTGCATCTTCAGTGGACAAGATTTCTCTGCTCTGAATATACTGCTACAAAGGCTCATTAAACCTCCTTTGTTAACTATTAGATGGGCTATGAGTGACAACACAATATGCAGCAGTCAGTGAACAACGTAAGATAAAACAAAGCATATGTTTGAATTTTATGGGCACCATATCCCTGGATTGGCACCTATGAAACAGGAAAACTTCATCCACATTGGTTCTCCCCAACCAGTAATACTAATGGAACTCATAGTGTGTCAGTACTGCTACAAATCTCTAGCAGGTATCATCCAAATGAGAATTTATAAGCATATAGTTTGATGGAATGTCTTCTACCTGTATTTGAAATCAAACCCTTCACACATAATTTCATTTCATTCCATTTCCAAACCTGAGGTACCTGAATAACCTAGTCAGGCCTGGTCTGTGACAACATCCAAAATCTCATTGATCTCCAAAAGGTTTCTGGGATTCCAGACCATGTTGCCCCTTTCTGCCACTCTTAAAGGTCTTATCAGAAGCTTTGCAATGATTGGAATAGTTCTTCACAAACTGACATTGATGGTCACCAAACCCCAGAAACATCTTCAGATCCTGATAATTCTTCAGATGTGTCTAAGTGATGAATACTTCTGTTCCTCAGGGTTGGTACCCACTCCTTGATGCAATGCTTTGTGACCTACTTGACTATGGCTCAAGAGATATGGCCCTTGTCTTTTGACAAGCAGTAATTTTCCCTAATTTTTCCTTGTGCTCTTCCATCTTCCCAAATACAAGTCATCCAGATAGAACACCTCTAAGAAGTCCATTTTACTAACCACTACTGAGCCACTGAAAATGCCAGATTTAAAAATTGCTGAGGGTGTATACTATACTTTATATCTTTGAGATTTTTATTTTCTTACTAACTTAATAAACATAAAATGGGCATTTTTATATGCATAGTAGAACAGAAAAAGAATTATACATGAAAATGTAGATTAATTATATTTAGCTTGCTTTTCTTTTAAAATATATAATATGTAATGTCTAACAAATTCACCATGTAACTTTCAAAGCTATTCTACTTCTCTGGGACTTTCTCACCTTCATTTTGTCCTCTTCTGTACATTTTAAAAAGATGCCTCAATGACCCTCTCTTCTTTTCTTTCTTTGCTTTTTATGAAGGCACTCTATCCCTATCCCCTATATTCCTCACACTATCACCCGCCCCTTGGAAAACAAAAACCACTATAACAAAGGTGTATAGTCAAGTGTAACAGGGACTGGTACATGCTCAGAGCACTTCTGACAGCATCTCTCAATGTAGAAATGCAAGTATGTCTCCTTCCGGAAGAAATGTGAAGTTCCTGGGAGAGACTTGAGCATGTATAGACATTCTGTAACTGGTTCTGGTTGGCTAACCATGTGGTCTTCTTGAGTCAGCATCAGCCTAATTTCTTTTGCCGTTTTTCTCTTCAACTGTATTCTCGGTGGATCTTTTGAGCTTGAACTTTGAAGCACTGATGGGCTTCTGATGAGAGACAATGTTGTAAGGCCCTCTTCACCAAGACCATAATGTAAATACAAATTGTGACACAAATATACAAATGATGTATAATGTAGTATTATTGTTCTTCAAGAAATGGGAAGAAGAAAGAGACAGATTCAGAGAAAACTGAGAAAATTTTGATGAACTGATGCAGATGGAAATGAGCAGACTCAGGAAAATAATTTATACAGTGACTACAAAACTACAAAGGAAAAATAACTTTGAGAGACTTAAGAACTCTGAGCAACAAAATAACCACCCATGACTTCAGAGAACCAGTGAAGGAATATGCAACCCACCACCTCACAGAGGGGTGAAGGACTTGAGGGGCAGACTGAGATACACATTTCTGGAAAGAAGAAAAGAAAGAAAAGAGAATCCTTGTAGCATTTTTTAAAAATACACAGGAAAGAACAGAAAGAGATTCAGAAAAATATATAGGTAAGGACAGCTTCAAAACTGTGTTGCAACATGACAAACATGGAAATGTTTTGCATGATTACACATGCATAACCTATATCAAATTGCTTACTATCTTAGGGAGGGGGGAGGTGAGGAAGAGAGGGAGAAAATTTGAAACTCAATTTTTTCAATTAATATTAAAAATTGTCTTTACATGTAATTGGGAAAAAATAAAATATTATTAAAAAAGAAACATTTAACAAAATAAATAAAAATACAATGCAGCATATACTTAACAGAAGAAACTGTGTTAAATGTTTTAAAGCAAGCTGTACATAATACATATTTATGGTTTCATGTGCAATCATTTTTTCTGTACTGTGTATAAAGAAATGTTCATATTTGCTGATGTTTGTCAAGTTTAGAATAACAAAAAATGTATTTAAAAAGAGAGAATGTAAGCTCCTTGAAAACACTTTTTTTTTTTGTTTTTAATAACTCCAAAATCTAGCACAGTACCTGGCACATGATAGGCACTAAGTAAATGTGTCTTGGCTAATTGATCAATTAAAGATTTTTTTTTAATTCAAAGATACATTCATTCATTTAACTTAGCCATTAATTACTATTTTTAAATTACTACTTTAAAAAAAAACCTTGGCATTCTTCTCCATTACTAGGAAAATATTTATTTTCTCTCATATAAACTGTTTTCAGGCAATGAAAAGAAAATATATATTATATATATACATATAAACATATATATAATCACTCCTTAAGCAAATTGTTTTACTTGGTTATCAAAACCTTAATGCTATTTTTTCTTTTGTTAATTTAGAGTCACCGTTAGCACAGTTTTACTCAATTCTCATTGAATAACTTGTTTTAGTCCTTGCTACTTTGGTTTTTTAATTAATTAATTAATTTTTAGTTTTCAACATTCACTTCCACAAGGTTTTTACTTCCAAATTTTCTCCCCATCTCTCCCCTCCCCCCACTCCAAGACAGCATGGATTCTGAATACCTTCCCCTAATCTGCCCTCCCTTCTGTCTCCCCCCTTCTCTTATCCCCTTCCCCTTCTATTTTCCTGTAGGGCAGGATAGATTTCTATACCCCATTACCTGGATATCTTATTTCCTAGTTGCATGTAAAAACATTTTTAAACATTCATTTTTAAAACTTTGAGTTCCAAATTCTCTCCCTTCCTCCTTCCCCACCCACCCTAGTTGAGAAGGCAAACAATTTGATATGGGTTATACATGTGTAGTCATTCAAACACTTCCATAATAGTCATGTTGTGAAATACTAACTATAGTTCCCTCCAACCTATCCTGCTCTCCTGTTTATTCTATTCTCTCTTTTGACCCTGTCTGTCCTCAAAAGTGTTTGCTTCTTATTACTCAATCTGCCTTCCTTTCTATCATTCCCCCTCTCTTATTCCCTTTCGCCCGATTTTCCTGTAGGGTAAGATAGATTTCCATACACAATTGAATGCGTATGTTACTCCCTTCTTAAGCCAAATCCAATGAGAGTAAGATTCATTCATTCCCTCTTACCTCTCCCTTCTTCCCCTCTACTGTAAAAGCTTTTTCTTGCCTCTTTTATGTGAGATAATTTACCCTATTCTACCTCTCTCTTTCTCCTCCTCCCAGTACAATTCTCTCTCAGCCCTTATTTTTATTTTTTACATATCATCCCTTCATTTTCAACTCACCCTGTGCCCTTTGTCTATATATATATGTATGTATGTATACATATATATATATTTTTTTCATTCCCTCCAACTACCCTAGTACTGAGAAAGGTCTCATGAGTTACAAATATCATTTTTCCATGTAGGAATGTAAACAGTTCAACTTTAATAAATCTCTTATAATTTCTCTTTCCTGTTTACCTTTTCATGCTCCTCTTGAGTCTTGTGTTTGAAAGTCAAATTTTCTACTCAGCTCTGGTCTTTTCATCAAGAATGCTTGAAAGTCCTCCATTTCATTGAATGTCCATTTTTTCCCCTCTCCTTGCTACTTTCAAGGAAGACCTCAAAATGTCTTTTGTCTGTATACTTTCTTCCAAATCTAAAACAGTAAGAGTTCTGTTGTATCTCTGTCTTCAAGCTAGGTAAGGTTCTATCTAGGTAAAAGTTCTAACAAGTGATAGTTCTGAACCAATTAAGAAGTTCAATCATAGAGTATTTAAGCAGTTATTTTGGTAACCAGACTAAATTACCTGAGCAGCTTACATGCTAATGTGTTTTAGCAAATTGCTAAATCTCTCAATTAACTCCCCACTGTCAAAAAAAGGTATTGAAATACTTCTGTGCTAAGCCGTAAAGTTCTACAACTACTTGAGGTAGCCTGTTTCTTAAAAAAGACCATTTTCCCTCTGAACACATTTGGACAAATATAAGAGTGTATTAACACATAAAAAGCTTTAGCCAAGAGAACAATTGTGTGGCTACAGTAATATAAAGAAAAATAACTTTGAAAGACTTAACTCTGATCAATGATGAATTACGAGTCCAGAAGACTTATGATTAGCCATCTTTGCCACCCTTTTGTGGACAGATGTTGAACTAGAGATGTAGAATGAAACATGTATTTTCACACATATCTAATGTGTGAATTTGTTTGAATGTGCTATATTTATTTGCTACAAGGAAATATTTTATGGGAGCAGGAGGAGGATAATGATACAAATAGAAGAAAAGGAAGATGGGAAAAGAAACAAGCATGTATTAAGTACCTACTATGCACCAGACACTGTGCTAAGTGCTTTACAAATATTATCTCATTTGCCTCACAACAACCTATGAAATAGGTGCTATTATTATTCTCATTTTCCAGTTGAGGAAACTGAGGCAGTATTTATTTATAAGTATTTATAAGACCTGCCAGGGTCATATTGGCAAGTCTGAGGTCAAATTTGAACTCATGTCCTCCTGATTCCAGGCTCAGCACTGGCATCCTGTGGCATCTAGAAGAAGAGCATCAATGGTACAAGAAACAAAGACAAACACACAAAGAAATGAGCTAAAACAAACAAAAAAAAGAACAGAAGAAAGTTCAAAGGAGGCCATGGACAAGGAGGAATTACCATGTTAAATTTAATATGTGCTTTTAAAATATGTAATAAAAGTGCATAGTTCTATATGCAATCTTCATTTTTCTATTCCTGGTACTAAATTACATACATATTACTGTATATTGCGTAACATACATTAAGTTGGTCATTAAAAAAGAGCATATTGTGTATGTATACATATATATACATGTGTATTGTGTATACATACATATATACCTATACATATGTGTATTGTGTATATACATATATATGTGTGTTTATATATATATGTATATATATATATAGTTTCTTCATAGAAAGATTAAAACTTAATATTCAAATGAAGAGTACCACATTTCCCAAAACATTCATACTGACTCCCAAATGACTGATATCAAGCCAGTATTTGAGCTGAAGCAAAGATTAAGGATAGAACCTAAGGGTATCAAATGCAATAATAGTTTAATAGGAAACACTACTAGAATTTTAGACTTTAGAATTTAGAATCAATGTTCATAGAATGTCAGAACTAGGTGATCTAGATTCAAGAATTCACTGTACTATTTGCTAGTTTCCTTAAGTAAATCACTCATCTCTGAACTTCAGTTTGCTCACCTGTAAATTGGGGATAACAGGATTATTTATTGAAAAGCTCAAATAAAACAATGTATGTAAATGTTTTGTTACCATGAAGTACTAATAGCAATCAAAATTATTATCATTTAGGTGAAGGTAATTACATGACAGGCACACAGGAACTTCCAAAATAAAATACAGAGCCCACTTTACGATTTGTCCTCAACGATTCAGAACAAACGTTGTGTTTGGAAATATGTCAAAGAATGAAAGTATTGGGAGCCCTCCTGTGGCCAGAAGTGTTAACTTAGTATACTATGCCTATCTTTCCTTGAAAGGAATGTATCTATTAAAAAACTATTGTATAAAACCCTGAAGACCATGCCCCCGAACACCTGAAAGAGAAAATAAAATAGCATGCAGATTTTAAAATTTGTATAGACCATGAAGAAAGAATTTCTCCCTTAATGATATGATTCTGAAGTTTCAGTATTTTCTACTTTATTTAAAAAGAACTAAATACCCCTTTTATGGTAATAGAAAAGTTCTGATAAATAGAAGTATGTATAGAATAATTTTTCATATATATGCATATATATATATATATACCTATTTATGTCTAATGTAGCCATCTCTAGGATGGGAGGGGAGGGATAGAAGAAAAAAGGGGTAAAAATTCACAGGATAACTTTATTATATATTTAAACAGAATAGCAAGATGTACTTGCTATTTGCAAGTACAAATTTTCAATTTCATGTGCAATCATCTTTTTTATTATACTATGTTATGGAATTACTTTTTTTATTCCATAAAATAAATTTTAAATTAAATTTTTAAAAGAACCTTAAAAAAAGAGCTAAAGGTCCCAAGGGGCAAAAATACATGTATACATATATATACATATAAGATGTACCTGTATATACTTATATGTAAAGGTTTCAAGTGGCAAAAAATAGATATGCACATACCTATATATGCAATATATGTATATCCTTTTGCCACTTGAAAATGCTATATCAATAATAGATACATGTGTGTATATATTTGTGTGTATATGTGCATGTATGTGTATGTACTAAGATTAAATTGGCTTAAAAGGAATATTCGACAGAGCATGATCAGAGTTGCCATTCCTGATTCCAGTTGACTATGTAGGAACTTGGGGCCAACTTCTGATCATGCATAACTCAGGTCTAAAGGACTTGTATTTTGAGATGATGAAGAATCCCCTTATTGGTTGCAGAGCCAGAAGAGCTGACAATTCGTGTGTATGTATGTTTAAAAGGAAGCTACCCTTTATTCACTGCTTACTTCCTTTCCAATTATAAATCATGTCAGGATCGTTTTGAGAAGAGCTTGTCCTATTTCCTACCCCAGTTTCCATATGGCTGTGAACACATGGCATCAACAGCAAAGCCCTAATCTGGTTTGGGCTGCCTCTTTTGTGTCTGCTCTTTCTCAATATTAGGAGAGTGAGTATCTGTGGATATGTCCAAACAAGGAGACAACCTTAGGGGTTTGAAAAGCCTGGAACTGTTGGGTCCCATCAGATTGGAGCTGAATGATAGCAAGGGTGAGGGATTCCCCAACAATTACTCTAGAATTCTTGCAGAGGACACTGAACATCATGAGGATTGCCCAGACCCGGTTATTTTGCCAGCAGACATGTATTGAGAGTTGTCTGGACAGTGTAGAGCTGAGCTGAAATGTAGAATATCTAATCAGCACTCTTGTCGACTGCTTTAAGTTCTGAGGAGTTTCTGACAGTAGTTACAAGTTAAATCATTGAATCTGGAACCTGGTCTAACCAAACACATATCAGGGTCGAGAGCAGAGAAGTCCCTTAGTGGAGAAGGGAGTAGTGAAATACCTAGCCCCTGTGGGCATAGCAGTGGTTTTTGATGTCTTTATAATGAAAATCCATTTCATTCCTTACTCTTACATTTCGAAACAGGCGTGTCATTTTAATATCTTTTGCATACATACTGCATATAACAAAATGACATTGTATTCATTCCTCTTCTGTATATTTGATCTGTGTATCTCTAGGCAATTTAAATATATCTTTTAATTTCCTCTTGTATGATAGGTAGGTGGGTGGGAATGAGAAGGTATAATTCTTCTTATTCTAAAATGGAAAGTTTTAAATCAAAGTCATATAAGCCATTATATAGGAGATGAAAAATTAGCTCTAATGTACGTAAAAATAAAACATCATTAAGAATTATTTCATAGATGAAAAAGTTATCAATTTTCTACTAATCTAGTAATTATTATCAAAATAAATGTGCAGCTAGAGCACTATTAGGTCAAATGTTCTTGTCTGTCTGTCCTCTCTCCCACTTCCAATTCTGCAATCCAACCAAATTGGCATTTCTGTTTTGCACACATGAGACTCAACTGGTTCTTGGCCTTTGCACTCATCATCTCCTGTTCCTGTAAGGAATTACCCCTCACCTTTGCATCTGAGTCCATCTCTTCCACTGAGATGTAGCTCTAACACTACTCTTCTACTCCCCCAATTACTTGTACCCTCCCTCCTAAATGATTTTTTATTTAATTTTGTGTTTAATTATATTTATTCTGCATATATGCATATATGTACTTGTCTCTTCCATTAGAATATAAACTACTTTCCAACAGATTATTACCTTCTTCCTACATAGTATCTGGCACATTGTAGCCATCTAATAAATGTTTGTTTATTGTTATAAAAATCTGACATAAAAATCTTCCTGATTCTTCTCACTAGAACAAATAGTCCCATATCTTAATTTCCCTTCATTTCCAAAATTCTTGAAAAATACATCAAATGTCTCTACTATCCACTTTCACCTTAATTCCTTGCAATTAGACTTCTGCCCTAACCTCTTCACTGAAACTGCTTTCTCTAAGGTCACCAATGACCTAATTGCCAATCAAATGATTGTATCAGTCCTCATCCTCTCTGTAACTTTTATGCTATTGCTCATCCCTCCAGCAAAATACTCTTTCCTCCCTCCACTCTAGAAACTACCTTCTCTCTTCTTTTTTCCTAGCTCTATATCCTCTTAATGAACCTTATATGTCCTTAATGATATTCCTTTGGCCCACTCCCTGAATTATTTCCCCTAACAATCTCAATCTCATTTCTATGGAAATGACTTCAGCTCTATACATATGATTCCCAACTTTATTTTATCATTTTAGGCCTGATTTTTTTATTTATTTTTTTAACTTTTTTTTCCCATTGGGCAATGGGGGTTAAGTGACTTGCCCAGGGTCACACAGCTGGTAAGTGTTATGTGTCTGAGGTTGGATTTGAACTCAGGTCTTCCTGAATCCAGGGCTGGTGCTCTATCCACTGCACCACCTAGCTGCCCCCTAGGCCTGATTTTTTAACAAACCCCAAAGACCTTTCTCTTTCTGAGGCCCCAGAAATTTTTTCATAATTTTTCTCACTTCCCCCTTTCACCAACATCCTTTGGTATGTCATACAAATAAAAAGAAGAAGGAAAGCAAGAATAAAAAACTATGGGTGGAGATGATGGAAACATCACATTCCACCTCAATTCTCTGATTCTTATTTCTACCTTTGTTACGTTGTATGTGTCCAGCAACAAACCTCCCAGGCTCTGAGGGACCTTTGTTCTGTAAATTATAAACTGTTTCACCTCTAAATTTATATAAACTGCCATTCAATAAAAAGCATGTTTTTGTACATTAAGATTTTAAGTAATTTTGGTATTATGATTACTGTGTAATAAGAAATCATGAGCAGATTTCAGAAAAACCTGGAAAGATTTGTATGAACTGATGGAAAGTGAAATGAGCAGAACTAGGAAAAAAAATTGTACTCAATAATAGCAACATTGTGTCATGACCAGTTATAATACACTTAGCTCTTCTCAGCAACACAATTATCCAAGACAATTATGAGGGACTCAAGATAGAAAATACTATCCACATCCAGAGAAAGAACTGATGGACTCTGAATGCAGATCAAAGCATGCTATTTTCACTTACTTTATTTTTTTTCAGGTTTTTTTCTTTCAGGTCTATTTCTTCTTTCACAACCATGACTAATACGGAAATATGTTTAACATGATTGCACATATGTAACAAATTGCTTACCATTTTAGGAAAAGGGGAGGGAAAGGAGGGAGAAAAATTTGGAACTCAAAATCTTGTAAAAATGAATGCTAAAATTGTCTTTACATATAAATGGAAAAAATAAGATACTATTTAAAATTTTTTTAAATAATTTTAGTATTATGGTATTTGTTACTACTGTTCTTACTGTCATTTCAGTAAATGCTTTTGGTTTGAGCTGATTGTCAACTGACTGAGTATGGAGTAGATCCACTGGCAGGGTCGGGGTGGAGGGCCAGGAAGGCAGAAGAAGGGGGTCAAGAGATATAGCTATAGATACCCAAAGTACCTTAAATCTGGGGAAGAGAAGCAGGGTGGGAGTCAGAGAGATCTAGGTTTAAAGCCTACCTTTCCCACATACTGGCTGTATGATTCTAAAAAAGTCATTTAACTACTCAGTGTTCTATACAACTCTCTTAGTCTTTAAATTGCAGAGACGATGCTGACATTAATAGGAGTACACTCAGCCAAAGAAATCACAAGTCCAGTCCATATTGCTATTACAGTACTGGGAAAAAGTAGACTTTTTCCTTCTTCAATTTTCTCTTTTATTCTTAATCTCTTTCATCATTAATAATCATTAGCAAACTCATATAAAGATCTATAGGAAACAAGGTGATGGGGAAGATGTTACAGGGTTTATGTAGTTAGATAATTCAGGAGAGCCAGGTGGCTCAGTGAATAGAGTACTAGGCCTGGAGTCAGGAATATCTGGGTTCAAATCTGGCCCTAGACCAGATTTGACACACAACTAGCCATGTGACCCTGGGGAAGTCACTTAAAATCTGTTTGCCTCAGTTTGCTCAATTCTAAAATGCACATAATTATAGTAATTACCTCTCAGGGCTGTTATGAGAAACAAAGAGATAATATTTGTAAAGTGTTTAGCTCAGAACCTAGTATATAGTAGGTACTTTATAAATGCTAGCTGCTATGATTATTATTAGATGCCCTAATTGCCCTCAGTCTATACTCTATACTAAAGCGTTCGTGGTATAGTAGGTTTGGAGACAGAGGACCTAGGTTGAATTCCTTCTTCTGGTATTACCTAGATGACCATTCTATATCACTTACATGACTTAATCTCTGTGGGCCTAAATTTGCTCATCTATAAAATGAGGAGTTTGGACTAGATAACACTGAGTTTTCTCCCTTCCAGCTCTAAATTTATGGTCTTACTCCTTTGTGGCTCTGTATTCTGGGGCTTTTTAAAAATTGTACTGATTATCTGTTGTTTTCACAGCACATTTGTTTAAGAATAGATGTTTCCCCTCTCCCTTACTAAGCAAGTTGTCCCTTATAACAAAGAATTAAAAAACAAAAGAGGGAAAGCAGTTCAGCAAACTAACACATTAACCATGTCTGACAACCTATGCAATATTTCACACCCAGTGACCTCCACTTCTGCAAAAAAGGTAGGGAGATTCATTTGTCATCTCTTCTATGGGGACAATCTTGGTCATAATAATTACATGGTGTTTTCTCTCTTTCTTTTAATTCTTTCTATTTACATTGTTGTAGTAACTGTCTTCATTGTTTTTCTCATTTATTTACTTCATTTTGCATCATTTCATACAAGTCCTCCCATATTTCTCTGAATCCTTCATATTTTTCATTTCTCATGATGCCATAACATTGCATTACAGTTATGTACAACAACTTGTTTAGCCGTTCCTGAGTGAATGAAACTGTTTACTTCTAGTTCTTTACTCCCACAAAAAAGTACTGATAGGAATATTTGGCATATATGGGGCATTGCTTTCTGACTTTGACTTCCTTGGAGGTATATGCCTAGCAGTGGGATCTCTGGATCAAAAGGTATGGGCATTTTTTTTCACTTTTTTAATCATAATTCCAAATTGTTTTCCAGAATGGTTGTACCAATTCACAGATTGTTCAACAGTGTATTAAAGCCCCTTAAACATTGACTTTCCCATTTTTGTCATCATTGCCAATTTTCTGGGTGTAAGATAAAATCTAGGAATTGTTTTGGTTTACATTTCTTCCATTACTAATAATTCAGAGCAGTCTTTTATATGATTTCTAATAATTTGCAATTCTTTTCTTAAGAACTGTTCATCCATATCCACTGACCACTGAGAAATGGCTCTTGATTTTACACATTTGTCATGGTTTTTAACATAAGTTGGATAGCAGCCTCTTCAATGTCAGAGATATTAGATGAAAAAAAAATCCTAATCCCTAGCTTCCCTTCTAAATTAGATGTGGTCATGTCATTTTATTCAGAGGGAAGAGTTAAATATGATAAATTTATACAATGGTGTAATTTAGTCTGAGAGGCAATATGGCTTACAAGAGAAGATACTAGCTTCATGGTCAGAAAGATCTGAGTTCCAGTTCAGCCTCTAACACATACTGGTTGTGTGACCTTGGGCAAATCACTTAATTTCTCAATGCCTTAGACAAGTAGACTATAAGTCACAGAACAGTTGCTGATGTGCTTTGGTAGAGGGAATATCTTTTAAGGGAAGTACCTGTGGAGTATCCTCCCTAGGCTACTGAGGCAGGTGAAAGTTGGGTTCTCTAGTTTCTATAGGTCTGCACTTTTTAAATCATAGCTCATGACACCCCCCCACCCCCCACACACACTTATATATCAGCCAGTTGAACAATAAGCTCAAAGCAAAAATATTTACTAAAATTGCAAAGTAAGAACAGTAGTAACAAAACATTCTTCCTATAAACCTGAGGTATATTCTCAGGCAAATATATAGAGCATAAGCAGAAAGAAAGACACACAAATAGAGAAGACTAGTAGATAAGCACACATACGTAGGGATGCCCATGGTTAAGGCAACCATTCTAAGACAGGCCCTACTCAGGACAGTCCAATAGTTCTAGCCCAAAATTGGGGGGGGGGGATGAGATATTCATTGGCCAAATAATGCTTTAAAATAAATTTTTATTGATATCCTTTTTTTACATCTCTGAAATTTCCTCCTGCATCCCTTCCTCTCACCCCTCTCAGAGAACAATTCCATATGAAAAAGAAATTTGACTAAATAATATTTAACAGAAGAAATATACTAAGTATAGCATGGAAAATATACATTAGTTCACTTGGTCACAGCTCCCTTTGGGTCCCAATTTCCCATAGAGACGGGACTGGAAAGAAAGTTGTGTTGACTCAAACAGTAGTAAGCAGTCCATCAAGCCTGAAGAGATGTCAGTATTTCACATCTTAAACCAATCATTGTCTTTTTAGTAAAGAAAAAAAATCTAGAATTGTGGCACAGACCTGCCAGTTTTTCTATTCCGAGCATGCAGGGTGAATTTCTAGCTAGTAAACAAGGTCCCATTGTCATGGTACCTGACCAGATTAGTAAGAGATGTTGCTCCTTCTACAATACTGCAGGTAATGTATTTTATCTTCTGATGATGTTCCCATACTGTTCCTCCTGTGGGTTGGTCATCAGCTGTGTTCCCTGAGCCTGCTCTTTTCCATAACTAAATTTGACAGAAGTTGTACTCTCAGGGCCTGCTCTCTTCTGGGCATGGAGTCTTCTCCTGGGTGAACCGAAACCGGCCTCAGACACTCACTAGCTGTGTGACCCTGAACAAGTCATTTAACCCTATTTTGCCTGAATTTCCTCATCTGTAAAATGAGCTGGAGAAGAAAATGGCAAACCATTCCAGTATCTTTGCCAAGAAAACCCCAAATGGGGTCACAAAGAGTCAGACATGACTAAAATGACTGAACAAGAAGACATCACTGTTGGCAAGTCAGGGCTGGAGGGAGAAGGTATCTGCACTCTGAGAAAGACTCAAGGGAAAAAGGAAAAAAAGCAGTTTCCTCTTTCCTCCATAGCTGGTATTCTTTATAATCAGAAGAGATGATTCTCTCCTCACACCTTACCTTTGCTTGTAAAGACACCAAGGGAAATGGCTGGTTTTTCAACCAGCCAATATCAATATCTAGATGTCCTACAAATGCATCAATTTGAAAAAAGCAATTTCCATTGTACCTTACTTTTTGTTAATTACCTCCTTAAGGGATATGCCTAGCAATGGAATCTCTTTATCAAAAGACATGGATATTGTAATCACTCTCTTCACTTGATCCCACATTGATTTCTAGAATGGTTGGGCCAATTCAGGATCAATAGTACATCATGAGTTCATCAACTGAGTTGAACAAGTTGTGGTATATGAATATGAAGGAATACTGTTGTGCTATAAGAAATGATGAAGGGGGTGGTTTGAAAGAAACCTGGGAAGTCTTGTATCAACTGATGCAGAGTGAAATTAGGAGAACCAGAAGAATTATTTATACAATAAAAATAATATTGTAAATATAAACAATTTTAAAAGACTTAGGAACTCTGATCAACACAAGGATCAACTACAATTCCAGAGGACTCACGATTAACAAACATGCTACCCATATTTAAGTAGAGAGGTGACAGAGTGTAGATTGAGGGATTTATTGATTTATTTATTTTTGGATATTGCTAACGTGCATTTTGTTTTCCTTAACTACATACACTTGTAATGGGTCTTGTTTTTCTTGCTTTCTCAATGTGGGTCAAAGGAAGGAGGAAGGGAGAGAATTCAAAGCTGAAAATAAAATAAAATTTGAATTAAAATATGCGTGATGAATTTGCCCAGCTATACATGACTCCTCCAACACTGACTGTTCCTTTTTTTTGTTATCTTTGCCAATTTGCTTGAAGAAGGATGAATTGTCCAGGGCCTGAAACTGAGCAGGTCAAACCCCAAACCAATAGAACGGAACCAGCCTGAGAGTAGCCATTGCACCTCTAGTCTGGGTGAAATAGGGAAACACAATATTTAAAACAAACAAATGAAGGAACTATCAAATAAATAAAGGTTACAGATGTGTAAATAAATGAACAAATGAATGAATAAATAAAAAGAATGTCATCTTAAAGTTACAGGAACTAAAGAGATCATTTTATGTAGAAATTTAGGCCTCAGGGTCCAATGACTATAGGAATGGCTTGGGTTCAAGTTTTTTAAAGCAGGGAGGGGATGAAATACACATACTGGGACCTCTAGGGTTTTTTTTAAGGAGGGAGACATAATAAAAGAAAATTCAAGCAAATCCTTTAGAAACTATAGCAAATTAAAAATATTTTAATTTCTTAGCACAGTACATGGAACATAGTGTTTAATGAATGCTTGCTGACTTTTTAAGTTGCTCTGACTTATATTGGTATAGCTGAAAACTTTTTTTTTCTGATATAAAGAAAGATGTAAGACTAATGACAACAATTGTATGCCAAATGATGATTTTGCTATATGTAGCTATAGCTTACCAAATTATATTTACTTTTCTGTAATTGTGCTATCAGAAAATGTCAAGAAGACATGGAAAGAGAGTGACCTGCAGTCTTTTTTTTTTATTAATAAATTTATTTATTTTTAGTTTCCAACATTTACTCCCATAAGATTTTTAGTTCCAAATTTTTACCCCATCTTGCCCCTCCCCCCCACCCCAAGATGGCATGCATTCTGAATACTCCTTCCTCTAGTCTGCCTTCCCTTCTATCTCTCCCCCCCCTTATCTTATCCTCTTCCCCTTCTATTTTCCTGTAAGGCAGGATAGATTTCTGTACCCCATTTCCTGTGTAACTTACACCCTAGTTGCATGTGAAAACATTTTTTTTTAAACTTTGGGTTCCAAATTTTCTCCCTTCCTCCCTCCCCACCCACCCTCATTGAAAAGGCAAGCAACTCAATATAGGTTATACATGTGCAGTTATGCAAAACACTTCCATAGTAGACATGCTGTGAAAAACTAACTCTATTTCCCTTAATCCTATCCTGCCCCCTCCCATTAATTCTATTCTTTCTTTTGACCCTGTCCCTCCTCAGAAGTATTTGCTTCTGATTACCCCGTTTTCCAATCTGCCCTCCTTTCTATCATCCCCCTACTCTCTCGCCCTCTTCCCCCACTATTTTCCTGTAGGGTAAGACAGATTTCCATACCAAATCGAGTGTGTATGTTATTCCCTCCTTAAGTCAAATCCTATGAGAATAAGATTCATTTATTCCCTCTCACCTTCCCCTGTTTCCCCTCCACTGTAAGAGCTTTTTCTTTTCTGTTTTTTGTAAGATAGTTTACCCTGTTCTACCTCTCCCTTTCTCCTAGTATAATTCTTTCTCATCCCTTTATTTTATTCTCCAGATATGACCCCTTCATCTTCAACTCACCCTGTGCCCTCTATCTATATATACATATATGTATACATACATATAAATCTACATATACATATATATGTATACATACGTATAATTTTTTCCCTCCAACTACCCTAATACTGACAAAGGTCTCATGAGTTACAAATATCATCTTTCCATACAGGAATGTAAACAGTTCAACCTTAATAGGTCTCTTACGATTTCTCTTTCCTGTTTACCTCTTCATGTTCCACTTGAGCCTTGTATTTGAAAGTCAAATTTTCTATTAAGCTCTGATCTTTTCATCAAGAATGCTTGAAAGTCCTCTATTTCACTGAATGATCATTTTTTCCCCTGAAGGATTATACTCAGTTTTGCTGGGCAGGTGATTCTTGGTTGTAATCCTATTTCCTTTGCCCTCTGGAATATTATATTCCACGCCCTGCGGTCCCTCAATGTAGAAGCTGCTAAATCTTGGGTTATCCTGATTGTGTTTCCACAATACTTGAATTGTTTCTTTCTGGCTGCTTGTAATATTTTCTCCTTGACCTGGGAACTCTGGAATTTGGCTACAACATTCTTAGGAGTTTCCCTTTGGGGATATCTTTCAGGCGGTGATCGGTGGATTCTTTCAATTTCTATTTTGCCCTCTGGTTCCAAAATATCAGGGCAGTTTTCCTTGATCATTTCTTGAAAGATGATGTCTAGGTTCTTTTTTTGATCATAGCTTTCAGATAGTCCAATAATTTTTAAATTCTCTCTCCTGGATCTATTCTCCAGATCAGTTGTTTTTCCAATGAGATATTTCACATTGTTTTCTAATTTTTCATTCCTTTGGATTTGTTTTACAGTGTCTTGATTTCTCATAAAGTCATTAGCTTCCAATTGCTCTATTCTAATTTTTAAGGAAGTATTTTCTTCAGTGAGCTTTTGGACTTCCTTTTCCATTTGGCCAGTTTTGCTTTTTAGGGCATTCTTCTCCTCATTGGCTTTTTGGACTTCTTTTACCATTTGGGTTAGGCCATTTTTTAAGGTGTTATTTTCTTCAGTATTTTTTTGGGTCTCCTTTAGCAAGCTGTTGACTTGTTTTTCATGATTTTCTTGCATCACTCTCAGTTTTTCCTCTACTTCTCTTACTTGCTTCTCAAAATCCCTTTTGAGCTCTTCCAAGGCCTGGTACTGTTTCACATTTTTCTTGGAGGCTTTGGATATAGGAGCTTTGACTTTGTTGTCTTCTGGTTGTATGTTTTGATCATCTTTGTCACCAAGTAAGATAATATAGTCTGATTCTTTTTGCACTACTTACTCATGATCTCAGCCAATTACTTGAGTTATAAACTCTTTGTTAAGGTGAGAGTCTGCTTCCAATGTGAAGAATGTACTGTCCCAAGCTTCGGGGGTTTGTACAGCTGTTTTCAGAGATACTTCTAGGGACCTGTAAATTTTCAGTTCTTCCAAGGTGCTATGATACAGGGCGAGGTGTTTTCTCTCCACCACCACAAGCTTCACCACGCCAGCACACCTCCTTGCCCCAGGACCACCCCTCAGAACTGTGACTCAGATCCAAGCATGGGCAAAGCAAGAGATTTTTGCCTCAGCACTGGCAAAGAGATCCCTGCAATCCCCCTCTGATCAGTCACTCAGTCTGTGGGCCAGAAGCTCAGGAGGCAGCCGCTGCCCTGTGGGTGGCTGAGACCTAGCTTCTTCTCTCACCACAGTCACAGACTTTTCCCACTGACCTTCTAAGTTGTCTGGCGTTCATGGGTTGAGAAGTCTGGAAACCGCCACAGCTGCCCGCAATTTAGTCCTCTGAGGCCTGCTCCAGGGTCACTGCAGTCTGCACGCCCATGCCAAGTTACGCTCCTCTCCCCGCCCCAAGTGATATACCTTTCCAATCAACCATCCAAGCTGTCTTGGGCTGGAAATTTGTTTCACTCTGTCTTTTCGTGGGTTCTGCTGCTTTACAATTTGTTTAGAGCCATTTTTTTACAGGTATTTGAGGGGTTTGGGGGAGAGCTCAAGAAAGTCATTGCTTACACTCGGCCATCTTGGTTCTGCCCGACCTGAAGTCCTTTTAAATAATGATTCTTCTTTTGCTATTCTATTCTCTTTAAGGCTTTTTAATGCAGTTAGGGAGTACTTACCTCTTTTTTTACATTTTAATAGTATTTTATTTTTTCCCAATTATACCTAAAGGCAATTTTTAGCATTCATTTTTACAAAATTTTGAGTTCCAAATTTCCTCCCTCCCTCCCCTTACCTCTTCCAAAAACGGTAAGCTATTTAATATAGGTTATATATGTGCAATTATGTAAAATATTACCATATTAGTCATAGTTGTGAGAGAAGAAACAGACCAAAAGGAAAAAATGCAAAAAAAAAAAAAAGTGAAAACAGTATGCTTCAATCTGCATTCAGAGTCCATCAGTTCTTTCTCTGAATGTGGATAGCATTTTCCGACATCAGTCCCTTTGGAATTGTCTTGGATCATTGTACTGCTGAGAAGAGCTAAGTCATCCACAGTTGATCATCACACAATGTTGCTGTTACTGTGGGTATACTTTTTAATGTATTTAGGATGATTTTTATCCTATCACACTCCTAAACTGCCTCACAGAAGCTATGAACTAGAGGAAGACTAGAAATATTTCTCAGTTTTCTATGAAAGAATGCTTTATATTATAGATTGTACCATTGTAAAATACCATCTTGAATAGTGCACAATCACATGCTATTTGCATAAAAAGTGCAAGACTAAGGACATCTTGCTGGAACCCTCCACCAAAGAGCTGGAAGAGAGATTAGGTTGTTCCATTTATCCCATCTCCTGCTTTGCCTTCTTTCATCAGCTAGTGCCTTCTTTTGACTGATATTAAATCAGTTTTTAGGTGTAAATCCACCTCACAGTTTAAGGAACTACCAATGTATGAATTTCTGCCTGTAAAAATGAGGCTAAAGTGATGGATCATGATTGTATTTTTATTGTTATTATTTTGGCTACTACTTATTATCCATTGTAACTGGATGGGCAGCCCCATTTTGGGAGACTTTTCCGAAGCAAAAGAAACTTTTGTATTAAGTAGAGCATAGTGGATTCCTTTGTGTTTTCATGTTAAGAATTATTTTTAAAAAATTTTGGGGGCAGCTAGGTGGTGCAGTGGATAGAGCACTGGCCCTGAAGTCAGGAGGACCTGAGTTCAAATCCGGCCTCAGACCAAACAGTTGACACTTAACTAGCTGTGTGACCCTGGGCAAGTCACTTAACCCCAATTGCCTTACCAAAAAACAAACAAACAAAAAATTTTTTCACTAGAACCCCAAACACTGATTATTTTCCCTACTATATATAGCTTATTTGCTTGCATATGTAAGGATGGGGTTGAAATCTCCCCACCCCCTTCTTTCTGAATACCTTAAGTAGATAAGACTAATTTTCAATCGACAGATTTTGTTTGTCCTTCCTTCTTGAAGGAGAATGATTTCTTGACTTGCAAGTGAATTGGATTTTAGTGAGGCAGAGCTGAGCAAAGTCATCAGCATCACACTCTCCTCTAGAATCATCAAAGTCCAGTGGGAAGACATAGGTCAGGATGACTGGCAATGGCCCAAGATGCAGTGGGAGACCTTGGCCTTTTTAAGCTAAGGTCTTTTCCAAATTATATCTTAGACTAAGTATGAACAGGTGAGATGTAAGAGAGCTTGGACACAAAGGACATAGAGAGGAGGTTATGGTAGATAGAGAAGTTCCTGAGTTATGTACTGTGGAGGTGGAACATATGTGGATGATGATGAGATAAAGGGTATAATGATTTCTGTGAAGGTAAAGGTCATGGCAGCTCAAGAGGTTCATGAACTAGGAGGCAAGGGCATTTGTGTTTGCAAGACACCCTACAGTGGTAATAATAGAATTACAGAGTTAGAAGGGTCCTCAACAGCTAACTAGTCCAACTCATAAACTTCAAAGGGATCCTCATTACAGAACATCACGCAAGGCACCATCCAGCCTTTGCTGGAAGACCACCAGTGAAAGGTAATTAGCTACCTCCTAACGATATCTACCCTGTCTACTTCATAAGACTGCTCTAAGATTCAAATGAAATCTTATCCTGCAAAACATTTTACAAAGTGCCAAGTACAATACTGATGGAAGATACTGTTACTCCAGCTACTAAATTATACTTGGGGAGGTGGCAGTAAAGAAGTTATACTGGGGCAGCTAGGTGGCATAGTAGATAGAGCACTGGCCCTGGATTCAAGAGGACCTGAGGTCAAATCTGGCCTCAGACACTTGACACGTACTAGCTGAGTGACCCTGGGCAAGTCACTTGACCCCAATTCCCTCAGAAAGAAAGAAAAGAAAAAAAAGAAGTTATACTGAACCCTTCTGCAAAGTTTTTTTTTAATTCACTAACAATTTATAGCCCCAGGGCTTAGATTTTGCTATATTAAATTAGGTTCTTTCTGGATTATGTCTTTTCCTTTATTTGTTGTCATAAGTGGGGCACTGATGCTGCTGCTTGGGATAGCCTAGGATTCATAACGTCGTATGCATGGACTATATTTGGTTACAGTTAGATCCTTTTACCGATGAATGTCAGGATGATAAGAATCTTAGGAAACAAATTGAGTAACAGCAAAATTGATGTGGTTATAGTTCAAAATATTCTTCTTTATGTAGAAAACAAATTAGATTTTAAAAATCTTGTGGATGCAGTGCTCCATATAAGCCATGTAAGTATCATTCACAGAGAGTTTAATTCAGTTTCACCATTACAAGCTATGCTATGTTTTCACTCACACACTCACACACACACACAGAGTATTCTAGACTCTCTCAGTCATGTTCTATGTGGTGAGATAGTCTGATAGACTGCCATACTGGCTGGCACAGATTTAGACATAGCAGTTCAATGCCACCGCATATTTTATGGACTCTCTGGGACCCCGACTCAACTCAATTCCACTTCCTCATGACTTTACTCTCTCCAACTTTTCAGGGAGCTGCTACTTAATCTTCAAAGGCTAGGTGAATACATAAATGGGGCTTTTATAGTTTGATTTGGAGTGTAAATAGAGCTGTGGCAAAGCAACTATACACCCTAGACATGGCTTCAAAACTATCCTCCTCGTTTGTTATTGCCCACTTGGAGACTTCATACATTTCTTACAACATATTTGATTTGACTTATTACAAAATATGTACCAATAAGCTACAGAGAACAGAATTTTCCAGCATTAAAAATATATGCCTAAACCAGGCATGGTGGTGCACATCTGTAATCTCAGCTGTGAGAGAGGATGAAGATGGTGAATCTCTTTGTTTGGAAGTTCTGAGCTACAATGTGCCAAGCTGATCTGACTGCACCGAGTTCAGCATTAATATGAACATTTCCAGGGAGTGTGTGTGTGTGGGGAGGCTACCAGTTGTCCTAAGGAAGAGGTAAAATGGCCCAGGTTAGAAATGGAACATGTCAAAGCTCCCATGTTGATCAGAAAGGGATGGGGCCTGTGATTAGCTCCTGCACTTCCAGCCTATGGATAGAGTGCCGTGCCTGGAGTCAAGAAGATCTAAGTTAAAATCCTGGCTTCAGATACTTACTATATAACCCTGGTCAAGTCATTTAACACTGTTTGCCTCAGTTTCCTCATCCATAAAATAAGTTGGAGAAGGAAATAGCAAATCACTCCAGTATCTTTGCCAAGAAAACTCCAAATGGGGTCACAAAGAGTCAGTTGTGACTGAAATGACTGAACAGCAATAATAAACGTGTGTGTCTATAAAAGAGAAATCTCAACAGCTCCCACGCTTTCTTTTATTATCTTTATGCATACGATTCTATCTCCCAACTTGGGCATTTTCACTGGCTGTCCCCCACGTCTGGAACCCTCTTCTCCCTCATCTCTACTGCATGGCTTCCCTGGCTTCCTTCGAGTCTCACCTAACAACTCACCTTCCGCACGAAGCTTTCCCAGTCCTCTGTAATCCTAGTGCCTTCCCTCTAAGATCAACCTTAATTTATTATGTTTATACATAGTTGCTTGCATGTTTTCTCTCCCACTGGTGAGTTCCTTGACAGCATGGGGTTTTTTTTTTCTTCCTTTTCTTTTCTTTCTTTTTCTTTTCTTTTTTCTTTTCTTTTTTTGCCTTTCTTTGTATTTCCATGCTTAGCACAGCACTTGGCACATGGTAGAAAATAAATATTTGTTGACTTACTGAAGACTTAAAAAGTGTCCCTGTTGCACATTCTGCCTATTTCCAACACACATCTCCCAACACTGCACTGTAAATCCAGAAGTCCAGGGCCTGTAGAGATAAAAGCCAGGTAAATTCTCAAGCCTTCTTCTCATTCTTGAGTACAAGCTCATCATTTCTACCTTAATTCTATCAGTTTTTTGTTTTTGAATTTCCAGCCAGCTCTTTCATTTCCTGAACAATAGCCATATGGCTCTTCAGATTAACAAAGTTGTTTGGAATCAAGAAGGTCCACTTTAAAGATACTTGGAATTTTATTCTGCTGGCCAGCTAATCAGTAGATAGTCTGATGCTTTTTGCCATGGCTATTATAGAATAGGTAATATACTATTTCTTTCAGTATATCTACTATTCTAATATAGGGAGTATACTTATTTGTTAAATCTAATAAATCTTATCAAGTACTACAACTACATCCTCATCTCAAAATTTGATACACACTGGATTTTGTGATACTGGATGGCTATGATAGTGACAAAGCTCAATAATTTCCTATTCCATGCCAAATATCTAGAGTCATTCCAGAAGCACTGTGAACCAACTAGGCTCCCCTGACGGGGAGGAAGGGGGTTGAGCTCTCACACACATCATGATGGACTACTCAAGTCTTGTAAGCATCTTTTCTAGGGTTCCTGAGTCAGGGTCCAGAATCCTTCATGGGGCCATAGGTGTGAAAGTGAGTAGCTGCATTATGCCCCTAACCTAAGAACCTCCAGACATCACCCTATGGTTATAGGTCAGAAGGAATTCTTGATTCCTTGCTATGTAGCTAACAGAGATGGAGGAAGTCATCATTAGGAGGAAGCCTAATCCAAGATCCAAGAAATCCTGGATCTTTGAGCATTGCTCTGTCCTATTGGAGTGTCTCAGACTGTCAGACCATTTCTCATCAATGAAGAGAGGAGAGTTCTCATCTGGTTTGCCTAGTGCAGAAATGTAGTGGAGCACTCCCAAACCAACCTGGAGATGTCTCAATTAGGCTCCTACCATAACGACAGTGACTCTTCTCCTTGTACCAACTAATGGTCTTTCTAGACCTTTATGTAAATTCCAGACTATAACTGCAGTGTTGGTTTTACCCACAAGTATCGAATGCAAACTGAATTGTCTCTCCTAGAGAGTAAGTACACTCAGGTGTTAGTCTAGTTGAGTTGTGTCAATGAGACAACTATAGTACTACACCAATAATGGTATTGGTGAGGGATTGCTTGTTAAAGAAAGGGTTATTTCAGAAATCCCTAGTATTTATTTATAAATTTAGCATTTGTAACTATATACTTCCTTTCCCAACACTGGATAGCATAATAAGACAGCAAGATGGTCTTCTTCTCAGAGCTCTACTTCCAGGAACCATGACTACACATATCACTTTACAAAATGCAGTGATGGTATTATAAAGAACAGTATTGTCATCAATTGTAACAATTTATACACTGAACTTTACAGGTATTTTGTATAAAAATAAGTACACATAACAAATACCTTTTTAAAGAACACATTTCTGGCCACTGAGACAAAAAGTAACAGGTAAAGATACATAACAGTAAATACAACAGTAAATACACTGCTCTTCCCAGAAAGGCAATCATCAGAAAGTGAATGTACATTCTGTCTTGGAAGACAGGAGACACATTATCACAAAATACCTGCCCTTTATTCTGTACTGAAATCCTCTTCTCTGGGGAGGGAAAAGGCTTCTAGCATAGTCATCCTGTCCTCTCAAACTCTCTTATAGGCAAAAGTTGGAATACTTAAATATGGTAGCATACCCAAACTCAGTATTGAAGACCCTGGATTTCAGTTGTCTTTGTGGTCATTAACAGTAATCTGGGTACAAAAGTCTTTCAGCAGTTTACCTTGTGACCACTTTAGCATTGGGGTAAACTTAAATTCATCCTAAGAATATATATCCTATAACTAGAATATGTCTATCATTATAGCATTTAGTGATTTGGAGAGAATCAATTTGCATGATAATAAATAAAAGATCCAGTATATATGCTGCTCTATATGTCTTAATAGTTAGCAATTACATAGCACTTTCAAGCATTTGATCCTCATAATCCTGTGAAATTATTATTCTTCACATTTCACAGAAAAGGAAACTGAGGCTAAGAGCAATTAAGTAACTTGACCAAAGTCACACAGCTAGTGAGTATATGTGGGATGATTTGAACTCAAGTCTCTCTTACTTGAAATCCAGTGTTTTATCCACTGAACCACCTGGCTACCTCTTTGTCTTGGCCTGGTTTCCCAATATTATGAGACTGGCAGATGAGGTCAGCAAAATGATATTACAAGTACAGCATTATTGTTGGGTTTTCAGATAAAAATTTTAACTAATTTTTTGTGCTGTATTATTATCAATATCGTCATCAATAATATCAATTAATACCACTGGAAACCAATTAACACCAATCCCCTGCCCCCTCCCATCTTTTGCTTAAAAGCATTATTATTATATATCCTTTTGTTAAGAGGATTTGTTCTGTGAAGTTTGGATTCAGACAAAGGGTCACACCTAGAGTGCCACATGTGGCCTCAAGGCTGCAGGTTCCCCACCTCTGCACTAGAGTGAAGTATGGGTCACTTTTAGAGCAAGTCTTCAAAGCTGGCTAAAAGAAGCAGAAAAGAACTCATGATTTTAAGTCATAATTTTTCTGACTGCAGGGTGAAAAAAAAAAAGGCTACACATCTTGGCCATGGAGCCAGCCTAGATTTTCTTTTTCTAAACTGCCTGGCCACTTCCAGAATGGCCTTAGATTGGACTTGCAAAAAGTTGGTGTCTTCTTGATCATTTGTTTTTGTATTAGTACCAGTCATGAATATTTGCATTCTTTTAAATTTTCCTCTCTAGATATTTTGAAAATCATTCCCACAGGACCTTAAAATTCTGCTACCTAAAGCATAGATTTTATTCTGTACTGTGTTTTTGGTCATGTCAGATGTTCTTCCTGACCTTAATTTCTTAAGTGCCATTACCATTTCCAAACCTGGTGTTTCTACTATGTTCAACCAAATCCCTTTCTCCCTATGGTTTCCTTCTTTATTTCTCACACCTATGCTGAAGTATCTCCTGTGCTAAAAACAAACAAAAGACAAAACAAAACAAAAACAAACCTCACAAGACCCTGCTTCCCACTGAGTTATCATCTTATAGCTGTCTCCCCTCCCCTCAACAAACTCCTTGAAAAATCTATCTATACCGAATTCCCTCTATCTATACTTCCATTCCCTCTACTCTTATCATTTAACTTTTCTTCCTGCAAAGTTATCACTAATTCCAGATATGATGGCCCTTTCTCTTTTAAAAAATATATTTTATCCTGGAGTCAGGAGGACCCGAGTTCAAATCCAGCCTCAGAGACTTGACACTTACCAGCTATGTGACCCTGGGCAAGTAATTTAACCCTGACTGCCTCACCAAAAAAAAAAAATATATATATATATATATATATGTGTGTGTGTATATATATACATATAATTTATTTCATTATTTCCCAATTACATATAAAAAGTTTCATAATCATTTTTTAAAATTCTGAGTTCCAAAATCTCTTCCTCCCTTCTATCTCTCCCTCCTCCTTGAGAAGGCAAGCAATTTGATATCGATTATACATGTGAAATCATGCAAAACATTTCCACATTAACCATGTTGCAAAAAAATCACAAATAAAAAAATAAAAATAGAGAAAGGTTTTTTAAAGTATGCTTCAATTCACATTCAGAGTTCATCAGTTCTCTTTTTCTTCCCTCTTAGGCAATTGGGATTAAGTGACTTGCCCAGGGTTGCTAGTGTTATATATCTGAGGCCAGATTTGAACTCAGGTCCTCCTGACTTCTGGGCCAGTGCTCTATCCACTGCGCCACCTAGCTACCCCCATCAGTTTTCTTTCTGAGGTGGATAGCATTTTTCATCATGGGTCCCTTGGAATTGTCTTGGGTCATTGTCTTGATCAGAGCAGCTAAGTCTTTCAGAGCTGATCATCCTTACAATACTGCTGTTACTGCGTACAGTACTCTCCTGGTTCTTCTCACTTCACTTTGTGTGAGGTTTTTCTGAAACTATCTTACCTGTCATTTCTCCTCGCACAATAGTATTCCTTTAAATCATATACTGCAACTTGTTCAGTCATAGTTCCAAATTGTTTCTCCAGAATGACTGGACTAGTTCACAGCTCCAATGGTGCATTGGTGTCCCACTTTTTCTACATCTCCTCCAGCAGTTGTCATTTTCCTTTTCTGTCATGTTAGCCAATCTGATAGATGTGTGGTGATATCTGAGTTATTTTAATTTGTATTTCTCTAATCAGTAGTGATTTAGAGCATTTTTTCATGTAATTTTCTGAAAACTGCCTGTTCATATCCTTTGACCATTTTTCAATGGGGGAATGGTTCTTACTTTTATATATTATTTTTTATATGTTTATATATTATATATGTATATTTATACTTACTTTTTATATATACTCAAATATATTCCATATACTTCAGAAATGAGGTTTTTATCAGAGAAACTTGCTGTAAAATTTTTCTCCAGTTTTGTTTTCCTTCGAATTTTGGCTGCATTAGTTTATTTGTGCACAAGCTTTTTAATTTCATGTAATCAAAATCCTGTGATGCTCTCCAACCCTTGGTCATAAACTCTTCCCTTATCCATAGATCTGACAGGTACATTTTTCCATACTTCCCTAATCTAATTATATATCACCCTTTATGTCTAAATCATTTATCCATTGTGACCTTATCTTGGCAGTACAGTAGGAGATGTTGGTTAATGCCTAGTTTCTGCCAAACTGCTTTCTACTTTTCCTGGTTTTCCATTTTTGTCAAATGATGAGTTCTTACCCAAAAGCTTGGATCTTTGGGTTCATTAAATACTAGATTACTATGGTCATTTACTGCTGTATATTATGTACCTAATCCATTCCATTGATTTACTATTCTATTTCTTAGCCAGTACCAGATTGTTTTAGTGATTACCATGTTGCAATATAGTTTGAAATCTAGAACTGCTAGGCCACCTTCCTTCACAGTTTTTTTTCATCGATTCCCTGGATATTCTTGACCTTTTGTTCCTCCAAATGAATTCTGTTATTTTTTTCTAGTTCTATAAAATAATTCTTTAGCAGTTTGATTGGTATGGCACTGAGTAAATAGGTTAGCTTAAGTAGAATTGTTATTTTTATTATATTGGCTCAGCCTACCCATGAGCAATTAACATTTCTCCATTTGTTTAGATCTGTCTTTATTTCTATGAAAAGTGTTTTGTAATTGAGTTCACATGATCCCTGGATTTGATTAGGCAGGAAGACTCCCAAGTATTTTATACTGACTGTTATAATTTTAAACGGAATTTCTCTATCTCTTGCTGTTGGGGTTTGTTGGTACTACATAGAAATGCTGATGATTTGTGCGGATTTAGTTTCTATCATGCAACTTTTCTGAAGTTGTTGATTATTTCAACTTTTTTTTGTTGACTCTCTAGGGTTCTCTTAGTATACCATTGTATCGTCTGCAAGAGTGATACTTTATTTTTCCTCACTGACTATCCTAATTCCTTCAATTGCTTTTTCCTGTCTTATTTTTATAGCTAGGACTTCTAGTACAATGTTGAATAATAGTGATAATGGACATCCTTGCTTTACTCCTGATCAAATTGGGAAGGCTTCAAGTTTATCTCCATTACAAATAATATTTGCTCTTGGTTTTAGGTAGATACTACTTATTTTAAGAAAGGTTTCATTGATTCCTATGATTTCTGGGTTTTTTAATAGGAATGGGTGATGTATTTTGTCAAATCCTTTTTCTGCTTCCATTATTATACTCATATATTTTTGTTGTTTTTGATATGGTCAATTGTATCGACAATTTTCCTAATATTGAAATTGTATTGCTACTCTAAATTCCACTTCACCATAATGTATGATATTGCAATAATCTCTTTGCTAATATTTTATTTAAAATTTTTGTATTGATTTTCATTAAGAAAATTGGTCTACAATTTTTTTTCTCTATTTTTGCTTTCCCTGGTTTGGATATCAAAACCATATTTGTATCATAAAAGGAATTAGGTAGGACTCCTTCTTTGCCTACTTTTTCAAATAGTTAAATAGTATTGGGATTAATTATTGCTTAAACACTTTGTAGAATTCACTTATAAATCTACCTGGTCCTGGGGATTTTTTCTTAGGCAGCTCATTGAGGATTTATTTAATTTCTTTTTCTAAAATAGGATTATTTTAGCATCCTATTTCCTCTTTGTTAACCTGGGCAATTTATATTTTTGTAAGTATTCATCCATTTCCCTAAAATTTTAAATTTTACTGGCATATAACTGGGCAAAAGTCATGAAATAGGCTGGAAAATGAGCAAAAAACAACAACAACAACAACAAAAGCCCTGATTATAGAAAGCTACTATGGATCAAAACACAAACTCAGAAGAGGACAACAATATCAAAATGTCTACATGTGAAGCCTCAAACAAAAATATGATTTGATCTCAGGCCTAAAAAGTCCCCTGGAAGAGCTCAAAAAGGATTTTAAAAATCAAATAAGAGAGATAGAAGAAAAATTAGGAAAAGAAATAGGAATTATGTAAGAGAATCATGAAAAAAGAGTCAATAGCTTAGAAAAAGAAAATAACTCCTTAAAAATTAGAACTGACCAAAAGGAAAATTAAGCACAAAAATCCACTGAAGAAAACAACTCTTTAAATGGAAATGAAAACTCCCAGCAATATTATAGGCAAATTCCAGAACTCTCAGGTCAAGGAGAAAATACTGTAAGTAGCCAGAAAGAAACAATTCAAATATCAAGGAGTCAAAGTCAGGATTAAACAGGGTTTAGCAACTTTAACGTGGCTTAAAGGATCTGAGGGCTTGCAATATGATATTCTAGAAGGCAAAGGAGCTTGGATTAAAATCAAGAATTAACTATCTAGTAAAACTGAGCATAATCTTTCAGGGGGGGAAATGGACATTCAATGAAATTGGGGACTTTCAAACACTCTTGATGAAAAGACCAGAGATAAACAAAAAAATCCATTTTCAAAAACAAAACTCAAGAGAAGCATAAAAAGGTAAATGGGAAAGAAAAAAAAAAGTTATTCAGTAAGGTTAAACTGTTTACATCCCTATAAGGGAAGTTCATACTTAAAATTCTTAAGAACTGTATTTAGAGAAGTAAGAAGGAAGTATATATATAGACAGAGGGTGCCGGTATAAGTGGACTTTGATGGGATATTAAAAAAATTAAGGAGAAAGAGGATTGCTCTAAGAGAAGGGGGAAGAGAGAGGCAGAATGGGGTAAATTATAATGGAAGAAAGAAGGGAGGTGGGGTGAGCACTGCTTGAACTTTACTCTCATTGGATTTGGCTCAAAGAGGGGATAACATAAACACTTAGTTGTGTATAGAAATCTATATTACCTTATAGGGAAGCAGAAGGGAAGGGGGACAAGAAACGGGAGGAGAACAAATAGAAAAGAAGGAAAATTGAGGGAGGTGGTCATCAGAAGTAAAACACTGGTGTGGAGGGACATAATGAAAGGGGAGAGAGAAAGTATAAACAGGGAAAAAACAGGATGGCGGGAAATACACAATTAGTAACCATAACTGTGAATGTGAATAGGATGAACTCACCCATAAAATGGAAACTGATAGCAGAGTGGATTAAAACTAGAATCCCACAATACACTGTTTACAACAAACACATTTGAAGCAGAAACACACATGGAAAGTAAAGGTAAAAGGCTTGAGCAGCACATATTATGCTTCAGGTGAAGTAAAAAGAAAACAGGGGTAGTAATCATGGTCTCAGCCAAAGCAAAAGCAAAAATAGATCTAATCTTGTTAAAAAGTACCACAGACAATGAAATAGTATCAGTACTAAACATATATGCACCAAATGGTACAACATCCAAATTTCTAAAGGAGACATTAAATGAGTTACAGGAAGAAACAAACAGTAAAACTATACTAGTGGGGAACCTCAACTTTCCCCCTCAAAACTAGATAAATCTAATCACAAAATAAACAAGAAAGAAGTTAAGGGAGTGAATAGAATTTTAGAAAATTAGATATGATAGACCTCTGGAGAAAACTGAATGGAGATAGAAAGGAATATACCTTTTTCTTAGCATTATTACATGGCACCTACACAAAAATTGACCATGTTATTATGGTGTAAAAATCCTGCAATCATTAAATGCATCCTTTCCAGATCATGATGCAATAAAAATTACATTTAATAAAGGGCCATGGAAAGCCAGGCTAAAAACTAATTGGAAACTAAATAATCTAATCCTAAAGAATGAGTGGGTCAAACAACAAATCATAGAAATGATCTAATTTCATTAAAAAGAATGACAAAGAGACAACACACTAGAATTTATGGGATGCAGCCAAAGCAGTACTTAAGTGAAAATTTGTATCTCTAAATGCTTATATCAATAAAGCAGAGAAAGGGCAGATCAATGAATTGGGTGGGCATGCAACTAAAAAAAACTAAACAAAAAAAAATTTAAAATCCCCAATTAAGTACCAAATTGGAAATCCTGAAAATCAAGGGAGAGATTAATAAAATTCAAAGAAAACCATGGAACTAATAAATAAAACTGAGCTGGTTTTCAGGTGGGGGGGGAGGGGACAATAAAATAGATAAACCATTGGTTAATTTGATTTAAAAAACGAAAGAAGAAAACCAAATTACCAGTATCAAAAATGAAAAGGGTAAATTTACCACCAATGAAGAGGAAATTAAAGCAATAATTAAAAGCTACTTTGCCCAATTGTATGCCAATAAATCTGACAATCTAAGTAAAACAGATGAGTATTTACAGAAATATAAATTGACCAGGTTAACAGAAGAGGAAATAGAATACCTAAATAACCCCATTTCAGAAAAAGAAATTGAATAAGCCAACAATGAACTCCCTAAGAAAAAATCCCCAGGGCCAAATGGATTTACAAGTGAATTCTATCAAACATTTAAAGAACAATTAAGGAGTATAACCAAATGCCTTTTATGACACAAATATGGTACTGACACCTAAACCAAGTAGAGCCAAAACAGAGAAAGAAAACTATACATCAATTTCTCTAATGAATGTTGATGCAAAAATTTTAAATAAAATACTAGCAGAGATTGCAGTAATACATAACCAGAATCATACACTGTGACCAGGTGCGATTTATACCAGGAATTCAGGGTATCAGCATATTTATTTTTTAATATGTCTTAAGTTTACCTGTCTATGTACATGTTGTTTCCCCTAGTAGAACGTATGCTCCTTAAGGACAGGGACAATGTCATTTTTTTTCCCATCCCTAAAACACCAGCACAGAGCCTGGCACATATTTATTGAATTGAATTAAGAAGAAGCGAAAGTATTTTATAAACCTTAAGGCACAAGATTGTTATTATTATAATACTTCTCTTGCCAGTTAAGTGTCATACACCCAAGCTATGGAAAAAATAATTAACCTAGGTTTTCATAAATGGCAGGTTTGTTTTCACATACTTATAAGCTGGAAAAGACCTTAGAAATCACCTAATCCAACCCCCTCATTTTATATGTGAAGACTGAAGTGCAAATAGGCTTGTTAACTTGCCCACAAGTAGTAAGGCATAGTGCTGGGTAGCTTGAATCCAAGTCCAGAGCTCTGTCATGTCTCCATAGGTTATGTCAGTTAATACCAAGGCCTTCCTTCCCCACCTCAAGTCTGAGGTAGCATGGCATAGTCAAGGGATCATTGAGTTGGAAAACGAAGTTTCTACCTCTCACTCTATTTAAACAATTGCCTATATGTCATTTCACTCCCTTGTCTTGGTTACCTCACTTGTAAAATAGAGATGAATGATATCTTTCCTATTTCATTTGAGGATCAAATAAGACCATATACATGAAAGCACTTTAAAAATATTAAATATTATTCAAGCAAGGAGCTATTATTATCACTCCCTCTTTCCCTTACACATTTTCACAACGGGGCCCTTTCTCATAGATACTTCTGTGAGTATCTATCAACTGATGGAGCCTACAGTTTTCAACCCCCAGTTAGCCTCCTCCATATTGAGATGCCCCCACGCCATCCTTTCCTTCTCAGGTCTGTTGTTTTATATTTAGTCTTTCACTTCCTGTGTAGGACCTACAGTGCCCACTTCCTCCATAACCAGATACAGCCCACATCTTCCTCTACCATGGTCTTTTCTTCAAGCCCAGAAAGGGTTAATGTCCCTTGACTCTACTCTCCTGGGAGCAGTTGCAGCAAAAGCAGTATCAGCAGCAAAGACTTGTCAAGGGAATGAAATACCACAGACGGGGTGTTTTCTATGCCTCGGTTTTCTGAGAAAGACAGTGCTTCCCCTGGAAGAGGGAAGGTAAAGTTTAAGGAAAGGATGCCACAGGATGCAAAGCCCGGAGGGAAGCCCTTTTTTTTTTTCCCAGAGGAACAGTAACTCCAGTACAGAAGGGTGGAATTACAGTTCAAAGGGAATAGACTGGCTTCGAGTCAAACCCTATCACTTTACAGATGAGGACTAAAGAAATTGACAGTCCAAGGTTGCACAGAAGTAGTGTTTGAACCCAGGTCTTCTCATTCTACTTCATCTTGTTTCTTCCATTGCACCATTTCATGTTTTTTTTGTTGTTGTTAATTAAGGGTCTGTGAACTTAAAAAAAATTAATAACTGTATTTTGATAGAATTGGTTTCCTTTGTAATCCTATATTTTTACTTTATGTCTTTAATACATAAATCTGAGGAGTCCAGAGGCTTCACCACACTGCCAATGGGGTCCATGACACAAAGAAGTTTCAGAACCTCTGCTTCGGAGTTAGACAAAATAATAACAAAAAATACATTTGGAAGAATGAACTGTCTAGAAGAGTTTCTTTACCTGGGACCTGTGAACTTAAATAAAAAAGCTGATAACTGGATTTCAATATAGTTGATTTGCTTTGTATTTTATTTTATACATAAGTTGATAGCTTTCATCAGAGGGCACAAAAAAGGTTATGAACTCGTTTTAGAAAGACCAAAATTACAACACAAAGGAACATTTATTTTATCCATTTTAAGACCCTGTCTAAGCACTTTTAATGGGCTTCAGCAGTAATAGAAGCAGGCAGCTTTCCCCTTCTCAACCCCGGGATCCCCTGCGCCCTCGATTTCTTAGCCTCCCGAAGCTTCCCCCAAACAGCCTGCTCCAAACAGCCCCCTACCTCCCCAAGGAGGGCCCCCATTCCAGCAAGGACTTGGTGGTCCTTGCTGTCTGACCATCCGAGCCAAGAGCCTGCGCATCCCTGGGAGTAGCAGCCCTTCAGCCAGCCCACATGCTCTGGTTATGCCCAGACTCGAATTTAAGGACCCAGGCTCCTGGAAATGAGAGGTGGAAAGTGAATGACTGGGGGTATGGAGGGGTGAGGGAGGGTCGGAAGGAGACCCTATCAGGCGAAGGCTTCGTGCCTCGACTGTAAAGGAGTTGCTCAGTATGAAACCGTGCTCCTGAGGAAACCGCACCGTAGCCAACAAACGCAAAAGATTACCCACTCCCACCCCTTTGTACCTGCGCGTTTTAGTGCAGAAACTAATTTCTTGGGGAATTCCTTTAAGGGTGCTTGCTAAAGTCAAGGGTCTTCTCTCTACCAACATGGGACATGATTAGGAATTGAGCCAAACTCGAGAACTGCAGTTTCTTAGTGGCCGCGCTCCCCAACACGCAGGCATTTCCCCCGCTAGCACAGTACTACTATACTACTACGACGACGACTTCCACGCCGCGTGCAAAATCCTTAGCCGCCGCAGCCCTCCTCTGCAATTAGGGAAGGAGAAAAGGAAGGGAGGACAGACCAGGTGCGCGCCTCCCCGCCGCCTGCGCCTCCCGGGCATTCCCCCGCAGCTCATTTACCGCCTCTCAATCCAACACTCTCCGTCCCTCTCTCCTCCTTCCCTCCGCCCCCGCAGCAAGTCTACCCGACAGTGCGCACGCGCGCCTCGGCGCCTCCTGTCATTGGACGCGGCGGAGGCGCCGTTTGCTCTCTGACCCTCCTTGGCCGCCTTCCCCGCTCCCGCCCCGCCCTCCGGGGGCCCGTAGTGCGCCTGCGTCTTTGCGACCGGAGCGGGCTGGTAGGCGCGGGTTGAAAGTCTCGTTCCAAGTTTGGAAAGAGAGAGGGAAGCGGTTGGGGTCCGAGCAGCCACCGCTGCGGGTGAAGGAGCGCAGCGAGGCCTGACTCCGGAGGACGGGGGGAGGGTGGGAGGGTGGAAAGGCAAGTGGCGGAGGCGTCCGGGGCTCCGGGTTCTGAGAGCTGGGTGACGCGGCGGAGACTGGCGGGGCCCCGGCCGGCTAGCGTCGCGCGGCTAGAGCGGGGGAGAGCGAGACGGCGCCCGAGGGGCCTGGCGGCCGGCGGGGCGTGCTGCCTGACCCAAGATGGCGAATAAAGAGAGTAAGCGGGGAACGGGGGGTGATGGGGGAGAGGTTTTTTCTGGAGGGGTTCGCGCACGCGTGCATGCGCGGGTCGTGGTAGGAAGCGGGGCGGGGGGCGTGGGGGGGGGGTGTCGGTGCGTCAGCCCCAGAAAGGCGCGAATAGGGCCCGGGGCGGTGCGGAGGGGGGAAGGGGACAGCTTAGGGAAGCGAGGGCGGGGACGCGGCCCGGCGGTCCCTGGGCACTCCCTGGGGGCTGGGGCAGAGGCGAGACAAGTGCTCCCCCCCAACTTCTGCCTCTGTGTCCTTGGTCTTGCGGCAGTTGTAGCACCAGCCCTGAGCCTAACTACCCCTGGCCTGGGGTGCGGCCGCGAGTCTGCCTAACTGCCGTAGTTTTCATTTTGTTCCTGCAGGTTGGCAAAGAGGGGAGAGGTATAGCTTTTAAAAATTAAATTTAATTTTTAAAAATTATCATAAATGCGGTTTTTCCCCCTCTCCCACCGTTGGGAAAACGAAAAAAAAAAAAGCCATAGAAACAAATATGCATGGTCAAAGGGAGGGAGGTGCATATCTATTCAGTTGGGATAGTGCAGGGAGAGATGGAAATGTCACATTTTGAGGAAGCCGCCCAACCAAAATCTGGATTCCCATTATCTTGTCAGATTACCTTTTTCCCCTCCATTAGGCCCCTACTGTGTAATTGAAAGGGCGTCTTGCACTGCTAGGTTCTGGAGACACAAAGATGAAATGGCAGATTTCAGCTCTCCCTAAACTTGGAATCCAAGATTGAAATTGTTGTTTATGTAATGCCCAACTTGTGTATTTGCAAAATACTGGCTTATTTTTTGCAATAAATAGATTACTGATATTAAGACTGCCAGGAAAGGCTTTGTGGTTATACATCTTTCATAATTGTGCAGAACTGGAATGGCCAAAATAGTAGGACAAATGTGGTAGGTTTTAAAAATCTCAAAACACTTGTCTAATAGAGTCAGCTTTGTAAGTTAGCTCTGACTAAAGATATTCAGTAATTATTTTAAGTACCTGCCATGTGCCTTGTATTGTGCTAAGTGAGGGAGATACAGAGGTAAAAAACAAGGTTCCTGCCCTCAAGGTGTTCACATTCTAACCATGTATCCCTCTTCCCAAAACTTTAGCCCACTTTGAAGTTCCTAGACCAGTTAAACATATTAAATAGTGTTCTCTCATTTTCAGTGTTTGAAGATACGGTGGAGGAGCGGGTTATCAATGAAGAATATAAAATATGGAAAAAGAATACACCATTTTTGTATGACTTGGTTATGACACATGCCCTTGAATGGCCCAGTCTTACTGTTCAGTGGCTTCCTGATGTAACTAGGTAACTAAAATTTAAATGGTTCAGTAAAATTACTTTTGCAAACAGTAAAATTAGTTTTATAAAACAGATATTGAGATAACAGGAAGGAGGGCTTGGATGATTATAAATTTCAAATTTTAGATATTTGCATATATTTTGTTTTTAAAGTAGGGGTTAAGGCAGTTAACTATAGTTTTAGAATTAATTAGAATTATTACATGTGTGTATGATTTCTTTGCCTTGTAAAGGACAAAGTATAATATTGTACATAGCTAAAATAAGTCAGATATGAGGTATTGGGTATTATTTCAAGATGAATGTAATTTATGAAAAAAATAGACAAAGGGTAAGGTTAGAGTGTAAAAGTGTTGTGAATAAGGATGCCTTTGTAGGAAATATTTCCTAGGCAGTATCTGAAAATTACAGGTAGGTGCTTTTTTTTGGTATAGAGAGAAAAGGATTAGGATTATACCCTCCCCACCCATATTTGATTTTAGAAACTGTGGAGTACTCTTGTACTTGTATATATTGTGGAAACATATGAATAAAGTTAAGTTGGTTCTAGAGGAAAGAAGAACTAAATAGCATGGTATTTTAACAATTAAAATTACTGGGTACGTAATGATTAGATCTTGAAAGTGAATTGCAATGAATAGATTATTGATTTCGGATTCTGGGTTGGTTCATCCTGTATATGAAAATTCTGCATGTTCTTCATTGTCTTCCAGTTAAATGGTAGGAGGTTAGAAGTTTATGACATTCTTTAGCAAATAACCATCCCTCTTGAATTTATTTTCCTCATTTCTTGTTTAGGACTAGCTCACTGTGCAAGAAAGAAGATAAAAGTGCCTATGGTTTCTTCATTTTTCAGATTTGAATAGCAAACACTTACAGGCAGTTTTGGTGAAAGAATTCTTTATGTTTGAATCAAAGACATCTAAATATAACCAAATCTCATATATCTGTTCTCTAAGAAAAAAATAACAAGAATAATAATAATAACCAACATTTATATAGCACATACTCTGTGCTAGGTGCTGTGCTAGGCACTTTACAATTACTGTCTCATTAGATCTTTACTCCAACCCTGGAGGGTAAGTGCTATTATTATCCCCATTTTAAATTTGAGGAAACTGAGGCAAACATATTAAGTGGCTTGTCCAGGGTCACAAAGCTAATAAGTGAGGCCAGATTTGGATTCAGGTCTTCTTGACTCCAGGCCCAGAGTAATATCTACTGCACCACCTAGTAGATAAGTAAGTTGCTATATTAGTGTTTTGGAACCTAACAGAAAATGACTTTGCTAGTGCTGTTCCTTGTTTTCCTCTACAGACAAAATTGACAAGCCAGCAAAAATCTGCTCGCTGGTAGCAAAGAGAATATTGAGGTTATTGCTGATCAAGTCTCTCCATACTATTCAGATAATAAAGGAGATGACTGGATGGATTGGGAGATAACATTATGTGAAGTATTTCTCTCTCACCCCACCCCCCCATTCCTCCCATATTGCTGCAAAATACTGGAGGTTAATAATAATACACCTTTTTTCCTAGCCCTGAGGGGTTAGAGCCTCTAGTTAGTTTATAAGTAATGTTGGAAACTGTAGCTTTCTAAAAAATATCCCACTAGTTTCAAGGCTTGGTTAAATAAAATACTGAGAAATGTTCTATTTCAGTTTTGCAAGGTTCAATTCCATGTGTGTATGGGGGGGTATAATTATAAAAATAATTAGCATCAGTATATAAAACTTTAATTTTTTCCTGCAGACTCTTCTTGCTATTGAATACCTCCATAAATGTTGAAGATTATTACTGAAAGTACAAAATAGTTTACTGTAGCTTTTAACCCATTTTTACTTTTTTATCTTCACTTTCATTGATGCAATTCAGTAGGTAGCTTTTATCAACAATTAGAACAGTTCTTTTACTCCAGCTCTGGCTTAGTTACCAGGAAATGTCTTTTAAAACTATTACTTTTTCTATCAATACCCTCTTCAAGGAAGGTGTTCACCAGAAAGTCTGCTTCACTTAGGATGGTGCTTTTTGATTAATTTCATAAACTATGTCAAATGGAGGTGGGAACAGAGAATAGTGCAGCACTGAATGATAACCACATTCCTTCTAGTTTGGATCTTTGTGGCATCTTTTTTGTTTGAAGTCTTCTAAATTCCCAGAATGTCAGGGTGACCTGCATTCAGACAGAGAAGTACAGTATGCATTCTGAAAATTATCTGTCCTATTCTCTATTAAAATAGGAAATGGAATCAACTTTAAAAACTATTTTGAGAAATCTGTGGATAATGATAGTTCATTTCTTATGCCTATTAATAATATGGGTTCTCAAATATATTTTAACATAATTTTATATTCATCTTTACACTCTAGTAAACCTGCTTCATGGATCTGTCACTGGGAGTGTTTCACTTAACAATTGAATGGAGGCAGTGGATTTAGGTGGGGGAAAAAAGTAGGCTTTTTTGAGGGGTAACTTTTTGGAACTCTACTTTTTTTCCTGTTGACATCACTCTTTAACCTGTGTATTCTGTTAATTATCTCTGGGGTTTTGGTTTGGTTTGGGTTTTTTTTAAGTGTGGGGAACTCCTTTACCAGTCCAGATCACAACCACATATCATAAGCCCTAGAGAGTTTCCAAAAGCACATAAAAATTAAGCAACCTGTTTAGGGTCACATAGCTAGTTAATCATATGAGAGGCAAAATTTGAACTCAAGTCTTCTGATTCAAAGCCTAGCATTCTGTCAACTTGCTGCAGGGCCTCTTTCTGTTCATTTTTTAAGTTAAATCATCTGTTGTCTTCAGCTTTTTAGAGATTTGAGTTACTTAAGGCCTATCGGGTTGTTGTACCAAAAAACTTTGTAACATAATCCTTGTAGAACTTTAATCTATAATGTATTAATTGCAGAGAAGCTGTTGACATACCTTAGTAGAAGTTTCTCACTGACAGTTCTCTTCACCAATGAAATCAATCATAGATCTATTCTCTATCCTTCTCTCTATCATGTAGTTAAACAACTTCTTAAATAAAAGAACTATTATTTCATTAGTGTCAGTATTGCTTCCTTAAATAAAAACAAAAGAAATCTTTTATCAGAGCTTCAAATACTTCAATTTTTTGCAATATTTGAAAAATTACCTGTAAAGTCCAGTGTTGAGCTGTCTCGCTTAATGAATAGTGACTGAAAAGCTAAGAGGAAATGGTTTTAAGAAAGTGAAAGTTATTCCTGTTACTTGTCAGGCCTCTATTGCATTTGGTTAGACTTGGTGTTTGAGAAAAAAAATTGGCATTAGTTGGGTAAGAAAATTTATATGTGTGTTACATTGGAGAAAGTATTCATAGTAAAAATTTTCTCTTAACTTAGGAAAACTTCAAAACCCTTAATATTTATACCTAATTGTTGAAGGAACCCAATATTTTATTTTTTAAAATACTCAACAGCTACCTAAATGGCATTCTTCATTATAGGTTGCCCATCATTAAATAGAAAAACATGGCTCCTGATTACTACTTTTTAACATATTGTCTTTAACTCTTTGAAGTAATTATCCTTTAAATATTTTCCACCCAGCCTTAATAAGAGGTTGGTGTGTATTCTTTCACCTAAGAATTGGACCCCAATTTTATCTTATGCATCATTTTGAGTTTATTCCATATCATTTAGGAAGGTACTAGTTGCTTTGCCTGATCTGAGGCATGAAGTAATTGAAATCACTATGCATCCTTGCTTTATTCCCCCCTCTTACTTGACAACTGTACCTACAGAACATTAGTGCTTAATAGGATGGCACAACTTCAGAGAGAGTTGCAGATTAGCTAATTTTCTTTGGAATCATAAATAGCAGCACTCCTCCAGGTAATACAATTGGACAAACATTGCTAATATATGAAGTTACAAACTTGCTTCTTGGAAAAAAAAGATGTCATATACTAACAATTGACCCAACTGTCAGAAAATACTTCTAAATGAATCCTGTGCCCAGCAGCATCTTCCAAGATACTTTAGGTGGAGTAAAACCTTATATCCATGTTACTTACATGTCAATGTCACTGCAGTATTTTTTCATCACTGGGTCAGCTTCCTTGGATTTCCTGGGTTTCTTGCCAATCTTGAACCAAATGAAATGTGAGGGGAGGGGGTCTCTATGATACTGCTTTCTGGGAGGAAAAAAAAAGTCCTACGTATATGGTCAGAACAGTTTCTTGGGGTTTGGACAAAGAGATTGAAATTTTTTATATGGCTTTAGTCACCATTTTTAAGGGCTCCATTGTATTCGTCAAAAGCTAGATGTTTACTATAGCATTTGTGTGATTTTTACTTTGCTTTTTTTAAACAGACCAGAAGGAAAAGATTATGCCCTTCATTGGCTAGTACTGGGGACTCACACTTCTGATGAGCAGAACCATTTAGTGGTTGCACGAGTACAGATTCCTAATGATGATGCACAGTTTGATGCTTCCCATTATGATAGTGAGAAGGGAGGTAGGTATCCTAAAAACTGTTATTAGAGGCATTAAAGGGATTGTATATTTCCTCAGCACATCCTCTCATGAGACTCAATTTTGATAAAAATAAGCTGAAGACTCTGAATGTATATAATCACAGTTGTGAATGGTGATAATGATGTGATAATGTAACTTTTCGTGCTCAGGGAGTTGTATCTTAAGTGAATTAAAATAATATTCATGGGCAGGTTCTGTGTTTCCAAGTAAAATCACACTACTTTATGCCTTATGTGTATTACTTCTATTTTGTTAATAAGTTAGTAAAAATAACTAATTGTCCAAGAAATGACAACCCTGTAGCTAAGACCTTTGTGAACTGAAGCGGAGCTGAGTTTGATGAGAAGTAGGGCTAGGACACTGGCCTTAGGACTTCATCTTTGCGTACTGTGAGTATAAGAACACCCAAGGCTGCTGTTCAGGGAACAGTGCCAAGTAGTAGCAAGAATATTTTCTGGTATCTATAGGACAGATGGAAAAAAGCAGAATGTCAGTGGGGAATCTGTGTCAGGGTGAACGGTGAAGAGCAGTTGTGGAGCTTAAAAAGGAAATAAATGTGGCAAAGTGCATATAGGATTTAGTTTTGTTCTTTGGTATATAGTACTAACAGAGTAAAGCTTCTTCGGAGTGATATATTCTTATTATGTCTGATGTTTAAGTCAGTATGACATACTACTTGTTAGTACTTGGGAGGTCACATGTCATGAAATTTCCAGATGTCTTCTTGTATCAAAGTCCTGTCCCTGTATTCCTCTAGGAAAATCTTTTCAAATGATATGTTATTAGGACACAGTGCAAATCAGGATCATAGCTTTAGAGCTAGCAGAGACCTTAGAGGTTATTGAGTCCAACCTCGTTTTCAGGTGGTGAAGCCAAGTCCTGGCATCACATAACTAGTAAGTGTTGGAGGCAAGATTTGAACCCCGAGTCTTCCTGACTACTAGTTCAACATTCTACTATGTCACAACAGAAATTGCGTAATTGTATTTGAGCATTTGTTTTGAAACCCCAAGTTATCGTATGGAAAATTGGGCTCTTTACAAAATGAATGTTTTACCTAATTTCTTCTATTTTCCTAAAGTTAATTAGGGACTGGAATAGAAATTATTTGTGGTTTTCTCTTAGTTGGTCTGTAATTTCTAGCCACTTTTCTCCTGTCAATCTGAGATTGAGATCACTTTAAGAATCTGGTTTTTGTTAGCATAGTGGCACTCTTTGCCATTGCAGATTATAGGTCTTTGAGATTGCTGATGACTGAAAAATCTGTCACCCTGTAGCAATCCTATTGATGAACTTCACCTACTTTAGCTAGAGTACTCAGCTAATTTACTCATTTAGTACTCATTTAGTTTAAATGTTCCCAGCTTAGTAGGACCTGCCAGATGTACTCTTCTGACAAAACCTTTGGAAATCCAGTTTCACTTCCAGGTCATGATGAGTCAAGGGAAAAGCCGTTTAAATCTAATTTCTCCTTCCATTCAAGAGAATATTCCATTAATATAGGTCATTAGGAAGTTAATATGGTCCCTAAATTGGGCATATGTCACCTCATTGAAAAGAAATTTACAATAATGGGATTGGTCCAAATTTAGGCTGTAGTTTTCCCCTTAGGACTATTTTGTAGATGATCTCTGTACACACTATAATCACACTGTTTTATCTTTTTTGATGAGGACAGGTGTGATGATAAAAATGAAGGCATTGTCTTTATTTGAATTGAAAGAAATGTCTTAATTTACTATGATTTATGATACCGTAATTTTGTGGTTTTTTTTTTCAGTGTGTACTTTTTTTCTTTCTTCCATAGAGAATTTTTTTAGGGGTGTACCTTAAAAAGACTTAACATAGAGTATGTTTCTTTTTTTTATCCTTTACCTGCTTACTAAAGTAATATCTTACTTAGCCAGGGGTCACTTAGCCAGTAAGCTGAACTGTTTGGAATACAGGAGAGAATTTGGAAGAAAGTAATGGACTCTAACCAACCCAAGCAGGTGTCACAGAGTCCACATAGCAAAGTTCTTATACTTTAATCAGGAGAATCCATTAGGTCCTTATTCAGAGTTAAAAAAAAAAAATTTAAGGTACAGTTCTCTAATTCTATTAATTTACCAACTCACATTGGTTTCTAGAAGCTTGAATTATAGAGCTGAGAAATTTTTAGAGGCAGGTCCCTTACCAGCAGCAAAAAGTGACAGCTACAAGGATATAGCAAAAATAAATGATGCGGTCATTGTGGACAAGTGTATAATACTAAATCAGCAGCTGCAAACCTCAATAGCTTTGGAGAACATCGAGGTATTGTAGCACAGCAAAATTAGGTAGTGGGGGCAGCTAGGTGGCACAGTGAATAGAGCTCTGGCGTTGGAGTCAGGAGGACCTGAGTTCAAATCCAGCCTCAGACACTTAACAGTTACTAGCTGTGTGACCCTGGGCAAGTCACTTAACCCCAATCACTTCACCATAAAGCAAAAAAACAAAAAAAAGGTAGTCATGTTGACTGAGGTAAGGAGGTAAATTACGTTCTTTACACTTTGGATGAATAAAAAAAGCATTGTAGTAGACCCAGTTAAAGATGGTTGCATTAAAGGGTTCTTTACATTCCATTTATGTGTATCAGTTTAAGAATTTATTAATTTAAGAGTTCTTTAAAAATTATATGGTAAGTGTCTTCTTTGAGAGAGAGAGAGAGAAGACTTAAAATGTAGATGAACCATGCTTTGCTCTTCCATCAAACAAAAATTATCCTTCAGACAGTGAAGTTATCTCTTCCAGCAAAAGCTGTTGAGTCTCAAAATATGCACACACAAGGAAGAATCTGTAGGCAAGTGATTAAAGGAATATATATAAAACAATCCCTCATCGTGTTTTTGGCTCTTTCACTTCAACAAGTATCAGCAAATGTATTAGGCACCTATCACTGTGCCAGGCTGCTCTAGAAGATGCAAAAGAAGTAATATATTAGTTTGAACGTAGGCCTTGACAATTAAATGTGATCTATTTGAAAGAAAAAAAATACTTAAATAATTGTATAAAGTTAACCATATTAAAAATATGCTTATTGCAAAGTTTTTTAATATTAAATTCAAACCTGTTTTCTCTTTTTTTACAGTAAGTAGCCTTATAAGCTACACCATACATACACATATACATACATACATACATACATACATACATAGGTATGTGGGTAGGTGGTTTGGGGAAAGAGTGTGTTTAATCAATATGAAATAAGAATGACTCCTGACCTCAAGGAACTGATGCTTGAAATAAGTAATGAATATTGCAAGACAATATATTCCTAAGTGCCCAAATTTGTGAAAGTAATAATTTTCTGATTTCAGAGGCGAGAAAGGTTAGTGAACATTGGATTAGGAAGGGTAGTCTTTGGGGAACAAATTATTTTGAGAGTTTTAGGCGCTATTAGAAAAAGAGAGAAGTTAGAGGAAGGAGCAGGAAAAAAAAATCAGTTAAAGCTAAAACTGTGACTTATCTTTTAATGAGAGTGAAGATTTTCTATCCAGAGTTCAGGGAGATGTAAATTTGCAGATTTGAGCAGAAAAGTCAAGTAGTACTATAGTAGAGAGAACCCGAAAGTGATAGGATAATGGAATTGGGTGCTAAAAGTGTTCATAGAAATTTCATGGGTGGGGGAAAGATAATATTTGAACAAATAAAGATGTACAAGGAACATTGTGAAAGGCAAGTATAATAACAACTTGGAAGAGGGGATTAAGAAGGACATCCTGGTTCTATTTGTTTTTCCACTTGCTATGGACATACTGACCCTCATTCTTGGATTCAAACTACCAAAGGATTGAACAGTCAAGGGTAGTAGTGAGGACAATTAGCATGGAATAATTGGTCAGAAAGTCTACTGAAGCTGGAAAATGACTATAGGTCTGACTGAATAAAGAGGCATTGATCAGTGAGGGTAGAGAGACTTTTCACTGGGTATAGATGAATCCAAGAACGGTAAAGAAGAAATAAGGGTTGATTATGAGATCCTAGGAGTGAACTGCTTGTATTGAGGTCCCTGGTATGAGACCTTATTTGTTTTAGGATGAGAACTGATTTTAGGTAGAGGTATCAGGGTCAAAATGTAGGTGAAATCGATAAGTAGATTAATGATACTTTTAACTTAGATTTATAGCCGATGTCCCAAAAGTCATAGTACAATTTAAAGCTATTAATTGCTTAAAGCTGTGCTAAGATTTTTGGGACATCCTGTATAGGACTTAAAATAGTACTTTGATCAAAAACATTCTTGTTAGATACTGGCAGACAAAAGTAGTGGGATTCCCATTTTACAACTAGGAAAACCAAGATGTAGAAGGGTAAGGACTTGTCCAAGTCCTGCACCTAGTAAGTGTTTGAGCCAGGAAGTGACCCAGTCCTAAAAGTATCACAACAGTCAGAATAGAAATCTGATTAGAGAAATGTTGGCTTAAAGTTTTGAATTTAAAAAAAAAAAAACCTTGACAAGCAAAAGATGGAGAAGCCGTGGCTAGACAGCAGTTGATGCTAAAAAGATTTGGAAGTTTGTGATACGGTGGCCCAAAAAGTTAATGTAATTATAGGTTGAATCAAGAGAGACCTAGGGAGGTGCTCTGTTACTAGGTTACTCTGCTCTGTTCAGACCACATTTGAGCACTGTATGTTGGGAAGGACATTGATCAACTGGAGAGCATTCTGAGAGAGGTGGCCGTGATGGTGAAGGTCCTGGGTTCATGCCTCAGGATCATTTGAAGAAGTTGGGGGTATTTTACTTGGGCAGCAGACATGGGGATGAGGTTGGGAGAAAGGTCATAACTTTCTTCAAGTAATTGAAGATCTATCACATGGAACAGGGATCAGACTTGTCTTTCAGAGGGTAAAAATAGGCTCAATGGGTAGAAGTTGCTGAGCAGCAAATTTAAGCTTCCTGACCATAAGCACTGTCCAGAAGTGGAGTAGGATGCCTTGGACTCTGTTGAATTCTCCTTCATTAAGAAGTGTCCAAACAAAGGCTCGATGGCAACTTCGGTCTGTTAGGATTATTTTACAGAAAAAAGTGGGACTAGATGACTGCTAAGATGCCTTCCTTCTCAGACATTCTGGTCAGATAGCAGAAAGAGTGTCCTATTTTTAGCCTTGGCACTTATTTAGCAACTGGATCATTTTTAATCCCAGGGAGCAGGACTAAATCCTGATTGGATTTAAGAATGGATCTAGGAATAACACATGAAACCTAATTGATGTTTATTATTGCCATCATATTTGCTAGTTCTTTCATTACTCTGGAATATAGTTAACTGGATTTGGCAATTTAAACTCATCAGAGGCAGTTGGGCATGCATGCCTCTCTTGCCATGCCTCCTTATCTTGAGTATCAAGTCTTTTTTAGCCATTTTTATTCAGTCCTTTCCATTTTTTGGCAGGGAAAACAAAATAAACTACTTACTTTTCACTTGGCTATCGATGTCATTCACCCTGAACCATAGTTCTCTCTTTTTGTTGTCCTTAGTTTCTTCACCAGATCAACTGATTTTTAGTTGTAGCAATCTCCTGATACTGTTCTTATAGGATAGGTATATATTTCCCCCCCTGGTTTTTTAAAAATATTAAATACCTTTTCCAATCTGCGCAAAAACAATTTTTAAATTAAAAAAAAAATTGGAGTTCCTAATTTCCTACCTCCCCTCCCCCCTCATTGAGAAAGCAAGCAATTTTGATTATAAACAGTCATGTAAAACATTTTCCTATAAGTCATGTTGTGAGAGAAAATACAAAAGAAAATAAAAAGCAGTATGCTTTGATCTGCATTCAGAATCCATCAATTCTTTCTCTGGTGGTGATTCCACATTTAGTTACACCTTGTGCACAAGCCTTTTAAAAACCTACGTTATATCTTCAGAATTTTATTCTTGAGAGCTTCCCAACTCTGGTGTGCTTGATTTCCACCCCAGCAGCCAGTTCCTTCTTGGTTAGAATAAAGTCCTTAAAGCAGATATGCATAAAATATCCATCAGTGTTATCTTTGATGCAAATCAGTTCAAGTAATTTTGGGGTCTGAAACCAAATAAAGTTTAAGGTAGACACAAATTAAAGCTTTCTTTTTGAAATGTTCCAGTCAGCGCCCCCCAGTTTTGTACTAGTTTGTGTGATCAAAGTTAAAATCTTTTGTTGAAGTAAGTAGCTTTCAACTGTTAATTCTCAGTATGTTTTTCCCATTAAATTAGAATTTGGGGGATTTGGATCTGTAACTGGAAAAATTGAAACTGAAATAAAAATAAATCATGAAGGAGAAGTAAATCGTGCACGTTACATGCCCCAGAACCCTTGTATTATTGCTACAAAAACACCATCTTCTGATGTGCTGGTTTTTGATTATACAAAACACCCATCTAAGCCAGGTAAGTAATAATTATTGGGTTTGTACTTGTAGTGACTTGTGAGGTTTTGTTTGTTTTGTATCACTTTAAATGGTGAATTCTTGACTAATACAAGGAAATTCAAAATAACATTTCTAAAAGTTGATTGAAAGGGAGAATAGGACAAACCTTTTTTTTTTTTTTTTACCCGAAAGCTATTAAATTATGGAATTCTAGAAAATAATGCTTTTAAAAGATGAATTAAAGCTTAACCTATGCCCCTCAAACAACACTTGGAGTATTATGTCAGTAAACTAAACTGGCCCAGAGTTGGTGACCAAGGGTGGTGAAAGGACTTGAAACCTTGACACTGGAAACTTTCAGTTTCAAGGAGATTGGGCAGAAGGGGGAGACTTAGAAATACAGAATTTTAGGACTAGACGGGCTCACAAAGGTCATTTGTTCAGCCCCTTCCTTTGTAGAATGAGAAACTTGAGGCCCTAGAAGTTGAACTGAATTTCCTTTAGTTGCACAGTAATTTAGTGGCTGAGCCCAAACTAGATCTTCAAATATTTAAAGAGTTTTTTTATGTTTTTGTTTTAAGAGGCAAGACCCAAGACAATAGAAAGTTACAACAAGAAAGATTTAACACAAGCAAGGATTTTCTAGCAACAAGCTGTTCAAAGATAAATTAGGCTGCTTTGTGAAGTAATGACCTTACCCATCACTGGCAGCAAGAATAGAATAAAGGACTACTTGACAAGAATTTTGTGGCTGGTATCCCTTGACTTAGACTTTTGGACTAGATGGAGGACCTCTGAAATCCCTGCTAACTTTTTAAAGATTCCATTTGGTGGGGGAGGTGTATAAAACATGTATAATTTTCCCTTAAATCTGATTTGTTAAAAGCTCAAGGGTGGCCTATAATTAATTATATTTCAGTGTGTACCTGTTTTTGTTGCTGGGTTTTTTTGTTTTTCATTTCATTTGAAAGAGACTTTATTTTAGGAGGGCAAACCTATATTCAGATCAGTTCAGAATGTGTCTTCTTTCTTGTTCAGTAGTTTACCCCATAGGTAATAAAATAAGAAATATACGTGGTCCTTATTGGAGCCATATGCAACTTTTTTTTAGGTGCTAGTAAGAAAACTTATTTCAGGTCATTATTTTCACATAATTATGTAACAAGTACAATTTAACTTTTATTTTTGTTTTTGTTTTTTAAGACCCAAGTGGAGAATGTAATCCTGATCTTAGGTTAAGAGGTCATCAAAAGGAAGGTTATGGTCTTTCCTGGAACTCTAACTTGAGTGGACATCTCCTAAGTGCATCTGATGACCATGTGAGAAATTTGTTTTTCATAATATTCTATTCAAATGGTTGCCTTAAGTGTTATGAATAATCCTATACTACAGTCAACATAGGAAACATTATATAAATTAATGATTTTTCAGGATGTACTCTTAAAGATTTTTATTGATGACTTTTTTTAAAAAAACATCATATTCATGCTGAAATCTATTTTCCCACTCCTGCCTTGCGTGCCATTCTTTATAACAAAGAAGAAAAAAGCAGTTCAGCAAAACCCACCAACCAATCAGCTAGTCAGAAAGTGTATTTAGTGGTGAGGGGTTGCTCCTGATCATGCTTCAGGAGAAATAGCTGACTATATTCTTATGTTCACTGTACACTGTGAACTTGAGGATCCCAAAGTATTTTTTAAAAAATAATGTGAGTTGGTGTAATATCAGAAAAATATGTACTGACCAAGTGGAAATATGGGTTAGATTATTATTGAAGCTTCATTCAGATTGCTGGTTTTGAAATCATTGAATATAAAATATCCTTAAGACAAAAAAAGGAAAATATTGTGAGTTGATTCATGATGGAAAAGCCTTCAGTTTTTAAGTAAACGATTGATTATTTATGAAGTGCTTCCAACTCTTATTTATGGGAGTATTTCCTGTTTAGCTCGAAATAGGAGACCAACTGGTTAAAACACCAGTTTTGTCATCCAGAAGACCTCAGTTGACATCCTAATGCAAACATACACTAGCTTTGTGACCCTAGGTAAGTTGCTTAACCTCTCAGAGGTTCCTAATCTGTAAAATGAGAATGATAATAGCATCTTCCTCACAGCATTATTGTGAGGAGCAAATGAGATAATAAATACATGTAAAGAGTTTTGCAAACCTTAAAACTTAGCAATAATAGTAGTATTAAATAACTTATAATTTATTTGTTAGTGTGGTGTGTATTGATTCAATAGTTATATAAAATAATCCAAAACAATTATTGCATATTCATTTATCCGCTTAAACTAGTCAGTGGATTAAAATAACACCATATTCCACCTCCCAATGTGGGTTGCGAGATAACAGGAAAAATTGTTATATAAATTTGAAAAAGAAATAAATTATTGAAACGCTTTTTTCTTGTCAGTAGATCCTCTAGCTGAGGGATTTCTTAACCTTCTGGCAGTCTGGTTGGACCCCTTCCCAGAATAATGTTTTTAAATTCATAAAATTTGTAAGATTACACAAAGGAAACCAATTATACTGAAATAAAACTGAACTTTTTTCCCCATCCAGGTTCCCAGGCCTCCTGAAATCTTTGCATGGACCCCAAGTTAAGAATCCCTGTTTTAGTCCAGAGTTATTTGTTTAATAATAATAGCTACCATTTATATAATGATTTCAGTTTTACAGAGTGATATGTATTACTCATTTGATCTTCACAAACACCATTTGCGCCAAATGTTTGTAAATGGAAGCAGTACTACTTGTATTTAAAGTTTTTGTGGATTTATCAGACAGAAACTTTGCCTCCACATAAATAGCCTCATCATTTTAGCAAGACTCTTAATGTATATGCTGCCCTCAAAATAGCCACTTTGCATCTTAGGTCTCTTGGCCTCTGCTCTCACTCCCCATACTGCAGCCAGAGTAATCTGTAAACCAAGTTCTCTGACTCAGAAACCTATGGTTTCACATTACCTGCTGAAAAAGGTCTGCCTTCTAGCACCTAGATGCTAAATGTCTTAGGTGATTTGGCCCCAACCTATGTTTTTAGTCTGATTATTGACTCTTCCCCTTGCCAGACCTGATATTTCAGCAGTATGACCTGATATTTCAGCAACATGATATTTCTTGCTGGCCTTAGACCTTGTTTCTTATAATTTATGTGTTTTTGTTCATCTTCCCATGTTGAAACCCTACTGACTTTCTGAGGTTAGCCCAAATGCTGTTTCATCCAGTGAAGCCTTTAACTCTTTTGTTTTCCTCATTCCTCCCCATTACTATCACAAAGAAGACGAGGTTTCTCCCCCTGAGCAAATATATTTTCACTTTGTACAATTATGTAGTATGATTTCATGGTGTCACTTTGCAATATCATTGACACATTGTAACCATACCTTTGTAACATTTAAAAAAACCCTTTGTAACTTTGTCCAGATTGTGGCCATCTCCCAGATCCTGCCCTAGGAATCGTGACCTGTGATTGGTGGAAAGCCTTGAGTTGGACACTCTAGAAATCTGAAGTGGCTCCCTTTCTGCCTCTTGGATAAAATACAAAGTTAGCATTTAAAGCTTTCTGCAGTCTGACTTCAACGTTCTGTTAACTAAATTGGGCTGCGAGGCATGCTCTGAATTCAGCCTTCAGGCCTTCACAGAGTTGTTGGTTGTGCCTGGCAAGCAATCTCTTCTTATTTCCTCACAAGAAGTTTTCTCTCCTTTCCAGGCTAAGTTGTATAGTAAATTTTTTGGAATGGTTTTGTTTCTTAAGGATATTTTTACTCACTTCTTGTGGATGTGTTTTTTTATTTGCAGACTGTCTGCTTATGGGATATAAATGCAGGCCCAAAGGAAGGCAAAATTGTTGATGCCAAAGCAATCTTTACTGGTCATTCTGCTGTTGTAGAAGATGTGGCATGGCATCTACTACATGAATCATTGTTTGGATCTGTTGCTGATGACCAGAAACTTATGATGTAAGGTGGAAAAATCTAGTTTGTTTTTGTTTGTTTTTTTTTTCCTAGTTGACAAATAGTATAAATGTGAATGAATTTTTGGACTGTAGCTAAATATCAATTCTGTTCAAATCCCAGGATTGCTAACTTGCCACGTATTTGAATTTGGCCAAGTCTCTTAACATTTCTACAGTTTAATTTCCTTACACGTAAAATGAAAGGGTAGTATTAAATCATCTCTAAACTGGGCAGATCCCTTCCAGCTCTAAATCTGTGGTCCTTAGTGCTTTTGAGTGAAGTTAAAATGTAGAGGAAGGGACTAGCACAAGAGGTCATAAAAGCACTTAAACCACGAAGTTCATTCTACATACCAGGGTAGAATTTACAGTTGTCAGGAATAGGTCTTATGATTTTTCTTTATCATTTTCATCATCATGTCATATAGATGAAGTATAGAATTTATCATGTGTGTTGAGTGACTTCATTAAGGTGATATTGATAGCAGGAATAATATTTGCCAAGTGGTATAAAATTATCCATGTTAAAATGGAAATGATTGTTACTAGTAAAAGTGTGTCACTTATAGCTTTGAAGGCTGTGTATATATTTTTTGACTTTTTTTCTCTTAATTACAGCTGGGATACCAGGTCCAATACAACATCCAAGCCAAGTCACTCTGTGGATGCCCACACAGCTGAGGTCAACTGTTTGTCATTTAATCCATACAGTGAATTCATTTTAGCAACTGGCTCAGCTGATAAGGTTTGTAATTTTTTTTTTTAATTTCTGTATATCTGTAAATATTGTCATGTGTGTTATTTTACAGTGTTTATATATATGTATTATATTTCTATGTGTGTATGTATATATGTTACTTTCTAATGTTTATCCCAAACCTTTTAAATTGTTTTCTCATTTTTTTCTCCTCAGACTGTAGCTTTGTGGGATCTTCGTAATCTAAAATTAAAACTCCACTCCTTTGAGTCTCATAAAGATGAAATCTTCCAGGTTTGTAAAGCATGATGAATATGCTTTAATTTTTTTCTAACTTGTTGCTTGAATGTTAGACTGAAGAATTTATAAAGTCCTTTATAACTCTCTGTTCTTGGGAATGCTTGAATTTACTTTGGACCTGGCTTTGATGCTAGGATCACCTATTTGGTAGTTTGCTTACCAAGATTAATTCAGTATTAGAACAGATTTTACTCAGATGGAATAAATATGTGATTTGTGGTAATTAAGAAATTCCAGTAATAAGCTTTTCAGGTGGTAATTTAAGGACTGGCAAAGAGTTTTCTTTTAAGTTATAATTAATTTTACAATAAAGAAAAAAATAAACCCAGTTAATCTTTATAATCTCTTAAATTTTGTTCATAATACACTGATTGTATTTTAGTTGAATTTTTATTGCAGTTTATTGATTTTAATTATGTTGAAACTTTGGAGGATTATTGGAACCTTCTAAATGGGGAGATTTAATTCTGAAAGGCTTTCTGAACCTTAAGTTAAATATGAATGGTAACGTAAGTAGGGACTTACTGATAGTCAGTAGCTTGCCTGGGTGGAAAAAAAGGCCAAAGTTATGCTCATCATCAAGCATTTAAGTGTTTACTGCCTGGCAAGTACTGGACAAAGCACTATGGATACCAGTTGACAGACTCGTAGTAGGACAGGCTGTGCCCTTCAAGAAGCTGATGTTCTCTCTACAATCTGAATTTGGCCATAGGAGCTATTGAAGGCAAATTTGGAGCTTTGAAAAGGTTCCCAAGTTCAGAAGTAGAGAAAAGGAAGAAATTATAACAAGAACGAACAGTTTAGGGAAACTGATCTGGGAGCAGGTTCTCAAAAAACAAAATTCCCCAAATGAGAGTTTCTTTTAGGTTAATTCTCAAATAAAAATAAATACCCTAGGACAAGTCAAAGGGATAATTAGTAATTTATGAACTAGTTTTATTAAATGCCACCTTTTGTCAAGATTACAGTTCTCTCTGTTACTGTGTAAATTCATCTATATTGTGTCCATTCAAATAATCCACGTAATAATTTTTTAAATGAAACTCATTTTCAAGTTGAGAACTGTATTCTACAAAGCATGTAATAAATAATATTTCAGTATTTAGAAAATTTTTAATTGCTGTTCATTTTTCAACCTCTATTGCTAGGTTCACTGGTCTCCACATAATGAAACTATCTTGGCTTCAAGTGGTACTGATCGACGTCTTAATGTGTGGGATTTAAGGTAATAAGCTTGTATTCTGGTAACAGAATTTGAGAATTGTCTTTACCAGGTAGTTTTTTGCCTTGATTTTTGCTGCTTATTCAATATTACTGATTTTTTTTTCCTTAACTTTTTAAATTCTTTTTTCACCTTTTAATGATGTCATTTGTCCACATTATGATTTCTGGTTATATAACCCCAACCCCAACCTTCAGCCAGTAAGTGACATTCCTTTTTAACAAAGGAAAACAAAATGTAGTCAGCCATAGTTGTATGCAACATTTTGTCCCCATGGTCTTCCATCTCTCTAAGAAAAATGGGAGGGAGCATTTCCTCATCTCAACATTGATCATTACAATGTTTGGCTTCACTTTAGTGTTCTTTTCATGGTGTGAATTTGGTTGTTTGAATCTTTGTATAGATTGTTTTCGTGGTTCAACTTGGTTCATCATCAATTTATAAAAATTTAATGTTTCTCTGAATTCCTTTTATTTATCCCCTTTTACAATAAAGTAGCATTCATTCCATTACATTCATAAGACTATAATTTATTTAGGCATTTTCCAATCAGTGAGCGTCCATTTTTTTCCCAGTTTTTTTTTGTTGTTGTTTTGTTTTTTTTGCTACCATGAAAAGGGTTGTTTTTGTTTGTTGGTTGGTTGGTTGGTTTCATCAGATGAGACCTTTTTTCCTTTTTTTAGCTTCCTTAGGTTACGTGCCCAGAAAAGGGCATCTCTGGGTCTGGTTTGGTTATTTTTTATTTCCACATAATTCCAAATTATTTGGCAGAATGATTGGACAAATTCACAGCTCCACAAAGAGTTTATTAATGTGTCTCACTTCTGCAGTACCCCCAAAATTGACTGTTTGAGATACTATTTTTGCTAATTTGTTGAGTGTGAAGTGTGAAACCTTAGGATCGTTTTGATTTTGCATGTCTTTTGGCAAATTGGAGGGTAATTGGTGATAGTTAATATTGTTTTGAAGATTGTTCATTTCATTTGACCTATTGGGGGGACGATCTGGACTGCCTTTTCATTTTACTGTAGCTTGTAACTCCTAGTTACATTTTTTCTGAGAATATTGTCAGTATTGATGTAGTTCATTTCTCCCAGTTGCATGTCATCTTTTTTATCACTGGACAAAAGAATCTCACGTTTAGGGTACCATTATCTAAGAACCATATGATTCTTTGCACTTCCTGATCCCTTTCCCCACAACTTTGCCACTTTTACTTTTTAAACAAAAGGACTGCCACCTTTTTGTATTTTTCTTGGTGTCATGAGTTACGATGGCCACAGGAGTCATCACCACCTAGTGTCCATCCTGCAGGACTTGTGCTTGATATTTAGCCAGCCTGTTCCTCATAAAGCAAGTGAATAATACTTAAGTCCTGAGCAGCTTGTTAGGACCTGACAGTCTACAAAAACCCACAGTCACCTTCATTTCACAAGGAGACATCAAAAGAGAACTTTGGTGGAATAAAATGAGAGGAGTGACATGAAAAGAAAATCTGTAGAGTAGATCTTCATTTCTACTGGAGAGGGGTCCCTTTGGCCACACTTAAGGTAAAATATCTTTCTAAAATCATATTTTCAAAGGAAAAAATTTTCACAATCAACTATTGTGAATATACTCAAGTAGCAAGTGAAAGTGACAGAAAGAAGGGGGGTTTTGCTCTGTGGTGGAGAAAACGGCAGCCCAAGCAATCTGCCAAGTTGACTTTCATGCAAAATGTGTTTTCTTTAAAAAGTTTATCTTGGGGCAACTAGGTGACAAAGTGGATAGAGCACCGGCCTTGGATTCTGGAGGGGCTGAGTTCAAATCCAGCCTCAGACACATAACACTTACTAGCTGTGTGACCCTGGGCGAGTCACTTAACCCCCATTGCCCAACCCAAAAAAAAAAGTTTTTCTTTAAGAACTCTAATTAGCCCAGAGAACTAATAACTCTAATAACTCCAGAGAACCATTGATGAAATCTGCTGCTCACCTCCTGAGGGGCAACAGACTCAGGGTGCATAATGAGTCTTATTTTTGGACATGGCCATTGTGGGAATTTGTTTTGCTTTAGTATGCATGGTTGCATTTTTCTCCAGTAGTTTGATGGAGAGACTTATTTTTTTGTTCATTTAAAAACATACGCAAATGTATATATGTATACGCATGTATATACGTGTGTGTGTGTGTGTGTGTGTGTGTGAGAGAGAGAGAGAGAGAGAGAGCAAGAGTGAAAGACATGCCTTTTTGGACATGGCCTGTGGCTATGCATATTTGTTACAAGGTTTTGTGTCTCCTTGCAACTCCCCTAACTCCATGGTGGGGTGGGAGAAAGGAGAGAACGTGAATGCTTATTAGTTGAATGAAAAAAAAAAAAGGAAATAAAAGTGACATTTTACAAACTTCTTGTGAACTCATTTCCAAATTGTGTAAAATAAGATTGTAACAAAGAGGACACGTTGCCTATTAAGATTTTTATATGAAATGTTGTATAGTTAATTCTATAAAGTCAATAAACTTAAAATTTAAAAATAAAAAGTTTTTCTCTCCAAAAATTGCTTTATTTTTGCATTTTATTCTTGGATGTACTAATTGTTTTTATAGGAATTGTCTGGCATGTGACATCCACTAAAGCTTAGCTAAGGACCAAAAGGTTATGTAGCACAGCAGATCTGGCTTCAGCTGCTTAATAGCTTGTGTGATCCTGGGCAAGCCACTGAACTCTGTTGGCCTCAGAGTCCTCGTCTATAAAATGAGCTGGAGGACATGACAAACCACTCCAATATCTTTGCCAAGAAAACCCAAGATGGGGTCAGAAAGAGTTGGACAGGACTAAACAACCACACAAAAGGACTAAAATGGAGAGTGATGTAATTAGAGCCTTAAAGTGGCATATATGACTGTTCATAATCATGGCATGGTTTTAATTTTTCTAGTTTTCTTTGTGGTCTTGAAGTTTTTTTCCACATCCAAAATTCTGATTCAGAATATTATAACTTCCTTCTTTTCCTCCATCTTTTCTGATGGCCTTGTGTTCGTACTGCCACTCAAAGACTGAGTATTTGCATGACACTCCATTGGCTTGGAGAGGGGACACCAAGATAGCATGGAGCATGACTTCTCCATGGAGTCACATATACAAGAAAACAGCAGTTTAGTTACAGATTCTGTAACTAAAATTTCACATGATGTTTTCGTAGCTTTATGGAGCAGATTAGGACTAGAAGGGACCATAGAGAAGATCCCTTCATGTGACAGTTGAAGAAGCTGAAAATTGGAAGTGTTTGGAGGAAGTAGGGCAGGGTTTAGATTTACAACTAGAGCTTAGAACTGAAAACCTAGTAAATACTTCCTCTCTTACACTGAACTGTTTGATACTCGTTTAATTACTGTTTGTTAAATGGAGTAAAACTACACACGGGTTTTGGTATCTCTTTTGGTGTACTGTTCACCTTCTAATAGTAGAGTATATCTTAAGAATGCCACTGGGGCCTTTTAATAGAGTTTTCACCCCATTTTGCTTCTCCTTAATTCTACTATTAATGCTAACAATGGTTTGGTTTTTTGTTTTGTTTTGTTTTGTTTTGTTTTTTTACCAATACATGCTATGGAAAGTTAGTTCAATTTGCTTGTTCGGTTCAAGGCACTATGTTAACTGAAGATAGAAGGGGGGAGGGGCAGCTAGGTGGCACAGTGGATAGAGCTCCAGCCTTGGAGTAGGGAGAACCAGAGTTCAAATCTGGCTTCAGACACTTGACACTTAATAGCTGTATGACCCTGGGCTTAACTCCGATTGTCTCACCAAAAAGCAAAAAATAAATTTAAAAATAGAAGAGAAAGGGTGTTTTGTTTTTTTGTTGTTTTTTTTTAAAGGGTGTTTTTATAAAAACTTTTTAATAAGTTGGCCTTTCTGTGGTGGCAGATAGCTTTCCTTTTGCATTAATTCAGATTACAAGAATTTAGATACCCTTCTTTTTCTTACAGTAAAATTGGAGAAGAACAATCAGCTGAAGACGCTGAAGATGGACCTCCAGAACTTCTGGTATGTACAAAAGACTTGATGTCTTTATGTAGATCAAGTTCCTTTACACATGACCTGCTTATTCTAGGAAATGTTCACAAAAATTCCAGTGCAGGAGAATTTGGAAAGTCCTTGGAGTTTGTTACCATTTGTTACACTAGAGCAGTCACTGATTTACAGGTATGATTGACACCTCAGGAGCTGAGTTGTCCCTGACAATTGTGTGTAATGGAATCATTTTCATTTACACTTAAAATTTTGTGGTGTTTCTCTTCATTTCTGATTATGTTCAGTATATAAATTACAAATGGCATTTTAGGATTAACTTTATCTCATCTGATCCTCATAATGACCCTGTGGGGTTAGTGTTTCTAATAGTAGTTAGTCATACACTACAAAGTCTCCTCTTTATATAGATGAGGAAACAGAAGCTTAAAAAAGTAAAATAACTGGCCCTGGCTCATGGCAATTCAGTTTTGGAGCTAAGACTAAACCCAGGTTTTTGGATTCCTGGTCCTGTGTTCTTTCTGCTATAAACACGAGTCCTCTACACTTCAGGAGGAATGTCCAAATTAATCTTATTGTAAATTCTTTTTTAAAGTAAAGACTCTTGCTTAGTTTGTCTGATTTTAAAATTCAGTATCCTGAAAATTTGTGTTTCCCACCATTTTTATTCAGTGATTCTTATGTGAACTTTTGGATGGCTCTCCCCATGCCTAGACTTGTTTAGCAAGTCATTGCCAAACAATTAGTGAAAGGCCCTGAGCCCACATACAAGAATGTGCAGTAAGACACTTGTTCTGTTCTGACTCTCCAGTCTATTTAAATCCATCCTTCAAGTTTTCCCAGACCATGACGGCCTACAGTGATTTCTCCTTCAAACTGCTGTTTGTGTCAGTGATTTATTTCCTTGTTTCACTTTCCCTTTATGTATTTCTGTCACTAACTACACTGTAAGGTAGAGACTGAACATTTTTTTGTTTCCCATATCTTTTCAGAAACATAACAAAAACTCTAATCATGCACCCTTCTTTCTCTGATGACCATTTGGCCTGTGAGGTCCATTCGGGCCCAACTCTGTCATCCTCCAGTCCTCACCTTTGCCTTCCAAAGGTGCTGGTTACAGGTTGTCACAGTGAGCTGGTGTAATCCATGGTATCAGAACACACCAAAGGGAAGCTCCTGGAGATTTGATTATTTTTGTATTTGGTATATACATAGTGTGATATCTTTCTTACTTATGACTTTTGAACATGAAGTGGTAGGTAGAGGTCTTCTGAAAGACTTTAAATAGAACTTAGTATTTTTATAGGGTGATGTCTCAATGGTGAGGGCAAAATAGCATACATCTTTTCGGAACCTCTAGCTAATACACCGTGATGTAATAACATTTCCCTGGGATTTTGAAACAGAATGTTTCTTGATAATGGGACGGTAATGACAACTTAGACTTAAAACAGCATCATGCTGAGGTAGGTGTCTTATAGGCAATTGTAAATCATACAGCATGTTACAGAAAACCAACTCTTGTGCCTTCTGTGTATTTACCAACACTTTGATTTTTACTGACAGTTTATTCATGGAGGACACACTGCCAAGATATCAGATTTTAGTTGGAACCCCAATGAGCCTTGGGTAATTTGTTCTGTTTCTGAGGATAACATCATGCAGATTTGGCAAATGGTGAGTATTGCTGTAAACTTAGGGAATATTAACTTTCATGATTTTAAATATATTTTAGAATACATGGTGGTCCAGTGGATGGAGCACTGGCCCTGAAGTCAGTTTGAACCTGAGTTCAAATCCAGCCTCAGACCAAACACTTGACAGTTGGTAGCTGTGTGACCCTGGGCTTAACCCCAGTTGCCTGGGGGGGAGAAGATATACCAGGTGTGTTTGAGGGCCACGTTTGAGTGAGTGCTTAAAAATTTAGGTAAAACAGAAAATAGCTGTGATTTTAACTTTTCACCTCTATATGAATTTTTTTGTTTTTTCTTCACCTACCCATTTCATCTCTTTCCTCTACTTGCCCCCGAGAGCCATCCTTGAATTTTTAAGGAGGAGACAAAAGTCTGACAGTCTCCCAGAGAGAAGGAAGGTTTATTTTCCTATGTCATCTTGGTCATTACAATTTCAGAATTTGGGGTTTTATTATTGCTGTTCTTTCCATTTACATTGTAGTCAGTATGTTTTCCCACTTCCTTTTGAATCAGTTTATGTGTTTCCAAGTTCTTCGATTCATTATTATACTATATTACATTTTCATGTATCACAATTAGTTTTGCCATTCATTTTGCTGCTTCCTTGCTGCTGTATAAATATTTTTGGTATATGCAGGACCTTTCACCTTTTTTTTCTTCTTAACGTCCTTGGTCAGTCTTGCCTTGGAGTGATTTTCTCTTACATTTGTGATTATTTGGGGGGAAAAAAAACAAAAAACTTTTTAGGTCTGTATTAGACTTCTTGCTATTCCATTATTTGTTCAGTGTTATTTGATATAAATATTTTTCCCATTTTCCTCTTCTGTCTTTATTAAAATTTTATCTTTTAAAAACTTTCCCTAGTTGTGCAAAGAATATAGTCTTAGTATGTGATGATCTGAATTCTGATAACCCCATTTTGAGCTTGCTGTGATACCTAACCACTTTTCATTATAGGTTAGTTTTTGACATAATCTTATTTACACATGAATTGCTGCTTGCAGCTTACACCTGTTGTGTGGATAATTGCTAACAAATAGCTTCTAAGCTGTCATTCACACAGGGCCTCATCCCAAGTTTAGAGTGCTTTAGGAAAAAGAAGTTCTCAGTCCCAGGAAGGCAGTCTTCTCTAAAAATTAAGTGTTTATTTGGTTTCCTGAGTACCCTACTCAGCTTTGAGTGAAAGAGGGAAGAGATCTTCCAGATTTAAAATATATGTACATGATTTGAACAGTGCACTTACAAACAATAAGAAGCAGACCTTTATTCCAAAGATAAATCTGGTGTTCTGAGGCCAGATTTCTAGTCACCATTTCCACACTTTAAAAATTTTTAATTATGCTTTTAAATACAGAGAAATAATCCTAAATTCAAGTCCAGCCTGAGACATGTATTTTGTGACCCTGGCAAGTTACTTTTAACCTCCCTCTAACCTATGTCCCAGGATTGTTGGATCAAATGAGGTTATTTGTAAACACTCAGCAAAGTGCTGACACACAGTAAGCAAGTTCATTCCTTTGTTATAAAACATGGTATAAAGTTACAAGACCTGCAAGGCCTCCTTTATATAATTCCTTCCTTTCTCCAAAGAAAAAAAAAATGGAACTATTTTTTAAACCTCCTCTTTCAGAAAATATATTTAGAAATTACTTCTTCCTTCAAACCATTAGAAATGTAACACAAGTTCCTGGTAAGGCCTACGAATCTTATTATTATAGTAAGTACTGGTTTTGTTTGTGCCAAATTTTGTGTGTAAATTTAATTTTAATTATTTTCCAGGCTGAAAATATTTACAATGATGAAGAACCAGATATAGCAGCATCGGAACTGGAGGGTCAAGGATCTTAAAACCTTCTGTGTCTAAGATGAAATAAAGATTGCTGGATATTTGTGAAGTGGCTAACATTCATTTAAATTATCTTCTGGGGTTTTTGACTACTATACATTCAAAATATCTTTTATTGAATGTAACGCTACATGGATGCTTGATTTCTCAAATGCAAAAAAAAAAAAGCTTGTATAGTTGAATTATAAGCATTCCTTATTTATCCCCGAGTATTTCAGCACTTTTGAAGTGAGCTATTACATACTGTACAACATTCTGCTATTTGGGAAAACAGGAATGTTACTAAAGAGTGGCATGTCTGTTTGAAATATAAGTTGCAGGGTACCACTTATTCAATCATTTTTTCCAGTATATACCTATGTGTCTCCCCTCGTCCCCCATATGCAAAACAGCTTTTTACTTTTTTTTTTTTTTTTTTTAACACTTGATTGGCTTTGCATAAATAAATCTTTTGGAAAAAATTGCTTTGTTTTGTTTATTTACACAGCACAGTAATTCAACCAAAGACACACAACAAAGAAGCACAAAGTTGTGCCTGTGTCATGATGGCCATAAGGAAAAGCACACCCTTAGAATGGGGAGTTAATTCTTTCTTTTTTCCTGAGACTGCCAAAATGTTCATGTCAGGTATATTCAAATTTTTTTGAGTAAAATAATATCCAAATGTATATAGTATTGGAGCTACTTTATTAATTGAATAAAGGCTATTAGGAAGGACTAAAAAGGAGATATGTCACCTTATATGATATGAAATCTTACTACTTTAGATAATACAGAGCAGGTTTTCATGTGGTTCTAATGTCACAACTGTGACATTATTGCTGCATTTCACCTCTTAGCTTCTTTCATAGTTAAGAAAATAAAATTTTATCTTTGAAGAAGAAACTAAATAACGAGTCCATAGCAATTTTACCTAAGTTTTTACTAAGTTATTACTGATAATATGGCCTTTTTTGGTTTTTAATTTTTAACAGAAGTAATCTAAAAGGAGTCTTTTCTACTTTCATACATGTTCACTTTTCTCATGTCTACTAATAGAAATTTGGCAGATGTCTACAGTTTTCAGGGTAACAACATATCAGTGTGAATTTTCAGAATATGTAAAATACAGGCAATTGGTGGTCCTAGCCTAATGGCTATATTAATGTAAGCAGTGAGTGCAAATTTGAATGGTGCCCCCACCACCTCTTTTTAGGACAACCTGCCATAAGGCCTGTCATAAGATTTTTGGGCAGCCCACACAATGTAGAGAATCAAACCAATATTAACTGTCACCTTCTTAAATGGTCATAGAAAGTTGTGTTGTCCTCCCCACCCCCCCAATATATCACCCCATGCTCAGCTTGGTAGTAACATTTTCTAGATTAGGTTACACCACCAAAACTAAACACTTTGTCTTTGAATTCACTTGCTTTTGAGACCCCAGAAAAGAAATCATTATGAAGGACAGCATTTTGGGCCAAGTATTAGCCTAAGGCATCCCTGACATTTTAAAAATATAATCCAAAAAGAAATGTAGGAAAGCAGCTGCATAGTCAATATAATTCAAAGATGAGTAAGTATATTTATGTACATTAGATAAAGCAATGGCACTTAACATGAATTGTACTTTTTAGGGCAACTGAGTAGCAGAGCATTAGAATATATTGCCTCAAAGAACTTTAACCAAAACATTGCTAAAGTTTAGGGGAAGTAGAGCCAACAGAAATTACATAACAATAAACTTTTCAATCTCTTCAGAACTAGAAAAAACTTTAGGTGTCGTTTTATGGACCATTCTAATTCCATCCATAAAGATGGGGACAAAGCTGGTGACAAGCTTTTTAATATTTTTTAAAAATGTATTAAAATAAGCCTTACATGATAATTAGCCATAAACAGCTAGGCAACAACAGTGATCAAATCTAACATCTTGTCTAGAATCTATGTAAATTCCTCAGCCTAACTTCCATAATTTAAGGATAAAAAAATCTTTAAAGATTTCTATTAGTTTCCTCAAATTCCATGCTTCTATCAGAATTCTGCAACTGGTACAATATTGCTGACCAGTAAACCAGAATTAGCTATAAGCATATATCATATCTGTGAGTACGTACCCCCTTATCGTATAATAGTTTGCTTCAAAAATTTAGATGTGACAAATTTAAACTTTGTTCCAAAGATAAAGAAAACACAGAGTCTATTGAATTAAGCATACATATTTACTTAATCTATACAGAATTGAGTAGATAAAATCAGATTCACATTAGTGAAAAATCTCTACAAAATGTCTCTGAAAAGCAAAACAAGACTGCCTGTTCGTTAATCAATTCTTTTCCTCATGAAAGCAGATATGGGTTGTAAAAATAAAGCAGTGTTTAGCACAAACTAGATTTCTGCATCACTTTTTTTTTTTCACAGTTATTTCCATCTACAGTCTGAAAGAGGTAGATTTTCTGCAACACCTGAGAATTGAACTGTAACAACCAGGTGTAGGTGTAGTAAAAGGACAGTTTGCATACACACACACACACACACAAAAAAGGTCTCCCTTAAAAATCAGAAAACACACTTCTGTGGTCTAATGATGAAATGGTCTCTTAATCCAGGGCCCAAGTTTCAGAGGCCATTATCATTATAGACTACCACATCTTGATTCAATGATAGTGCAAGAAATGCAATTTAAATGAACTGTATAATAACATTTTAAAGTATGTACTAGGGGCCTGCCTGGCGACTAACTATATGGTAAAGCTGAGTCTAAGTGTTGGGTGTGCTACTACTGGACCTGCAAATCATCTTATTGGAGAGGAGACTAGTTAAGGGAGCCCTTCTAGTCAGCAAGTCTACTTGTTTCTTTTGTTGGGATATAGGACTGAAGGAGAAATAAAACCCAAAGGGAATCCAATGTCCTCAAAAATACTCTCTACTGTTCCTTTGTTACAACATCTAGATAGTACAGAATGCTAAAGTGAAAACAGCAGGAATGTATGTTAACCATTTGCTTTTAAAGCCCTGTAAAAATGCACAACAGGATCCAAAATCTATCTTCCATGCAAAGCAAGCACCATGTTGTAATTTATGGAAGATAAACAACTGGCTTATGAAATGCTTGAGCTACATCTTCCACTGGTTCAGAAATTTCAGTTTGTCCAAATTTAAAGGCAGGCTGTTCTGATATACAAATCTGCACTTACCTTTAAAAAAACAAATCCCATGTTTGATATAGTAACTGCAGCTCAGTGCCACTGAAACCAACTAATCAAAATTGCCTCATTACAACACAATACTCAAGCCATTTTGTATAGTTTCATGTGAACCTACTTTTATACTGCCTTGCCCTTTGTTTTTTAACATGATTAGCCTTTAAAAGTTTAGAGGCTAGCCAGACAGCTCTACCTTCATCTTTCTACCTTCCTCTTGTAATCATCAAGCTTAAAACCTTGACTGTGACAAGCTGTGCAAATCTAACTGAAAGAACATTTTCTCACCTGCACAGAACAGAGCTCTTTTGTGCTGCTACAATTTTAAGAATTTTGTTCAGTGGTGTGAGCTGACAATGCATCAGATTTAAAACTTTATCATAGAAAGAGATCTACATGATCTCAATGGTTTAACTTCACATAAAGGTAAAAACCTTTCATCAGTGCAGTCTGAACATTCAGGCTAAGTGTACTGTGACAAAAGGGATTATTTAGGCAAAGAGAATCATCAAGAGTTATTATGTGCTTGGTTTAGAAATCCCTCTTCAAGTTAAGTGCAAAGAAAATAAAATTAAGTACCAGAAAACATTACCTTTTTTGCATTTCTTTTAGAATGAAAGCAACAGGGGGCAGCTAGATAGCGCAGTGGATAGAGTACCAGCTCTAGAGTCAGGAGGACCTAAGTTCAAATCCGGCCTCAGACACCTGACACTTACTAGCTGTGTGACCACGGGCAAGTAAGTCACTTAACCACAACTGCCTTGACAAAAAAAAAAAAGAAAAAGAAAAAGAAAAGAATGAAAGCAATGAAATTGAAAACTAAGCAAGCATACTTGGGCATAAGTAGCATTATTAGTCCCGTGGCTACAATGCCTGGTGTTCTGATACTTAAATATTGGTCCCAGCCTTTCTACTTAAGGGATTATTCCCTTTGAAATAACCTTTCCAAAAAAATCATATAACAATTTGGTATTAACTCATAGAAAGCATAACCCCAAAATATTTGCATATAATTTTTTGAAGTGTAGTTTTACTTGTGGTCCTTTACTTTAACATGCAAGTTTTTTAAAGTTGTAACTTTGATGTAACCAGATGATGATAGCATGAGAGTGTTCTGTATATTTAAAATAGCCTGGTAACTTAAAACATTTTCAGAAGTTTCCATTAAAAGAGACCACATGATTCAAACATTTAACAATGATCTCTAACAATATGCCAGGCATTGTCTGAAGTAAAGGACAAGTGCATACAGCAAAATATCTGCAATATCCATATATTATTATTTCTCGGCAGTTCCTTATCCTAGATCAACCATGTTACCAATTCACTATATGAAACAGGCCTAATGACGACTTCTACTGTTGTATTATACCCATTAAACCTGTTCTCATCCAGTAACACAACATGTACACTTCTTTTTCCAAGTTAACTTGTAAATCTTTCAAGATTGAGTAAATGCTATGCCACAATTTTGAGAAGCATGACAACAGTGCCAATCCATTCAAATGAAATTAATGTTGCAAAGCTGACAAGCCAGGCCACTGCAAAATCTTGCTACTGTCTAATTCTGAATTTTTCTTTTCACCTATTAGCGGGAGATAATTTGACATTCTTATAGACCAGTAGGTAGAAGTGTCTTCTAAAAATTGTGGGGTTTTTTTTCTTGTTTGGTGAAAAGTTACATTAATATACCAAGAAACAGTATCTTCATATTAAGGAAATGTTACCACTACAGATTCCTGCTAATGGTAAGCCTGTTACATATCCCTTAACGAAAACCTTAACTATGGATTTTTGTGTGCAAGGGGCAGAGAAAAGATGGACAATGCAACACACACATGCGTTCTTATGAAAGGAGGGGAAAAAATGAGGCAGATGTGCAACACAGTTGTGGAAAATTTATAGATTAAAACTATTCAAAAGCTGCTAGGCAGCTTCCTGTACCACATTAAGTCCAGTAGTTCTAAGAAAATACAGATATGGTAGAAAAAGTAAGAAATTTTTCACCACAAAACCAATAGTTACCACCAACAGAGAAAGTTATACACAAAATATATCTCTCAATACAGTGTTTACACTTCATTTTAGTCAACTGAATCAGTGTCAGGAACAGAACTCATGCACACAGTCTCTTGAAAACCATCGCCTTCATCTGTTGCATTGTGCTCAGCCTCTAGGGCAATCCTCATTTCTTTTTTAGAGGGAGTTTTCAGCTTTTTGTGGGAATCAAGAAGAGTGCATGGCTGTAACACAGGCACTGTTTGATCTATGTCTGCTTCTTTTACAGAGACTTGTTCCTTAAGGACTTCCACCTTCTCATTGAGCTCATTTCTTTCTGTTTGGAGAGCCCTGCACAGCTTCTCTAAACGCTCCAGTTTTATTTGAAAGGCTTTGTATTCTTTATCTCGAACAGTTTTCTATAAATGAAATTAACAAAGGGTTTACATAAACTGGTTAAATACGAAGTACCAAATTAGGCTATTAAACTATTAAGTTGTAAAAGTTGTAGTGCTACCTTCTGACATCACCTCCATGTAAACATTAACTAGATGGCCAAATAACAGACACTGTCATAGTTTTACTAAAGCATGCAATTTACATTTAGCCTGCCAACATTCATGTTTCCTCATCTCAACCAAAATTTACCAGTCTTTAAGAAGTATAATCATCAGTAATTTCAACTCCAAGATAAAAATATTCAGCACTTTATATACCAGTTCTGACGATGTTTTTTTCATTTGTATAAGAGCTAAATATCTTTAACCCTACCCTTTTTGTTCTTGAGTCATTTTTCAGTTGTATCTGACTCTTCATGACTCCACTTCTGGGCAAAGACACTGTAGTGGTTTGCCATTTCCTTCTCCAGCTCATTTTGCAGATGAGTAACTGAAGCAAACAGGGTTAGGTGACTTGCCCAGAGTTACTTGTAACCAGCTTTTAATTGTCTGAGCCCAGATTTGAACTCAGGGAGATGAATCTTCCTTACTTCAAGCCTGGCACACTATCCACTACGCCACCTAGCTGCCCAGATCCATCCTCTCTCCCACCCCAATAATAGCAATGAGTTTTGAAAATATGGTTGGACATAGTTCTATTAACTCTCTTGAGGCTACTTTTATACACATACATACATACACACACAAGCACAAGAAATATTTCTACTGCTTTTTCCCCCCTTTAATCTTTTATCCACCTCTTCCTTTTTTTTGAGGCTACATCAAGACAGAAGGACATCTAACTTTCTGCTACTAAGAAGTGATTTTTATTTCTACAAAATGCAGGGGGTGGAAAGGAATCAATTCTTAATTATCTCCCATATAAGAATGAGGCTTAGTAAACAGAATATTAAAGCAAGCTGAAGACTTCTTTCATAGGAGTTTAACATTATATAATTGGAAAAATAAAGTATAACTACATTTACATAGGTATCAATGTCCATAGAAAAACATGATTACAAAAATCCTCCCTATAGCTAAGGATAGGAATTCCCAGGCATCGAAAAAATTCCCCTGACTTCGGTAGTACGTATATATGGAAGACAGGAATTAATGAGAGTTATGTACTCTGTTATACTCACCTCTTCAGCCATTTGCAGAAGTGCCTTATTGTTGTTTTCCCATTTAGTACGCCAAACTATTGTTTCTTTTTCCAGTTTTTTAATTTTCTTGGTCATCTGAGAATTGTTCAATACACAATTACTGACCACAACAAATTTTCATGGCTTTACTTCTTACAAGTGAAGAATTTTATAAAATATTAATAATTTGGCTATTTTCTTCCTGTGTACTTTTCCCCACCCCAATCCTAAAAAGGAAAAGTTTTCTACCAATCTCAGACACATACATCCCCTTACCTCAATATTTTGTTTCCTGTATTAAAACCACTCCTGGCAACCTCGATCTTACTAAAGCATTTTACAAATTTCTTTATTCCCTTCACTGCCTAATTTCTATTGTCTACAACTAATGCATCCACTTCCTTACCACACAAATCTTCACACTTCTGCAATCTATCTTCTATTCCCTTGGTTTTTGGGATACTACACTCCCATTCTCTTATAGCTCTAATCACTCCTGCTGCTCAGTGACTTTACTGGTCCCTTCATTCTCCTGACCAACATGGACTTCTCTATGGTTAGTCTAATCTATTTTCTCCCTTGGTGACCACCCACTCCCATGGCTTCTGTTACTTCCTCTACACAGCTCCCTCGTCAATCTACATCTCCACTTCTAATTTCTCCTCCAAGGCCCAATTCCCTATTTGCAAATAACTGCTGGACATTACCCTTATATCTCTTGACCTCCCCATTCTCCCCTGACTGTGGAAGGAAATCTCAGTGACCTTGAACATGTCCTTCCTCCCTCCCATATAGCGAATTAGTTGCCAAACTGAATTCTACTTCAGAAATCTTCCTAGAACCTGTCTCCCTTTCTCCACTTCTTTTCCAACCACCCTCATTTGATCCCCTACCCTTTCTCTAGTTCATCCTTCACACCACTGCCTAAGATCTTCTTCACACACTACTCTGATCCAGTCATTCTTCTACTGAAAAACCTGTGGCAGCTGTTCCTTGTGAATCCAGTATAAACTCTCAGTTTTTATAACCCTCTACCACCTGGCTCCAACTTCTCCCACCAGTTTTGTCTCTAGTATACTACTCTCCTATTAAAATGTGAGCTTCTTGATATCATTCTCCTTTTCTATTTATATCCCCAGCGCTTAGCACAGTGCTTTTATACATAGTAAATGTTTAATAAATACTCATTCACTCATTCATTCATAAAATCCATGTTCCAATAGAGGTTGTCTCATTCATTGTATTTGTATCCCCAGAAGTGCTTAGCAGATAGTAGGCACTTGACTTATTAAATGCTTATTGATCGACTTACTGATCTCCCAATTTCATCTTGACCTCTCCTAGTTCTATACCTTTGTTCACACAACCTTGCTCCCACCCCCCTTACTTCCAGGTCTAAATTAAATGTCACTCTAAGTTCTCTGAGAGAAGTGTCAGTATCTTTACATAACAAGTGCCTAGCACAGTGCCTCGGGCATAGTAGGTGCTTAATAAATGCTTGTTGAATTCAACTGCCAATAACAGAGGGGCAACTATAAACTAGCTGTGGTAGCACACTAGGGAAACCACATTATGAAAATGCTTTACTGAACTTCAGAGGAAACCATATATAATAACAGTAATAATGCATACATACATATACATGTGTCTATACACATAAGTATCACAAACTACTACAGCTTAAAGAAAATGGGTTTTTTTTCCCTCCCCTATGAAAATCCCACTAAGATGACAGTGAAGCACTTAACTGGGAGAAAGGAAGATGGAAGTGGTAGGAAATCTACGTTACTTAAACCTGCTAATGACTGTTGTATTATTTATAAGTCAATATTCTTTAGTAAATGAGGTGAGGGGAAGATGTGAGAACAGTTATAGTAAGGTTAATCAAGATGGCCTTTGTTATGAAGGGAGTTATACTCCAACTGTAAGTCCTTAGCTTTAAACATCCTCAAGGCTTCTTAGTTACAACTTACCTTTCCTTAAAAGTGGTACCAGTAAAACATGGTTAAGATACACTTATTCAAAAGCCCTGATTTGTGGGACTGGGGAAAAATAAAGGTTTATGATATGGCAAGGATAACCAATGGAGAGCCTATGTGTTCCACTGGTATTCTTGTGACGTCAAGAGAAATTTGAAGAATGCCCCCACCCAGCAGATTAGGTGGAACCTCTTTGGCATACTATTGGGAAGATTATTATTACTATTATTGTTATTAGCTATTATTATTATTTACTTCTTTAGGGACAAGTCACTCAGTAAGACTGGCAAACACAAATGAACTGTAATCTGCACCACTGGAGGGAATTTCCACCATGTGATTACAAATCCATGAGTTAAGTTGATATCTAACCCTTCTAAAATACTTGAATTTCAGTATTATAAATTTAGGAACTTAACTGATCTTCACTATATAAATAGGTATAAAATAATTTCATTGAGATGTCATCCTAATTCATTTCTTGTTTTCTTAAGACCAACAATGCTATATGTCTCTTTGGAACACAACCGTATCATATAGTTTAAAGTAAAGCCAAATTTTCTGCCTTTATCTTTTTAGTTGGTGTGGCTGCTCTTCACTGTGGTACTGGCTGCAGCCAAAAATGGCATATATTTCCACTGTTACAGAGATTTCTAGAAATAGACAGAAACAGGAAACCCTTCTGCCTCCATCCAGGTTCCAAGGATCCTCAAGCAGAACAGCTGATTTTAAAATTCTTTATTTTCATCTTTGTTCTACATTTGCATGGACCAAAATGTAAAACCTGGTCCAAACAAATTCTCTTAATCAACAACTGCAATACTTACACTTCAGTTCAAAACCCTCATAATTTGGAAGGGGGGTAAGGATGAGGACAGGGGAGATGATGATAGACAATGAGTGGATTGGGAAAGACATATATGTTTTGTACAATGAGGCAACCACAATCTATAACCAAACTTCTGCAGCTAGTCTCACCCACTCTCATGAGTACCAATTTTAACATGCTATTATTGTGGCCATAAGATTTCTTAGAATTTATCCATTCCCACAAATGCTGGCTGGGGGATTGGGCAACAGAGAAGGAGAGAATAAAATGCCATATTGATGGAGTAATAAAGGGACAAGAATAATTTATAAAAGTTAACTTTTATACTGATTTCCAATAAAAGTTAGAAAAATCCATATCATTCACCCATAAATTTTAACCGCTGTAAAAATACAAATATACCCTGTGTTGTCTATATTAAATTACATAATTAATGGAAATACTCATGAACTCCCTGTGTTCTTTTACATAAGAAGGTCCCTCAGTACATTTTAACTGTGTTAATAGATCATTAATTAACCATTTGAGGTACTGACTAAAGTCAGGTAAATGCTGAGTTACTGCCAATGGAAAATCATAAATGTAAAACATCTTTGAAATGATAATGTATGTAAGTCAATGTAAAAAAAAAAAATGGACTCCCATAATTAGGTATGTCCATACAAGCTATAATCATACTTAAAATAACACTAACTTAAATAAATTGTGTTTTGGGGGTAGTTAATCCTAAGAATCTACTAAAAATCCTGCTAGTACCTTTTCCATTTCCTGCCTGAAGGTTGTAAAAAGTTCATTGCTTTTTGCCATGGTAGTCTGGAATTCTTCAAACTTATCCATATAAAGAGAAAGCTATAGGGAAAAAAATATTAAATATTCTGAGTCTCAGATTAAAAAGTGCTTTAGACAAAAGCTTTCTGAGCAATAAAGGTTAAACATTATTTCCATTTTAAAAGAACTATTAGGTAAAAATGAGACCTTATAGCTACTTCTTAATTAGGGATGCAAAATTTATCCCAAACCCTGGACATTCTATGAATTATATACAACCCACATAACAGATCCTTTTCAGGCAACCAGTTATTGAAATGCTATTACATATATATACACATATATATATGTTTATAGAAATTAAGTCAAACACAACAAATGAAGCACAACAATAGTTATAAACTGTTCATACAGCACTTTTGTTTTCAATACTATGGCCATGATAGTAACTAGTGACCCTCCTATTTTTTGTCATTTGCTGTTTAAGTACTTTAACCCCAACGAAGCAAAACCCAAGTTAACTCACTAAGAAAAGTTGTTTTAGGCTTACAAAATTTATATCATGTTAAGAAAGAAGGCAAGGTCATTCCTAGTAAGAATTCAGAAGCAGAGGAGAAGCTGAATAGGGGTAGAAGATGAAGAAATTGGACAAATCTTTACAGTGTTAATTTGTTTGTAAAAATTGGTGTGAATTTACCAAACAATCAGCCAATAGATTTATTGACCATCTACTATGTGCCTAGCACTGTACCAAGTACTGGGGAGCAGAGGAGAAATTTAACAAGGTTCCATTTTCTGCTTTCATCTGCATAAATGAGGAACTAATAATGTCATGCCAAATCTTCATTTGCTACTTTCTTGCTAAGAGGGAAGCCAGCATCTGCTAGCAAATTACCCCTGGCCCATAATCCCTTCCCCAAACTCACTCAATTGAGGGATTTAGAGAAGCTACTAATCTATGCCTTCTAATAATACCCTGGGAAATTCTCATGAACTGAGCGACAGGCAAAAATAAGCAGTTGGGAGAAAAGGAGTAAGATAGCTTATGCACCCGCCATTCCTGTTCTCACTGAATGCCTGAAAAAATATGACTACATCCCACAAAATCAACTCTTCTACTTTCATTCCTTTGGGCTTTGGAGACTTTTGAGTCTTTCTGAGTCCACTTTTAAAATAAAAATATTAATTTTTGCAATGAGACACCAGGGGAAAGGCCCTATTTTATCTAGTAATTAAACTCTTACTGGAGATTTTAGTTAACACTAACTGGCTAACAGTCAACTAAGAACAAGAACAAGAAACAGAACAGACACCACAGAGGTGTGAGGTTGATATAGCAGGGAGGGAGGATAGCGAGAAAAAGCTGCCCTGACTTGCAAGACGACAGACTGTGCCTACGTCATAGTTATGGTCAGGGCTGGCCATGAGCCTCAAAATGATTTATAACCAGGTATTTAGCATCTTCCTCTCTACTGCTCAATACTTTTGTATTAAAAATTAGCCTACCATTCATGCGTTCTTCCAAGTTACCTGCTGTTTGAGTTGTGCTTCCTGCTGCTTCATCTGTTCACATTTGTGCCTCGACTCTGTGGCTTCTTTTAACAACTAGAAAAAACAGAAACACATCCTGGCAAATACTAATACTGGTAATAAGGTGAATAAAATGGTATATATTATTAGTAAATACAAATCTAAATTAAATCATACCCAAATATTTTAGGCAAGAATTATGTCCAGGTAAAATATTCATTTAGAACAACTGCCACTAAAGTCTATAACCTACTGTATAAAGAACTTGCTTTACCCATGTCTTTATCTAGATGGCTCCTGGAAATAACTGTCCTTTTGTGATAAATTGTAATTTACAGAACATTTGAAATTCCTGAAATGGTCAGTTCTTCTTGATTTCCAGTACTGTCCAGTACAGTCCATTTGTCTGAATTCTTTGAGACATATCAAACGTAGGCTGTTTGCTGCCATTCACTCCGTATTTCTTTCTCAAATAGTTGTTCAGTTTTTAATCAATGACTGGGCTTTGGTGGTCATTAAGCCACCAGGAGTTAATTCTGTGATTCTCTTAATGCTACTAAGTGGTCTATATTATTTTAAATTGGATATTCTTGAGGGCTAACAAAAGGCAAGTACTATGACATACTGATAGTACTTCAAAAAACCTATTTTCCTTGCTCATGAAATTATCTCTAGTACTTGAATAACCAGATTTTCTCATTAAGTGAATTTTTTCACTTTAATTAAGAATTACCCTGAAAATCTAGTTGAAGACCAAATTACCTATAGACTCTGAACAAGTAACTTCTTCCTAGGCCCCAATTTCCTAAAATGGAAAATAAGCAGATAAGTAGAGATATCCCTTCTTCCAGTTCCAAGACTGTTGAGAAAAAATAGAGTTGCTTAAGCAGAAAAAGTTTCTTCATGGTATAATAAAGTCACTCAGTTGCTCCATGAAAAGTTTCAATTGTATTTTACTTGAACTGTAGTTACATTACTAGGTTTCTACTAAAGCATAAGAAAGAAGAGGGGTAACCCCTGAAAAAATGAGATGTTTAGGGACAGCTAAGTGGCACAGTGGATAGAGCACCAGTCCTGGAGTGAGGAGGACCTGAGTTCGAATCCAGTCTCAGGCACATAACACTCACTAGCTGTATGACTCTGGGCAAGTCACTTAACCCCAATTGCCTCACCCCCCCCCCCAAAAAGGAGATGTTTAAAATGTACTTGCAATCTGACACAGTTTGGTGAGCAATTCTCATTTGTAAGCAAGTCACATTTCTGACTAATTTATCAAGGAGGCCTGTCACAGAAATGATTCTATATACAAACAAAATACCAATAGCTACAGAAGTCTGTTAAATGCAGAGGAAAACACAAAACTGAACACTCAATATTTAAGTGCTTATGATTCTTCCACTAAAATCTTATTCTAGTGACTTACTGCAAGGTGATTTTGAGTTCCTGAAACAAGACACAATGCTCAGGTAGATTCTCATCAAGCAGAAACAGCCTCTTGTACAGACTTAGTAATGTATTTGTATAACTGTTGTGTAAGAACCAACTAAACTAAATTCACTAGGTTTGCTACAGGGTGAATTGTTTCTCTATAGCCAAACTCATGAAGACCATTTATACTAAGGTGCACACAGACTCTTGCCTTTTCTATTTGTATTCCTACCTCTTAGAATGATACTGAGTACAGGGTAAGCACCTGGTAAATTATTTTCATTCATTCAAGATAATATATAGTTCAAAAATTTGAAAATTTTAATTCAAACCTTTTGAAATACACAATGGCACAAGACAATTTAATATTACTACTATAGAACACCATGCATAGGGGAACTTTAAAAGCCTTATAAATATAATAAAAATTGCCTTGACAGTCTTTTTTATTATTCTAACAGATCATATTATAGTAGAATGTTTAAATAAAACCAAACCTAGGACCTGCTTTGTAGCATATTAAGTAGTGGCAAACCTATGCAACTAACATGGATGGGAGAAAAACAAGGACCATTTCCTCAAATGCTATCTATCCCTAAATAACTCAAAATTTAAATTTAAATACTACAAATGAACCAACACATTTACCACCACCAACACCCTCCCTCTTCCAATCCCCAGAACTTACAAATTCTCTTTCTCTCTGATGTTTTTCCTCAGCTTCTTTTATGAGCTGTGTTGTCTGCTGAAGTTTGGCATCCACAAGTTGCTGCTGTAGCTCCTTATGCTTGAACACTTTGTCAATATGCTACAGGAAAGTAAAATTTCAAAGCTGTCACCTATTATTAATATTAATGTTTATTTTAGTAATATACACTGTAAATACTATATCAACAAATGTCAAATACATTCTACCTATAATGCTGATTTAGTTACTGATAATACTTAAACATTAGTGTAACTACAAAGCAATCACTAATTTTCTTTTGCCTCTGCAAGTAGCCTCATCGCTTTACATGCAACTAATATATCATGTAGTTTGAGACCAAAAGAGCTAATTATTAAGCAGGATCCATTGCAAGGCCTAAGATGTGGAAGTGGTACAATAGGTAAATAGCTACTAGTAGAGAAGGCAAAACCAGAGATGGAGTGCTGTGTGTCCTTCGACTGCCTGCTTCTACACTTGATTAAAATTGGTCTCAGCCTGTATCTGGGAGGGAATGGATCTGGAAGAAATGAATAAGTGACTCAAATTGCTAAGTAAATTCATAATATATTTCTTATATCCAGCACAGAGTATGTTTTTCATTCTCTGCTAAACTTTCCAAACATCTTATTAACCAGTCCACACTATGGTATTAAAATAGTTTATTATGTTATAGTTATAGTATGCTTTGTAAATGTGAGCACAATGTCTCATGAAAGTCTTAGAAATGCTATAATACTTAACCTGATTTAGTACCGAGTAAACTTTGCAGAGAAACTATTTATAACTACAAATAACAAGAACCAATGGGCAACAAATTGGCAATACTATCCCTGAATAACCCCCAAAATAAAGAGATTAAGTACATCAGAGAAAATTTCTTTTAAACCATTAACATCTAAAACAAATTATACTAGCTCACTCTGATAATACACAAGTCAACAACAACACTTTACAAAATTTCTCAATTTGCTTATCTATGATCAAAATTAGACACACCATTCTTTTATGTCATAAAATACGAAAATCTAAAAAAAATTAGAAGACAAGAATAGCATTGAATATTATCAGATTTCAAGAGATTGTGCTCGAAGTGTAACATACAATTTGATTTTTGCAGTTTAACCCTTTCAGATTTTATTACATTTATCATCAGGTTTTTAATGAGGATATAAAATTTTTAAAAATATATAACTAAAAGCCATAAATCTGATGCTTCTAAAAACATAATTACAGCACTTTGGCAACCTGAATACCAGAACCACCAGCCCAGTATAGTATCTTACCATAAGAAACTTTTCTCCGCCCATCCCTTGGACTTTGCCTTATCTATCATTGCCTACTGTGCCAGGGAGAAAGTTAACAAAGAGTCACTTGCCACTCCCAAGCCTGTACTTCTTTAACTCATTACTTCAATGGATGTGACACATTAGGCAAGACAGCTGTTGATATCTTGGCTTCATAATATTGGAGAAAGGGAGAAAAAAGGTCAAATGAAAACAAAATAGAAAAATCTAAATGGAAGGTAGAGTCCATCCTAAAGACTCTTGGCAAACGTCTATTAGTTTGGGCAAACAATTTATAATGCTATAAACGATATTTATATATGAAAGCTGAGGAAGTGATAAAGTGAGACCTGGGAGAATTGCATATCACTTTTAAGAACCTAGTCTACAAACCCTAGTTCCAAACAAATCCTAGACCACCTGTTCACAGATTACACATTTTAATTCCATCAACATGGCTCTGTTAAGCATATAGTATATGGTACGAATGTACTGTTTACAAAATTTCAATGGTTTAAATCACATTTTAAGTACCAATAAATGTTTTCCTTTAATAAATTATTTCACGAACTAAAACTCATTTACCTCTTCTCGCAATGCATATTGTTCAATAAGTTTTTTCAATTTCTCTCCCAATTCTATGTTTTCTTGTCGAAGTTTAGCATTATGAATATCATGTTGTTCCAGCTGAGCTTGAATTTCATTTAAAGTAATTTGGAAATGTGCAGTTGCCTCTTTGCGTCTTTCTTCTTCTTCTCGTGCTTGCTGCATATTTTCTTCCTTTACGTCCAAAACAGTTTTTTTAATTAATGGTATGTAAGCTTATTGATAAGAAACCCTCATATTAAGCATTCCATTTTGATCCTGACTAAAACACAGAGAGAACATATTGTAAAAAGCTAAGATTTCAACCAAACAGCCAAGACTACTCTAGGTAATAAATGTTATCTGCTACAGAATACTTACATTCGACCTTATGAATATGAGAACTACGAAAACCTGGAAAAGATCATGCACTTTTCTTATCTGACTGAACCTCATCTAGTCTCCCAGAAGACAACCACATGACAGAAGGATGAAAGATAGTTTTAATTTAAAAGAACTTTTTAGTGTCTGTCAGGATACACGTTCCATATCAGTAACCGTAAATAAGAATTCAGGTGTACTTCACATAAACTAGATCTACATAGAAGCACTCGGCTTGTAATGTCATTGGTAGAAGGGAATTCCCAGGTAAGGAAATTCCTGCCTCCAATTTAGGTTAGTACTTTCTCTCCAACTTGGAGTCGTGAAGACAGGTGACTACAACCTTGAGAGCTCAAATGCCTTACCTGGGGGGTCACGTAGCCAAGTACACATCTGAGGCTGGACTTGAACTCTGGCTTTGAGGCCAGCTCCCTATCTACTACACCACTGATGGTTCCTCTAAGCTACCCTAACCACAATCATATCATTAACACACTATAACCAAACCCCATCATAAAGTTGCAAAAGCATGTTGTAACATGTTATAATCACTCATTTTTTCCTATGGCACTAGCTCTCCTCTCCAGTACTATTTCACACAATGCTGGGTTTTCAAAGACCAATTAAATTAGTTATACAGGGTATCATGATAATATCATGATCATAAAACCTAATTAGGTAATAACCAACTTTGTGATGAATAATGAATCAAGTAGCAAAAATATAAGCACAGCCAAGAAGTCGGGTTCTTGGAAACATGTATTAATTTAAAATTACCATTTCCAATACCATGTACTAGGAACCATAATGAGATTAAACATGGTGTTATTTTTGAACAGTGGATTAGAATATGAGTATAAATATTATCTATATGATTAGGATGAATTACTACAATTTCTAACATTCATTTTTATTCTAAACCACCCTGCTTCCTACCTACTTAATTCTTTTTCACTTGCAACCAAAAGAGAACGTAAAAAAGAAAAATGACACTTAAATACAGCTCTTTTCATGAAACTGAGTTCAGATCTTAGCTCAAGTCTCCTCTTCCCCAAGACAGTCTTTGAAAAACAGGTGTGACCATCCATCTCCTTAACCCAAGCCCATCACAGGGAGGCTCGGAGCCAGGGGAGTCTATTCAACTCAACAAACATTCAGTCCCTTTAGGAAAGGCACTGTTTGAGATTCTGCCAGGCACTGGGGAAACCAAACACAATCAAAGGAGAACCACCCCTCCCCACAAGGAGCTTACACTCTACTCACATGGCTGGCAAGGAGCTAACTGACAAGTACCCTACAATAATGGAAAGAGCTCTTCTCTGGGTTACAAGTCAGAGGACCAGTTTAAATCTAGGCTCTACCACTCTGACCTGTGTGGAGAAAGACTTCACCTATAAAAATGAAGTGACTGGACTAGATCAGAAGTGTCAAACACATGGCCCACAACACTTCTGAGTTTTGCCCAAACCAGATTAAAATGTAATTGGGAAATATTTAACAAAATAAATTTTTAAAAGGAATAAAGATATGTGGTTTTCTAAGTTAACGAGCAACCTGTAGGGATTCTTATGTACAGTTTAGGGGTCCTGAATTCTATTTGAGTTTGATATCACTGGGCTAGATGACCTTTAAGGTTCAACTCCAAATTCTATGATAAACTAAGGGCAAAAAATCGAGACTAGCATGAGGCAACCAGGGATTCCTTATGGTACCAACAATGCCTCTTAGAGAGGGTGGAAGCCACAATAAGAATCCTGCCCTTCACCACAAAGTTTTTAAAAAGCAAGTGCATTCCAGGCACGGGGACAGGGGATGAAATGTTGAGATCTAAAAACACTTAAACAGATCAGTTTGATTGAAACAGTGAATGAAAGGAAAGAAAATTAAATAATTCTGGAAAGGTAGGTTAGTGCCAAAGTACAAATGGTTTTAAATGCCAAACTGAAATTTTATTCCTAGAAGCAATAAGAACCACTGCAGGTTTTAGACATGGTCACATTTTAAGGAAGATTATTTTGACAGCTATGTGGAGGATGGATTGGAGAAATGAAGACAGGAAAAACAACAAGAGAACTCATATTTCCCCAAAACTCACCTCTCTTACAAACTTCCCTATTATTATTGAGGACACCCGAATTTCAACCTAGGAATTATATTAGGTTTGAAGGACACTCTCATTGAAGTCACAATCATCAATCCGGTCGCCAAGTCTTGGTGATTCTATCTTGGTAACATCAGACTGCCTCTGTCCCCTTCTCTCTCCTCACAAAACCACCAACCTAGTTCAGTGTCTTCATCAACTCTCACCTGGACTACAGCAACTGGTTTAACTGTCAAGTCTTTCCTCTCACAAATTCATCTTCCACACAACTGCCAAAGTTATCTTCCTAAAGCATAGGCCATGTCAGTCTCCTGCTCAATAAACTCCAAAGCTTTCTGATCTGTTAGGTTCCCTAATACTTTAGAACTTTGCTTCCTTTAAGACTGAGCAGAAGTACCTTCTCCATAAGATTTTTCCTGATCTAATACAATTGCAATGAAATTCCTATGGGACTCAAGTAATAAACATTTGCTGCTATAATCTGGAAGAATATCACCCAAACACAATGGAAAGCCTACTATTGTCTCCATTGTCATAAAATAGTCTCATTCAAACTACAATCATCTTTTCAGAACTTGATATACGACCAATAAAGCATTCTTGCACTTGTCAGTCAACTAACAGTCTTCATTAAAACAAAAAACCATTAAACAGCGTGCATTCCTAGTTAGTAGTTCCTAGGATATGCTACAGACTAAATAAACCTAAGTCCTATGATCTTGACTGTAAAAATCACAAACTTACCTTCAATGTCTTATTATGACGCTGAAGTTCCCGGCACAGAGACTCCAATTTACTTCGAGCTAGAATAGCCTTACTATGCTCACTCTGCAGGTGAACCTTTTCTTTCACAATCTGGGCTTGCTTCTTCTGAAGAATCTTCATCTGCTTCTGAACATTCCTACTCTCCTCCAGCTGAAATTAAGAAGTATCTTACATTTTATTAAGTATAAGAAGAACATATCAGTTAATGAGTATATGCCATGAAATCCATAAGAAATGCAAAATGAGAAACATTATATAGCATGATGTTTTATTTAAGATTTTATCTACATTTTACCTACATTAATAATTTCATATAATCAGTACTACAATCTCTGCTTCCAAATCACCTCCCCCCTGCTTTGAGTGTAGTAGCATCGTATGACAGAAAGGACACAGGCTTAGGAATCAAAAGACTAGTCACAGTTTTACTGGTATCATTTAATTAGCTAGGAAATTGAATTCCTTAAACTCTTAGAACAGGGAGTGGGGGTGGGGGGAGAGAAACATGAAAAGCAGTTAATCTCTAAAGCTGTCCCTCCCAATTCTAGAACTTTTTTACTCCTTTTCTTTCTATCCAGAATCCGTTCCTACTTCCTGTTTTTTAGCTATGATGTAAAGTAGTGCAGTGTCAGAAAAAAATGATCATAGTTTTCTAATATTCTTTTTTAAAAAGCAGCAGTCAATTGGCCAGCCTTTTCAAGAATCAACACATTCAAGCATACAAAGCAATTTTTCTAAAATGGCCTCCAAAATTACAACTAAGAAAGAAATAGTTAACATGGATGGGTCAACAGGGTACAATGAGCAGGCAGTGTAGGGTAACAGAAAAAACACTGGATTTATAGTCAGAAGAGCTGGGTTCCAATCCCCATTACTACTACATGATCTAGGACAAAGCACATACAAAATGAGAAGCTAGCCAAGACAAACTCTAAAGTTCAGGTTCTGCTTTTATTGTTTTGTTTGTTTTACTGGGAAGAAGGTTAGTGAGATGACAGATTTACAGCTCTACATTCTACAACAAATTATCACACTTTAGGACTAGCGACAAACTTCAGCATAATTTCATGACTGACACTGATCTATAATTTGAGTTTAAGTATTTTCTGAGCTGAAAAGAAGGTATTTTACAGGAATGCATATTTGTAGGATAGAGCACCGGCCTTGGAGTCAGGAGGACATGAGTTCAAATCTGGACTCAGACACTTGAACTTACTAGTTGTGTGACCCTGGGCAAGTCACTAACCCCACTGTCTACCCCCCCCCCCATGGAAAAGGAAAGAAAAGAAAAAGGAATGCATTATTTGTTAAGGTCGAAAACAACAAAAGATCTTGTAGCTATTAAAACTTCCTGTTCAGGCTATTCTCAAATAATGTGACAATAGTAGAAGAAATCTTATTCAAGCAAATATAAACAACTTTTCAGCTCCTGCAACAAAAAGACTAGACTCATTTTTATAAGCCAATCATTAATAAAATTGTTATTGGGTTTATTAATGAACCAAGAAATCAAAATAATAATTTAATCAATGATTGCATAAATATTTTTGGAAAGGCAAGGACAGTATAATACAATAGATTGAGAGCTGTTATAATTAAATGTTCCCATAACATTTTATCTCCTCTATCATTTTCACATAGGAATAGCAGAATTTCCAGGTTGACAACATCAAAGTAAACTGTTCTTGGCTTTTATGTCTCAGAAAATATGAGGCTCCAACGAAAAAAAAAAGAAGAAGAAAATATGAGGTTCCTGAGTGAACTAGGTTAGGCCTACGTTATGCTTTCTAGATCAAATTTCCTTCACAAAAGACAGTGGGAACACTGAAGACACCATCCAGTATCCCAATGTTACCTTTCTAAGCATGCCTAGTTTGCTGTCAGGATGGTACACAAGAGTACTGTTTTACCAAATATTCTACCTTCAATATGTGCTTCCATCCAAATGGTCTGAGCACTCAACTCTACCTACTACAGTTTTAGAATCACTTACAGAAAAGATAACAGATAAATGATTTACTGCCCTCTGATATACTACCTGAGATAACTCTCTTAATTTTGGAAATTCTCTAATCATTCTATTGTCTATATCTTCTAAATTTAGTTACACAATTAAAGTCAGAAAACCAATCCTCTCTAAATTCCCCACTCCCTGCCCACAAAAATTTTAGGATCAAGACTTTAATAATTCATACAGAATTTTTAAACTTACTACACATTTTGGGACATTTTATATGAGATTTTTTCCCCAGAGATGAATAATACTCACAAGATCAGCATATTTCTTACAAAGGGCTGCCAATTTTTCTTCTGGAGTCGAAAGGGTATTTAAGGCTTGCATTAACAATAAAACTTCCTTTCCTGAAAGAATAAAATGAAGTCAATGAGTATTAGGAAAAATGTCTGGATATCATATCACACCAAAAGACATTCTATTTGCAATTCAGGATACTTAATATATAGTGAGTTTGATTCTACTATTGTACATAGAAACTAGAAACAACTCAAATTACTATAATTAAGAAAATTTTTTAATCCTTAAACATCACAGGCATAGAATTCAGAATTGATTCACCTTTTTACCTTTCCTAATAGTTTGGTACTTTCTAAATTGCAAAGCAAGACCACACAATTGAGGAATATAAAAAAAAAAAAATTCCATTTACCTTCCTAAAACTTGATATAGGTATTCAAAATAACATTTTATGCAAGCTACAAGGAATATCAAAGAAAGAAAAGCTACCTAACCAAGCACCACATATAAAAGAATTTAGAAGAGTTTCAGATAGTATTCTCCATAGTCAGAGAATGTAGTTTAATCTCCCTCCAACATTAATAATCAATCGAAACAATATAAACTCTTATGCCCAGATTCAATGACATTTAATGAACAGTTCCTACCCAAATCAAACCAAAATTCAAATCTGGCCTCAGACACTTGCTGTGTGACCCTGGGCAAGTCATTTAACTGTCTGCCTTAGTTTCCTCAATTGTAAAATGGGAATAATAATAATAGCATCTTCCATCCCCACCACCCAAGATTTATGAGAGTTATCAAATGTGATAATATTTGTCAAGTGCATAGTGCCAGGCATTGCATAAATGCTATTATGTTATCATTAAATGAAATTTTAATTGGCAACTGATCTAGATTGGCCAACACAAATAAAATGATAAGCTTAAATATAGCATGTTATTGGAATTATCAAATATGGAAAAACTCAGGAAATGTAATCCTAAGCTTCACTTATAATTATAATTTCTTTACCTCAAACTTTTTGGGTCCATTAGTTCAAGATAACAATTTTAATTTTTATCTTCTTTTAGTACAATAGGGCACTAGAAAGTAGAAAATGCTTACAAATTTTGTTTTGGAAAAAATGGTAAGCATAAGAATTGCAGAAAGAGCATTAAGCAGTGGAGGCCAACCATTTCAATCGATGAGTAATTTAAAGAAAGATTTTTAAAACTTCATTCATTTAAGATATTATAGCACCATTTTATTCCCAAAAGACACAGTACAAGGAAGAAAACTCTTATAAATTAGAACCTCCAACTCTTTGGAAAACCATGGGAATTTTCAACAGTATTTTTAAACAAAGATTTTATTAATTTCTAGACAATCAACTTCTAAGTCGCTACTCTAACAAAAAACTGAAGCTAATAACTTTTAAAAATCAATTTTTTATAATAGTGTTCATATTATTCCATCCTTCATTATCATAGGTAATATATGAAAGATGCTTTAAGGCCATTTCAACAACCTGCCTCTAATTCATTGAAGACACTAGGTTTGTCCATTTTAGATTCGCCCTCTACAAATAAGAAAGTTCATCTTTAATATACAGTAGCACTACAAGTCATGAACTTGTGCATGTTTGTAGTAAAAGTTGCCTGGGCCTATGGGGTTGGATTACATTTCAAAAGAAAAAGGGACAATCTGTTATAGCTGTTTCTATCTAGTTTAATACATCAATTCCTTTCAAACTCATGTATGCTGATGCTAATCTATGACATATGTCTGTAAAACAGGTAAAGTGACCTGACCAAAGGCAGTGTTATATTGCTGATACAGAGATACCTGATTATATTCCAAAGCCAAGTTATTAGAAAATAATTTAGTTAGACAATGGTAATGGACAGCAAGTCCCTAAAGTCAAAAACATTACCTAATGTTTTTTCTTTGTTTTTGTCACTCTCTATATCTTGCTGACCATCTGGTGGATCTGTCCGAGCTTCTCGACCAGGTGTTTCTTCTCTTGATTCTCGAGCGCAATATGCTGTACTGACTAAATTTCTATTCTTGGTTAAAAAGTTACTCTCTTCAACCTCCTCCAATGATTTTTTGCTATTTGAACCATGGCAATTAGATTCTTGATGTTGCAGAATATCATTTCGCTGAGCACTGCTTAACATATCAGATTTTACGCCTATGCCACAAATTCCAGCTTCTTCCATTGTGCCAATTATGAACTAGAGAAGAAAGATTTAAATAAATTAATAAATGTATTTGAGACACTTCACTTACCCAGTAAGAGAACCAATGTATTATTGGGTGACTTTAAAAAGCTATTAGGTTTTGCCAAGGCCTCAGATCATTAAATATAATGGGATTCAAATGAAAAAGAATGACAAATTGTATTAAGACAATGAACAGTTTTACCAAGCTACAAAATCTAATTTCATCTCAATACAAAAACTTGACACTTAAAACAACAAACGTAACTAACCACATTTACAGAAACAAATTTTCCAACTTCTAAAAAAAACACTTTTTTTTACTTCTTTAGTGAGATGTAGTAAGTACAGTAACTCATCTTATTCCCTTTAGCTTTTTACTTCTGAATCCAGGCATCATCTGTCATTCCTTTTCTCTATAGCATGTACCTACATAAGTAGAATCCAAGACTTAGAGCTAGAAATAATCTCAGGTCACATAGTTCAAACCCCTCATTTATTTTATTATTTTTTTTGTAAATAGTATTTTATTTTTCCAGTTACACATAAATACAGTTTTCAACTTTCATTTTTATAGGATTTTAAGTTCCAAATTTTTCCTCCCTCCCTTCTCCCCTCCCCAAGATGATATAGGTTATACATGTGCCATCATGTTAAACATTTTTTCCACACTAGTCATCTAACCCCCTCATTTAACATAAAAGTAATTTTTACCAGTGTCACTACCCAGTAAGCTAAGTGGTAGAACTGGGATCTGAACTCAGATCTCCTGACCCCAAATATAATCCACTTTCCACTTGTCTTTATGAAGCTGAATAAACCAAATTCTGAACCCTCAAATGAAAAAGTGACGAAGAAGGCTTCCCTTACACCTTTGTTAAAAAGAATTCTAGTGGGGCAGAGCAGTTCTTTGTGGTATAATACAGGAAATACATATGCACCTATACTTGAAAGGTCTTCCATGCCTATGAGCTCACAAATGCAAACTTTAAAGGGAGATATAAAGTGCTATAAGAAATAACAGCTCTTATATTATTGCAGCCATTATTTACAACAGCTATAATTAATTTTGGTTCCTAGGTCAACCTATCAACTCTAGAAAAAATAAAATGACTGGTAGCTTTTATCCTTACAACTTGCTACAGTAACGAAAAGTAACTGAAAAGAGTTATCAACTATTTCAATAGTAATATCAATATTAAAATTACTAACAATTGACAAAGTGTGCCTCCCTTCCTTTGTAGAAGATGGAAGCTGTGGGTATGGAATATTTATTGCATGTACATAGAGTTGAAGAGTCCACTGGTAGAACAAAGAATTCAGTAGGGTGGAGAAAGGTGATATTAAATAATGAAGGTAATGTAAAAGCAAACGATAAAAGGAGAAATAAAAAATGTTTTTAAATTTCCCCCCAAAGTCAGGAAAACAAAAGAAAACACTAACACTAAAAACAGAAACTTATCCTTTCAAGTGGATTTTTGTTTAAATTGGCAACCTTTCCCACCCCTGAATTCTACAGTAAAATCAGCTTTTAGGCAAGATACTTTGCAATGCTACAGGTATAACTCAATTACGGAATCTGCTTACCCACTAATGCTTATCAAGTTTAAGACATACATAGCTCACGTTTTGGAAGAAATTCAGCCCAATGACAATAAACTCAGAACGCATGGTATTTTAAAGTCATACATTCAAATAAAACATTACCTATTTGGATAATAATGCTCAAACTACATCTCAATATACAAATAAAATAATGTGGTTTTAAATCCTTGGTAGAAAATAACTGAATAAAATCAACCTTATAGCCCAACTAAATGAGCATAAACACAGACTTGGCTGAAAAAAATCACTCATTTGATCAAATCCTATTTTTCAACAATAACACATCTTCCTTGGGTCCTATTTCCCAGTACTTTTGGGGGAATAAAACACCAACCCGCTTATCTAAAAAAAAAGTCTTCAAGAACTGCAAAACTGACTGAAAATTTCTCAAGAGACTCAAACTACCTCAGCATCTTCTTGAGTGTCAGAAATACTATATTAAAAGTGAAAAAGTAGTGGCAGATCATTAAGAGGCCAAGTTCAACAATTCTTCTGGTAGAACAGACCTAAATACTATTTTGTAAGGTAGCTGGCAGGCATTAGAATATACCTGGTTCCTCCAAATTGTTAAAAAAAAATACTAAAAAATACTTAAGTGGCACAAATTAAAATGGTTTAAAATAATTATTACATATTAAAAATTTGTCTTTTGGGGCAGCTAGTGGGCACAGTGGATAGAGCTCCTGCCCTGGAGTCAGGAGGACCTGAGTTCAAATCCAGCCTTAGATACACAACACTCACAAGCAATGTGACTCTGGGCAAGCCATTTAACCCTATTGCCTAGCACCCCCCCCCAAAAAAAGTCATTTACAAAGCATGTTTCTTTTTATGTGGAAATCAAGCCTTTATCAGAATGATGTCTAAACAGTTATTTGGAAGTCTAATCTTTGTTCATAATTCCACAGTTAACAACTGGCACTATTTAATTACATGAAGTCTACTCTACATGTAAGGCAATATTACACATTACACTGGTGTTATATATATACATTACTCTGATGATATATTGCACTTCAGAATGAAAGCCTGAGTTTATTACATGCTTTTCCTATTTTTAATTATCTGGTTTTTCTACCCTCCTTCATTTCCATATTTATACCCATCACTTTTTTTCCCCTTCCTAGGAAGCTGCCCTTAGTAACAAAGGAAAAAAGGGGGGGTGAGAATGGGAAGGGGAAACAGCTCAGCAAAACTAACTGAACACACCAGTCTAATAGAACATGCAATGTTCCACATGCATACTCCTCCACTTCTTACTTTTTTTTAAAAAGGCAACTGGGGTTAAGTGACTTGCCCAAGTCACACAGCTAGTAAGTGTCAAGTATTTGGTCTGAGGCCACATTTGAACTCAGGTCCTCCTGACTTCACGGTTGGTGCTCAATCCTACCTGCCCCCCCTCCACTTCTGCAAAGAAAGGGGAGTGAATTTTCTCCTATCTTTCTGGGATAAACTTGGTCATTAAATGTACACAACATTCAGTTTTATTTGTTCTTCCATTTACATTGTTGTAGTCATTGTGTGTAGTTTCCCTGGTTTTCCTTACTTCATTCTGCATGAAGTTCATATTAAATCATCTTTCCACACTCCTCTGAATTCTTATTTATCATTTCTTACAATTAAATAATATTACATTCATATGACTTCGGGGGAAAAAAATCACCTAACTTTCCTGGGCCTCAGTTTACTCATCTGTAAAATGAGGGGGGTTTGGACTAGACAGCCTTTGAGGTCCCTTCCAACTTTAGATCTCCAATCCAAAGATTCTATGCACCTCAATTTGTTCAGCTATTTTTTTCTAGTTCTTTGCTGCCATAAATAGTTTGGTGTATATATGGGGCCTTTCTCTCAGTCTATGCTATCTATCTTTTAGGTAAATGGCTAGTCATGGGATCTCTGGATTAAAGGGTACAGATGGATATTTAGGATTTTTAGTTGTTTTCTTTGCATAATTTCAAACAGGTTTGAATTCTACTAAGCCTTAGGTTAAATAAAATTTGCATAAAACAAAACCAATCCTGATCCTTGAAGTAAACAAGATACAAATCTTTTTTTAAAGCTTTTAAAACAGTTTTAAAAATTATATTAATATACTCCTCCTCAATTCCTTCCCCTCCATCATCCTATATACCACCCAATCAGTTGCAAATCTTGCTGTTTCTTTCTTCTCTCTTCTCACAGAGCAACCACCTTAGTTCATGCCTTCATCACATCTTACCTAGACTACTGCATCAGCCTTCTTAATTGGTCTTTCTGATCTGACTCACCACATTAATCCATATTCCATGCTGTAGCTAAAGCAATTTGCATTAAGTCCAAATCTGATGGATCACTCAATAAACTCCAGGGGTTTCCTATTGCCTCTAGAATCAAATATAAATTTTTGTTTAACTTTTAAAGACCCTCACAACCAGGCCCCAAATTAATCTTTCCAGCTTCACTGAACAATCTTGCCTTTACTGCTCTGCAATGTAACCAAAATGGACTTTCTCTCTGTTCCTCACCCATAAAACTCCATCCCTCTCATCTCCATACCTTTATAATTGGCTGTTTGCCACGCCTGAAATACATTCCCTCTCCTTACTTCTCCCTCACAGAATCCCTTTCTTCTTTCAAGTCCCAGTTTAAGCACCATTTTCTACCTGAATTTTTTCCTGATTCCCTCAACTGGTAATGCCCTCTCTTGAAAGCTACCATGGCAGATATTTAAATATTTTGCATTTAATGGGTATATATACTTAAATTGTTGGTCCCCTGTTGGAATGTAAGCTTTTTGCAAGTAGGGTTTATTTCATTCCTTGTACTTGTATCCAAGTACCTAAGGACAAAAGAAGACTCAAAGCAAATGCTTAATAAATACCAATTAACTGATAAGCTATTTGCTCCTCCTCTTTGGCCTTTCGACGTCAAAATTCTATAGATACACAAAAGAATCACAGAAAAAAAGGAGTTTTCCCCTAAATTCTATGGAAAATATAAATAAAATCATCATATTGTCCTTAAATCTCGACAATCCAGTAAAATAAAGGGCATTACAATCAGGACAAATAACGAGCAAGCTGGATAACAATATCTCAGTTTCCTATAAGGTTGATATTCCTATCTGGTAATTTAAAAAAAAAAAGACCAACAAGTGAAGGAATTGGTAGTATACAGTCATGCCATTCAACAAATTTGAAGGCATTAACAGAAAAAAAAACAAAACTCACCAAGGAAAATGTGCAGACTCTCCCAGAATCAACAAGAAGCCATCAAAAACATGAGCCTGGAAATCAGGTGTTTCATGTCCAACATCCAACATCCTCCACTACTAACTTCATATGACCTCTGACAAGAAGTACTGAGTTCTCCAAGTACTTAAATTACTCACATGCAGAAGAAGCACAACATACTTAACCTCAAAAAAGCCTAAGACAATTAAAACTGTCTCATGCTTTACAGATTAAAAAGCAAAAAGCTATTTATAACTACTAAACATCAGGAAAAAAAGGAAGGAATTTGGACACTTCAGAAAGGTCATTAAAGCAATTTAACTACAGAATAATGGTTGATGGAATTCAGCATCAACAAATATACCAGGCAAGAGTACAATAATACCATGCAGAGTTCTCAAACCAAATATCCTAAAATTTTGAACTAAATAAAACCCCGCACTTCCATGAATCCCCTAAATATAATTGTTTTACATAGTTTGCAACAATCCAGATTCCATCAAGGCCCCCTTTCGTTGAGTCCTGATAACCATTTGTAACCTGGACCAATTAGTTCTTGTCTCTCAAATTAAAAAAACACCACAGACATGATTGTGCAAATCTGTTTTATTCAATAAATATGTACCAATAGCTAGATGAAATAGCTACAATAATCAATCAACTGAATGTAAGTACCTGTTTTGAATAAAACCAGTAGCCAATCTCAGTACATGTTTCAAAAACTATTTTTTCAATTGTCACATGCTGCTCTAGCATAAAAGTTCATAAAATTTCCCAAGTACTATTCTGCCCTGTGTGAATATTAGCAGATTTCTCTCTAGGCCATAACTGCTTCCCCAAGTCAATAGTTTCAAATCTGCTGGTATCTTCTGAAGGATCCAGTTTACCCATCTGCCCTTCGATGATCCTCTCTATTGGTTGCCTGTTCCAAATGAAATTTGGTGGATGTCATATTACTGGAATACAGATTTGGTTACCCACTGCTTAAAAGGAAGTGATTAAGCTAAGAGATAAAAATTTATCAAGGAAATACTGGTGTGGAAATCCACAGAGGACAGAAACACAGTGACAAGCAAGCATTTATGTAAGGCTCAGTAGGAAACAGCCATCACCTGGAGGAATCTGCTAAGATACTGACAAAAGACAAGACACTTGCAATGGGAATTTTTCAAACATTTGAGTATCTATTTTAGAGCTCCTTAGAGACAAGAATGGAACATTAGATCTGATGTGTGCCAACAGAAATACGGTAAGTAGGATCACATGGCTTGAGACTCTAATAGTGAAGCTGGATGAAGAGGGATCGGAGGCTCTCAAAAGCAAAAATCCAGTGCCACAATTGATTCTAATGAGAAAGAGGAGAAGACGCATAAAAAACCAAAGAGATCTTCTTAAGGACATGTAAGACTGAAAGTGAGGGAAGTTAAATGAAAACTGGTACAAAAAGAGCCAGTAGTTCTGTCACTTTTTTTTTTGGTTGGGGGGTGGGTGGGGGTGAGGAGAAGACGCCTATGATTTTACTGTTACAGGAACCACCCATTGAAGAAACTCCAGTACCAATGTAGATCAGCATCTGCAACTTGTCTTAGAGATACTAGTATTTCCATTTTTTTACATTACTAGACTGGTTGGGAAAATGTTGAAAATGATTTCTCTAGAGTTTAGCAGGACATTTGATAGTACAGTTCAGGCCTGCACAACATGCGGCCCACCAAAGGATTTCGGGCCGCCCGAGAAAAATGTAGGGTTACCACCGAGCACTTTCCTGTTTGTCACATGACCCCCAGCAATCAACCATCGTCAGTCTGTCTGTAGTCTAACCAATCTAAGGCCGGCCTGAGGAAGTTTAGCCTATATTAATTTAGTCCCTACCTACTGCAAAGTTGTGCAAGTCTGGTCTCATTTGTAGACAAGATGAACAAATGTGGACAAAAATGTGACAACAATTAAGTAGATTCAGAACTGGCTAACTGACAAGACCCAAAGCATGCTTATTTGTGGAATCATTAAAAGATATGTTAGCCTTGGAGGTAAGTATCTAGGACAGAGTTGCAGAGCCTCGATTTGAATATAAGCACAGATTACATACTTTTAAATTTTGAGATAATACAAAACTTGATGTGATAGCTAACACATCAATCAGTCAACTAAGCATTTATTAAGTGCCTACTACATGCCTGCACTGTGCTAATACACAGATACAAAGAAAAGCAAACAATCCCTGCCTTCTATTGCACAAACTACTAGAAGTGACAAGCAAACAAATATGTACAAATATAGGAAATAATTAACAGAGGGAAGAAACTAGAATTAAGTGGGACTGGGAAAGACTATCTGTAGAAGTTACAAAAGAACAGACAAAAAGAATGCTGGACTAAAAGCTTATGATCACATTACCAAAATGATAGATGAGATCTACATTCACCCAAATGCCCCAGTATCATCCCCACCCCATCTCTAACATTTAATCTGTCCCTTGTTTTCGTGTTCCTTCCCTGCTACCTACACTCCCATCTCTCCACCCTCCTTTAAAAAAAAAAAAAAGTCCCATTACAAATCATCTTCTTTTTCACCTACTTCTCAGTTAAACTTCTTTGAGAAACCTATGTGCTAATTAGGTACACCTCCACTTTCTCTCCTCTCATTCTCTTTTAAAACCTCTTCAATCTGGTTTCCCACTATATTATATCATTCAACTGAAACTGCTCTTCATAAAGTTACCAATGATATTTTAATTGATACATCTGATGGCCTTTTATACTCCAAAAAGATCAAACAAAGCAGAAGAAAACCAACTACAAAATGTACAAAAATATTTCTAGCAAGTCTTTCTGTTCTAACAAAGAACTAGAAACTAATGTGCTGCCCATCTAATGAGGAATGGCTAAACTAAGTATAGCATACGAATGTAGTATTATTGTGCTGTGAGAAATAATGAAATAGTGTACGTGGTCCAAGAAACCTGGGAAGATCTCTATGAATTGATCAGTGAGATGAGAACCAGAACAATTTATTCAATAACACTGTAAAGAAAAACAACTTTGAAAGACTTAAAAAACTCTCATCAGTGAAATGACCAAACCACAATTGCAGAGGAGTAGCAATTATGCTTTCTACCCACACCTTGTCAGAAAGAACTCAAGATGCAAAGACTTTGGACAAAAATCTTTGGACAGAGCCTAAATGGGAATTTGTTTTGACTATGTATTATTTGTTATTATTGCTTGATTTACCTTCTTTCCTCCTTCAACAGGAAGGAGTAAGAGGGTTAAAGATAGCAAGGAAAAAAAAAAAGGTCATTGAGGCAAGGCCAGACAAATAGAACAGCTTTGAAAACCTTACAGGTTGATCTTATACTCTTTAAAAGAAAAGCAAGGTGTTTGTAACAGAGACCTGTAGTTTTATATATAATCCTTTTTCTGTTCCATTACGTATATTACAAATGTCCCTTCTATTTAGTGTTGAATGATAAAAATTCTTAAAATACCTAGTGGATTTTTCTCAATTCTCATCTTTCTTGACCTCTCTGCAGCATCTGACACTATTGATCACCTCCTCCTATATCCAATATATATTCATGGGTTTCTGTGACATTGCATTCTCCTGGTCTTATCTCAGTTCCTAATCTTCATCCACTTCCCTTGAATGTCCCCCAAAAGGTTCTGTCCTAGGCCATCTTTTCTCTATATATTTCCTCACTTGGTGATCCTACCAAGTCTCATGAGTCTATGCAGCTGTTTCCCAGATCTATACCTGGCCTTTTTCAAAGTTCCCAGACTGCATCACAAATTGCCCAATGGACATCTTCAAATGGATGTACCATTGGCATCTAAACTCAATATGTCCAAAATACAACTCATCCTCCTTCCCCCGCCCTGCCCCCCCACATTCCCTCTTTCAAATTTCCCTGTTACTGTCAAGAGTATGACAACATGACAGTCACCCAGATTGATAACCTCAGTGTCATCCTCACCCACTTCCTATGTCCCATCTATTTGCCAAATCTTGTCACTTCTACTTGCACAGCATCTCTCATATACATTTCTACTTCCATAGCCACTACCCTAGTTCAAGCTCTCCCCACTTCCCTCCTAAGTGCTCTCCCTGCCTCAAGTTTTTTCCACCCAGCAGCCAAGGTGATTTTATACATTGTAAGTCTAACTCCTGATCAGTAAGTTCCAGTGGCTATCTCAGAATCAAATGTAAAGTCTTGGGCTTGGCATTTAAACTTTTCACAACCTGGGCCCTTCCTCCCTTTTTCAGTCTTCATATACTTCTTTCCCTATAAGCACGCAACCATCTAGCAGCCCTGCCTGCTTTCATATACTCCCACACAACCATTCATCTCCTGTTTCTTTGCCTTTACTCTGACTTTCCCCCATTCCTGGAACCCTCTCTCCTAAGACTGTGGAGGGTGGATTCCTTCAGATGTTGAAACTCCATCCTCTGCCTTTCCCTGTCTCCCTACCCCAGCTGCCAGTCCCTTGTCTATAACACTATTTCACCGTAATTTCTTCACTGTACATATCCTTTAAGTACCTTTTCTTCACATGTTAGTTCCTTCGTTAGAATGTAAACTCCTTGAGGGCAACAAGTGTTTTTTGCCCTTTTTTTGTAATCGCAGCACAACATAAGCACTTAATAATTTGGGGAACTGCACAGAACTTTTAATGACTCCCAATTGCTCAGCAACAAAAAAACCCACCTCTCCTTCAGAATCTAGCTGAATCAATCTCTGAACAAGGATTCCTTCCATAACATCACCAATCTAACCTCAGCTTGAAAACCTCTAGTGAAAGGGCTTCAAAAGCAGAGGGAGTCCATCCCACATTTGGACTACTTAATAGGAAGCAAATTTTTCTTTCATCAAGTCTAAATCTGATGCCTCTTCTGCATTCTGAGACTTAGCAGAACAAGTCTAATTTCCTTTCATATAACATCCCTTCAAAAACATTAAGACTAAAATAATTTCTTGCTACCCTAACCCCTATCCTAAAAGCCTTTTCTTCTCTAGGCTAAAGATTCCCAATTCCTTCAAATAATCTTTATGTGGGATGTTCTATCTTCTTGAGATGACACACACTCCATTTTGTCTGTCTTTCCTAAAATATGGTAGCCAGAACTGAATACAGTACTGAATACATTTAACATAATAACACCATAAATGAACTAAATTCAATTAAGAATTAAAACTGCAGGTGACCCAAAATTCAATTAAATAGTGGGCTAAATGATTAGCCTATGTCCTTGTCCAGTCTTTGATAATATGCCACAGACTGGAAAAAAAGGCCATTTCCAGTGTTGCATTTGTCTCCAGGAACTACTAAAATTTTAAAATGGTCTCCAATAAACTAGAGGGAGCCTACACAGAAAATTCATTTTTTAAAAATTTTTGTCAAAAATAAAATTTTTATTTAAAGGACAGGCAAAAATATCCAGTCACCAATGGCCTCAACTCTTACCACAGGTAATGATCATGCAAACATGTGCTTAAAAGCCTCCTTCCCTTTGATGCCCACCTGAGATTAAGTTTTATCCATTCTTAAGGGGCTAGAGGTTGTGTTAAACTTATTTCATATAGTATTCGTGCCAGTCTCACAAAGATCCTTTAATAAGGGTGATTTTCAATCAAGTTGAGGGGGAAGATCCTAAAGAGGGTAGCTGAAGAATAAGGAGTGGCATAAACTGCTGGTGTGATAATTAACTACCCCTTGCTGCTCTTGGACACAATCTCATTTGATCCTCACAACAATCATCATCCCCATTTAGTAGATGGGAAAATTAAGTCTCATGGATGTTAAATGCCTTGTTTAACCAAGATCACATGGCTAGTAATAGGGCAGAGCTAAAATTAGAATTCAGGTCCTAGTCTGGTACTCTTTCTTTTACATGATATCACTCCCATTTAACTAGAGTAACAAAACTGCTTTTGATAACTGGTGTATGGAGTTCATTTCAGTGCTTTTCAGTTATACCTTACAGATTTTAAGGGAAGCTACATATATTGCTAGCCAAACCCCCCAGCCTGAAAGGTACAAAAACCTTGGCCACCCTCTACTGTCAGACAATGGCAGAGACTGTAGTATCACATCTTGTCTCTCCAGAGATTCAGCTTCTCCAAAGGCCTCCCCTTCCTGCTACCAAAACTACTTTATTGTTTAATGGAACACTTTTCTCAGGCAGAGTCTTGAGATCTTTCTTCCCTCAAGCACCTAGATCACCCTCTAACAATCTTCACTACCAACTGTGTGGGACCTGGCTAACAACCCAGGGTTCCTAAGGATGGACGCTACCTCCCTAGCACAGTATCAGTCTTTAGGGAGTGGGATGCCCAGAGCAGTGTGTGCACTGAGATTCTAAGGATCCTCCAACTGTCTAGGGAAAAGTAGCCTTCCAAGAAGGTGGAAGCCAATGAAGTCTCTTATTTTCAGAGAGGGAGTCACATAGCATGTATTCCGCCACAGGAGGGCGGCTGTAAGCTCCTAGATGGATTGAGATGTGTTCAGGTACTTGAGTGTTTGTGACTGCTGACATGACTGTCACCTCATTGGGGTTAAAAAGGCAGTTGACGAGGGGTTTGATGCCTCCCACCCAAACAATGTTTTTTGTTGACTTTATTGAAGGACAGGTCCCAGAGGTCACCTAGGGGTTCCCTCTGGCACAAGTCAAGGCTTTGGGTCCATGGCCAGGGTGTTTTGAGGACCACCTTAGAAGGGTGTGTGCTCAGCTCTCCTGAGTAGAACGCAGCACTGACACTGACCCTAGCTGAGCAGGCAGGACGGAGAATTTAAAGGACACTGACAAGAATCACACATGATGAAAAACAAGCCACAGTTGGGTTTTGATCTGCGCCCCAGTGTATGAAATACCTTTCATTAGCTTGCCTGGTTAAGTAAGATGAAAATATTTAGGTGACTTAAAATCCAGCTGTCTAAAGGATGGTTCACCTCTAATTAATTCCATGGAACCTGTCTATAATAGTAAAAAGAATACTAAGAACATGAATCAGAAGTCGTCCCACTTATACAAGCTACGTAACCATAGGCAAGTCACCTAACCTCTCTAGACATTGGTTACTTGACCTATAAAAAGACAAGGATGGAGCAAATTTCTAAGCTCTGGAAGCTTTCAAAGCATTATTAAGCTCTCCTTAATAATGTAGGATCAAATTATAAACATCAGTTACTGTGGCATTAGCTAGTATGATGTCAAATGAATAGAGAGCGAGCCTTTAACCTTCATATTATATTAGATAAGACAACTTGTATCTTTCAAGTTGTCCTTTCTCACTACTGCAAAGTGTTTCCCAGCTATACACCAACCCACTTCCCTCTAATTTGTTATGAATTTAGAAATTTAATCAAGCTTATTACAATTGTGTCAGGGAAGAGTAAATAGAAAAAGAGGGGCCTTCTCTTTGTTAATGAGCTTTTACTGCAGGGACTCTAGCTGCTATTTTGGGTACTCAGGTTCCTTACCAGACCAATACATGAAATGTTACTGTATTTCTCTTTCCCTTAAAAAGAAAAAAAAGAAAAAGGAAAAGGAAAGACTTTTTACCAGATTTCACCTCTCTAAGTGCCAAACTTCCTAATGATCTTCTGGGTAATACATGATATACTCTCCTGAGGCATCTCTCATCAAAACTCCCCTTTTAACAAAAATAGCAATTTTATAGTTTAAAAATGATCGACAAACCAGCTGTTTACTGAGGCAGTGTCAGCAACTCTCAGTACATCCCTCAATTACTTCCCATCAAGGGTTCAAACAGCAGTTAGGTCTCTTTACTAGTTCCATGACTTGGTCAAGTCACTCCTTTAGTGATCTAAGTCTTGATTTGTCATCTTAAAAATTATAGGAATTATATATAAGTCCCTTCCTACTCTAAATCATGACATGTATACAGATGTGTATCAATGTCCAATGAATACTAGTAAAGATTACTCCTTAATGTCACCGATGCCTTCCTTCTTTTTGCTTTCCACTATAATTGCAGTTAAGTTACTTATAGCATGGTTAAGAAAAGGAGAGGTGACAGAAAAGGTCTCTTCAAAAATTGATTATTTTAAAATCATTAGTCATTAAAATAAAATAAAGTCATTAGTCTTGAGATACACATTTAAACATCCCCATTTTTTTCCCTTCTCATGGCAGAAAAATGGGGTACTGATAAGATAGAACATTGCATACATTCATTGTCTCAACAATAGGATGCAGAAGGGAGCAAGCAGTTTTGGTATTGGTCTTCCAAGTCCTGGATAATTTCGTTCATGTTCATAAAGTTTTATTAAGTTTTTAGTTGATAAATTGTATCTTTAGTTCTGCAGTTGTCCTTTCTCAATATCTTCAATTCCTCAAAAAGCAAAACAAATGCACATGGCTATCCCCATTTAAAAAAATAAAAAGGAAAGGCACAAAGTTAAATCAATATTCAAGATCATGGAGACAAGGAAAAAAGTAGAAAAAGTATGCAGGAATCAGTAAAAGAGCCACTCCTTCACCTAACATTGCCTTGAATAAAGGATTCTTTAATATTATCTCAAAAGAAATTAGAGGAAATTAAAATGTTACATCATCACTTTTCATCCAAAAATTATTTACATGCCAAAAATCAATCCTATCTCCAATATTGAATGACTATACCATATCATCACTTTTAAAAAGACAGCCAAAGTGAAGATTCAAATTGTAACTACCCAAATTTAACTGTGCCAGGATGGTCTCCTCATAATTCAACAAGCATTAAAAAAGTACCTACACTATGTACTACTGTGCTAAGTGCCAAGAATACAAAAACAAAAAACAAACAAGGAACTTTAGCTCTTGTATCTTTGGGATATAGAACATCTACAAAGGTAATTAAACAACAAAATATGTACAAAGTAACTTCTAGGAGGGGAAGCCACTAACTAGCAACTAGGGGAACAGTGGGGGAGGAGGAGATTCGGATAGATTCTACCTCTACAAGATCACCCTCCAGCTAAACTGAGCTGTGAAGGAAGCTAGGGATCCTACAAGTCAGAGACAAGGAAAGAATTCATTCCAAGCATTAGGAACAGTGAAAAAAGGCAGCAGTATGGGTGACAGACTGTTGTCCATGAAGAAATACAGTAATGAAACATGTTACCCACCTCATGACAGAGAAGTAAGGGACTAATGAGTACAGACTGAGACACATATGCATTTTTGGGGGGGAGACATGTCCACTGAGAGAATCTGTTTTGCTTGACTATGTATTTGTTACAAGAGTTTTCTTTTCCTTTATTTTTTAATGAGGGTGAGGTCATGGGAGGGAAATAAAATTTAATTTAAAAAAAAAAAAAAAATAGCAGGCAGTCCTCATTTGGCCAGAATTTTGGCCATGAAAATTAGTAGTGTAAAATAGTGTAAAATAAAGCCTGGAAATATATGGTAGAAGTCAGACTGTGAAGGGATTTAAATACCAGAATTTATATTTTATCCTAAATCAAGGGGTCTTAATCTGGGATTTGTGAACTTAAAAAAAAAACTTATGGTCTGACAACTGTATTTCAATACAATTGGTTTTCTTTATAATCCTATGCATTTGTTGCATTTAAAACATTATTCTGGCAAGGAGTCCATAGCCTTCACCACATTGTCAAAGGGGTCCTTGACACAAAAAATAAAAACCTCTGCCCTAAAGTGAAACTAGAGGCAGCCACTTGACCTTTTTATGCAGGAGTGTCAATCAGGACTATGCTGTTGCAGCTGTGTAGAAGACAGATTACAGAAGGGGCAATAAGCCCAATCAGGCCAGGCGGGAGTCCTGAGATCTTTTCAGGGGGCCATGAAGTAAAAACTTTTTATAATAAAACGTTTTAATTTCTAATATGGCAAATATTGATATTTGGATATAACCCACATAAACAAGAGCTCTTTGGTAACTCTCCATTTTCCATCAGCAGCTCTGCTTGGTTTCAATTCCACAGAACATCAAACTCCCTCTTTTCAGCTTCAATTCAGGTATTGTCTTCCCCCATTAGATTATAAACTCCTGGAGGGCAGGAACTGTCTGTCATCTTCTTAGCACTTAGCATAGTGCCTGGCACATAACAGAGTCTCAATAAATGTTTATTGAATTGAATTTTTAAGCTCTTCAATAATTACTGACCTACACCAAGAGACAAGTGATAAGGGCATGAATAGAGTGGTACCCATGTAAATCAAGAAACAGCACACAGATGTGAGGTATATGTGGACATAGACACATCAAGACTTGGCAACTGTATGTAAGGGATGGAAAGAAAGAGTTAAGAATGACTCGTTTGTTTATGGTAATAGTTCTCATTTCGGATGTTAAGTTTAAGGTACCTATAAGGGCCATCTAAATGGAGATTCCCATTCAGAAAAGAAAACTGGGGCTGCACATATAATTCTGGCAAACGTCTACAAAGCAGGGCATCGAACCCATAAGAACCTGAGATTTTGTAGGACCAAGCACTCTTATCTATATAGATCTCTACTTATAATCTAAAAAAGGTGCACATGAGGCTCAGAAAGATTAAGTGACAAGCTCATCCACTGTCAAAGAACTAGTTTAGTTTCCAAAATGGGATTTGAATCCAGCTAGGATATCCTGGCACCAAGTCTTGCACTCTCATCCACTATGCCAATGTAGTTGAGTAAGTATTAAGATTTCCTACAGTCAATTTCATTTTGAAGACTGAACCTCAAGTCATTCAGTATATACAGGGTACTTTCCATTTAAGAAGCTCCTAAGCTCCTTCACAAGTAACTTCACCAGAGTGTCTCTTTAAAGAGGCCGATTGTAGTTTAGTTTATAACACTGAACCAGGTATCTCTATATTCCAATTAATTTTTTAAAAAATGTTTTAGAAAGCTACACTGAGGAAATATGTTTAATATGATTGTACATGTATGGCCTATATCAGACTGCTTGCCATTTTGGAGAGGGGGAAAGGGAGGGAAGGGAGCAAAAAATCTGAAACTCAACATCTTATAACACTGAATGTTAAAAATTTAAAATTTTTTAAAAAAAAAAAAGCTGCATTGAACTGTTCCCACATCATTAGAAGAGAAGCAATCAACAACCTTACCATTTGCTACCATGCAATCCCCTTACCTCCCTGCCACTTATAAGAGTTACATAGAGTTAAGTACCTTTTTGTCAGTGGAATCTGTCCCTTTTTAAAACGTATGAACAGATGTAATGTTGAATGTCCAAAGTGCTCAGGAAAATGACTGAATAATCTAAAGATACAAATATGAAATAACTATAAAACAAAGGTCCTCCTCCACCTTTTTCTTTCTTTCTTTTTTTGGAGGGGGGAGAGACAATTAGGATTAAGTGACTTGACAAGGGTCACACTGCTAAGTGTCTGAGGTCTTCTGACTCCATTGCCATTGCGACACCTAGCTGCCCCTTTCCCCACCTTTTTCAAGGGAGAAGTGAGAGAACAGACCAAGACAAATCTTAAACTTAATTCAAATTAAATAATTTAAATTACAAACACTAGAATGAAGGTGTGAAACAAGGTATTAATTTTGATCTCATCCTCCCCCAAATGCTGTTTACAGGATATCTGCAGAGAAGATGCAACAATAAAGGCAAGGTGAAGACCCCCTCTTTGGGGTCATTGCTCCCATAACTAGAAATCTTGAAGTCTCCAGCTCTAAAATTCGATTCATAAGACAAAAGAAATAAGGTGGAGTCACATCAGATAAGCATTTAATAGGAATTAACTACATCCCACTGGGTAGGGAAAAAAAAGACAAAAAGGACCATTTAAATAATCCAGGCAATTAATACATGTCCAGGAATTAGTGTGAACATAATCTCAGCCCAATGAAGTAGGTCAAGTGATTGGGTAGGGAAAGGTGGAGCAAGGGATACCTCCTGCTATCTCAGCTAGACCCAGTTCCACTTTGGCCTCAGCCCTTTTGTAAGCAAGCCAACCCACTTTAGAGTGGAGGATTTGTGTGGAAAAAGAAAGAAAGTAGAAGTCAGATCATGGAGTGACTTGAAAGTGAGCATAAGGAGTTTATTAAGGCTTTACGATACAAACAATTGTGCAACTTCAAAAGTTTCTAAGCAGAGTAGTATTTAATAAAAGAAACAAGTTAAAAAAAAACAACATCATTGCTCCTCTTGCCTGAACACTGAAGGAGCTGAAAGATAGGAACAAATCCCAGGCTTCAGTTCTATCCCTTCAAACTCCTCACAAATGTATCTTCTTTTGACCTAATGCAGAGAGAAGAGTAGATTAGAAGTGGGAGGAAAGGAAATAGTAACTGTGGATGTGATGGACAAGGCACTGTGAACTGGTTTTGTAACATTTCCTTTTTGGGGGGGGGGGGAGACTTTGTCTCCCTCTATATCCGCCAGGCTGGAAGTGAAGCAGTCAACATAACTTTGGACTGGCAAGGAAGATTTGGCTAATTCTATTTCTAAGACAGGCCTGGTGGCCCTCCCCCTCCTTGGTTCCAGACTGTAGACACCTGATAGCTTTAGCTCTACTGCAGCTTAGAACTCTGGATAGAGCTCAAGTGATCCACCAGCCTCAACTTCATTCCTCAGACATGCAACATCACTTCCAGCCTAAATTATTTAATACTTTTTAAAGCAATCCTGAAAATCATCAATAAAATTTTAACTTGATCTTCACATAGACTATGACTGGGAAAAAATAATTTCTGCAACATACACATTAACTGTAGAAATAGAAAACTATGCATATGAATTCTAAGAGACAAAAACTAGCAAAAGAGGAAATACGTACTATATACATCAAATACTGGGGGTGGTGTGTTGTTGCAAAAACAAAATAGAAAATGTACTCCTTATAAAATTTCAGGGAAACACCAAAGACAAAAATACACAAGGCAATGTATAAATACCCATTAACAACATGGCAAGAACAGGACAAACAGGCAGTATTACTGTCAGGATGACCCGTTTTAGGGCTCTCTGGACATATACACTAGGCTATGGAACTCCAAGCAAGTCACACATAACCTCTGTGTCCTGGTCACCTCTCTGAAGACAGTTACATGTGTGACCCTGCGCAAGTCACTTAACCCCGACTGCCTCACCAAAAAAAAAAAAAAGACAGTTACATAAACAGAAGTTCTTCAAAAGGAGATCCCTATCTACACAGATGAAATTACAGGACATTAATGTTGAAAGGTATAAAGACAAAGGCAGGCAGCCTCAAGGCCAGCCCTCTAGGTCCTCAAATGTGGCCCTCTGACTTGATTTCAGTCAAAGGGCCACATTTGAGGGCCTTGAGGCGACAGGTTCTCCATTCCTGAGCTAGGGAATGAAGAAGAATAAATGAAGGCAGCCAGGAGGAAGTGAGCTGTGAGCAGGCTTTTTTGGGGTTTTTTTGTTTTTTAATAGCAGGTGTTATCTAGGGGAATACAATGATTTTGAGGAGGTTATGACAGTAGCAGGAGGGAAGAAAATAAGGCATCCCAGATTTGTACATAGATAATTGTCAAAGGTGTGACTGTAGAAAGGCTGCAGTGATGCAGCATTCTGTTTTGATGCTACTGAGTCATCCTCAATTCCTCCCTCTTTCATCCCTCAAATCCAATCAGTGGCCAAGTTTAGATGATTCTACCTGACTATAACTCAAGTTTCCTTCTCTCTATTCTCAAGGCCATCACTCACGTGCAGGGCCTTGTAAGTTTTTGCCTGGACTATTGCAGTGTCTCAATTTGGTCTCCAAACCTAAACCTCCAATCATTCTCCACAAAGCTGCCAAAGTGAAATTTCCCAAAGCACACATCTGAACATGTTACTCATCTCCTCAAAAGCTCAAGTGGTTCCCTTTCCTCTAGGATAAAACACAAATTCCTTATTTGGCTTTTAAAGACCTTCATCATCTGGTTCCAACCTACCTTTCCAAGTTTATTCTTCTCCACTTGCATTTTATTCCAGGCAAACCAGCATTCTTGATGTTCCTAACACATCACTTTTCACCTCCTATCTCCACGCCTTGAATGCACCCCCACCTCACTGTATCTCAATTCCCTCAAGGCTATGTTCTTCAACTTAGTCACCTCTTAGAGCAAGGGTTCCTAACCTGGTATATTTCATACACACTATCAAGAGACATGAGAAACTTGTCATAGGAGGTTTGAGAATATTTGGTAAGTATATTTATCCAGAAATTCCTAATTGATTTCTAATCAATGTAATTAACAAAATTTTGGCATTGCCTGGAAAAAAAATTAATGTGTTTTCTTTTTTTAAGTGCAAGTGTATGGTTAAACTCTAGAATTTATTTCATGTTAAATAAGGGATTCAAGATTGAAAAAGGTTGAACACCCTTGTCCTGGGCCAATCCTAATCTCCAGTCCCCAAATGGAAAATTAATTGGTATGCATTTTATTTCCATACAATAGAAATGTAACCTCTTTGGAAGCTGATATTGTTTCATTTTGTGTGTGTCCACAGTACCTTGCTTAATGTCTAGCATATATACTTACTGAATAAATGGGAGCTTTACAAGCTACAAAACAATGTAAAGGCACAAGCAGAAATGATTCAGAAGAAAACAGGAATATACATGACTGCAATAACTTAGTGAGAAAAATAAGCATATCTCTTCCTGTTGGCAAAGGATGGGGAATGTTCTACACAAAAACAATCTACAAGCATTTAAGTGTGTCAGGCACTATTCTAGGCACTAGAGATAGAAATAAAAGGAATCAAACAATCTCTATCTGCCAAGGGGCTTTATGCTCTAAAGAAGAACACAACAAGGACATATTAAATATGTACATAATATAAAAGAATGAATTCAAATAAATACAAAGTTAAGTGCAGTTACTCATACATTAAAAAAAAGTTACTCATATATTAAAAAAAACCTTTATAGCAACTATTTGAAGAAACCAAAAATGGGAAACTAAGTGAGTGTCCTATTGAGGAATGGCTAAACAAAGTATAGAATATAATTGTAACGGAATATTTTTGTGCCATAAGAAACTACAAAACAGTTTTAGAAGAAACTAAAAACTAAAGACATCTTCTGTGAACTGAGGCTGAGAGAAGTGAGCACAACTAGAACAATTTATACAATGACAATATTACAAAGGAAAAGAACTTTAAAAGACTTCAGAACTCTGATCAATGCAATGATAAGCCAAAAGACAGAAAATAAAACACACCACTGGGCCCAGAGATGATGAATTTAGACCACAGAAAGACTTACTTTTTCAGACATGGCCAATGTGGGAACTTGTTTTGGTGGACAGTTCCACTGTTTTGCTTTACATTTTCTCAACATTTTTTTTGGGAGGGGGGAGAAGAGACAAATTACAAATGCTTGTAAACAGAAATAAAGTTATTAAGGAAGGAAGAATAGTAACAGGGTAAGAAAGGCTTCATGTAGAATGCAGCACCATCCCTCAAAAGCAGGGTTTGTCTGCCTCAAGTCTCTCCCCACTCCAATCCACTCTCCATTCAGCCACTAAAGTGATTTTCTTACGATGCAAGTATAATCATGTCACTCCACCTACTCAAACTCCAGTGGCTTCCTATTGCCTGCAGGAACAAATACAAAACACTCCGGCATCCAAAGCCAAACATAACCTAGCCCCCTCTTACCTTTCCAGTCTCCTCATACCTTACTCCCCAACACATACTCTTCAATCCAATGACAATGGAGTCCTGGCTGTTTCAGGAACAAAGCACTCCATCTCTTGGCTCCAGGATTTTTCTCTGGTTGTCTCACATGACTGAAATGCTTTCCCCTCCTCCATTCAGAATATTACTGACCACCTTGACTTCCTTTAAATCCCAATTAAAATTTCACCTTCTACAGAAAGCCTTCCCTAATCCCCCTTAATTCCTGTACATTTATTTATTTATTTATTTATTTATCCTGTACATAACCTGTTCGGCATACATTTGTTTATATGTTGTCTCCCTCATTCGATAGTAAGCTCCTGGAGGGTGGGGTTATCTTTTGCCTCCTTGTGTATCCCCAGCACCTAAATGTTTATTGACTGATTTATTTTATGAGGTGGAAATGAAGAGCAAGTACATTTTAGGCGTGGGGAACAGCCAGTACTAGAACTGGGGGTCTGGCAATGAAATGAGTATCCAGTGTGAAGAAGAGATAGTCCAGCCAGTTTGGAAGGACAGCAGAGTGCAAAGAATAATGTTCAGTATGTTGGCATAAGGTTGAAGTTTTAAAAGCTAAACGAGTTTCTCTTTTATCCTAGAGGCAATAGAGAGCCACTGGAATGGAGAAAGGGCTTTACATGACCACATCTGTACTTAATGAAAATAACTTTGGCAGTAGTGTACTGGATGGTCTGAGAGAATGGAGAAAGACTTAAGGGACTGCAATAATCCAGGCGAGGAGCAACTGAATGGCTTGGGGTTTTTTTTCCCCAGTAAAATAAAAAGAGAAGTTCTCAGCTGAGAGAAAAAGGGGTGGGAAGCCTAAGGAAAGAGGTTTAAAAGTTTAGAAGGGTTACTTTCCTGCAATGAGAACTTAATTGGAGTTGGGCAGCATGAATTTAGAATGAACACAGTCAGCAAGACTAAGTGATTTCCTCCGTTCTCTCTGTTCAGCAGCACATGAATAGAAATGTAGGAGGCAGATGGTGAGAGCAATCCAGGGCTGAAGTTTGGCAAGAGATGAGAAGCAGCAAGACAAGGGCTTGAGGCATCTGAGAGTAAAGGATAATATGGAGTTGAACTGGCTAACTACAGGGTTCTGACTTGAAAGGAAGCAAAGTAAAGCTAGAGTAAGACCAATGGCCTGAAAAAGTACTGAGGAATAGAGGATTCAGAGGTCCTCAGAAGGGCAAAAAATAAGTTTCAAAGGACTGAGGCACTGATAGAGATGGAATGACAGGAGGGTATGGTCAGATGGAAAAATGGTAATTAAGAAGTGGAACAATTGTGTACAACGATAAGAGCCAACGTGTTCATCTCTAAGCGATTTGATGTTTCCTTTACTGGTTTGTGTTACAAGACAGTTTATTGGAAGTAGGGGCTCAAAAAACAGAAAATACCAAAAGATATCAGGATAACTTCTATACTGCTCCCAAACTCTACTCTGTTCCTTTACTAAAATTGCAGATAAGACGGAAGAAAGAAAGAAATACTAATTTGCACCTTCCCCTTAAGTCCCTAGCCTTCCCTCAAACCTCAAAGAGAAACAGAACTTAAAACAGGGCCCCAAACCACGGCTAAGTTGCTTGCATTCTCTAGTCTTCCAAAACTCAAATAACAAGTATACAGCAAACAAGAATGTACCTTCCATTTATTATAGGTGTGAATCTGTATTTTTAAACCCCAAAATTATTTTTAAATAAATATAGCCATAATAAAAGCTCAATAAAGCTAAGTGTTCTTGGTTTTTTTTTTTTTTTTTTTTTTTGCAAAGGCAAGAGACATACTGGAGTAAGAGATTAATAGTCTTTTGTCCCATCAAAGTGACCTCTGAAGTGCAAAGTTAAAAAACTGTTTGGAGATAGAAAAGCCCAAGAAATCCTAGCTTACAACCAGAAAGTCCTCTTAACAAAGCACCTTCAAAAAAACAAAAACAAAAAAAAAAAGCACCTTCACACACAAAGAATAACTACAAAATATGTAGACAGAGAAGTAGAAAGGTTGTGTCTAAAACCCTCTTAAAATGAAACTAAAGGAACATAGTTTTTGTTTTATCTGGTAAAGAGCACCCAGAGTAGCAGAAGAAAAGGTCTCATAAGAGACAATTGGGGGGGTACTTTAAAAAACCTAAAAAATTCAAATGTATAGCAGTACCTTAATAGATCCTAAGGCTGCAATTTTACTAATCAGTAACAGCACAATGAGCAGTATAACAAAATTGTTTCAGGAGAACAAAAATATAACGTTAAAGTTTAAGAGACTTCTCCATCAAGTAGAATAATTTAGTTATAATTTCTACTGCTTTCATTAAAATATGAGCATTTGAATATATTGAAAGACGTTTCTCTGAAAGTTAACTTACCTTGATCAATGTACAAAAAATGAAATCTCAGGGAAAAAAAAGTCCCTCCCCCCTCCAAAAAAATCCATTAACAGACTATGTGACTATGTACTATGACTATGTACTATGTACTATGTACAATTCAAAATAACAGCACATCCACAATTTCACCCGAATTCCTATTTCTTAAGCATTTACTGCCCAATTGATTTAAGATTAAAGAGAAAAGGAAAATTCTCACTTTTGAGGGGTAGGAACCTCTTTTTGACACTAATCTAACTTAATAAATCACCTCTAACCCTAAGAATTTGGCCCCAAAGCCAAATATTACAAGTAGATACTGAAAATGGAGTCTTACTTATAGGCACCTCTCTCTCACTAACATCCTATTTTTAAGCCATCTTCTCACAGAGGTGAACCCTGCCACTGAAAGACTGAAAGAGGACAAGCTCTGGCAGGTCCTACACCAAGTTAAATGGCCCACATCCATAGAGAACTGTGTCTCTTTCAAGAACATACTCAACTAAATCAAAGGTAGCCACTATCAGGCCACAGAATTGCTCTAAGCCAGGCCCCTGTGGAGGGCTGCCACCTTCCTAATAATCAGTTCCTAAATGAAACTTTTCCAATAAAGCCATGACCTTAAACTTAGGGATTCCTTCTTTATATAATTTAGATTATAAACAAGGCAGATAGAGGAAGTCACATGCTGAACTTATGGGAAGTACCCACAGAAATGAAATTATAGATTACTCAAGTATTTCCCATCACTCTACATGAACTTGAGAACTTGCTATTCTAAAGAATTCTATAAGAATCCTTTTATAAACCAAATCATTCCCAATTTATCTTGTGTATATCTGGATTCTAACATCTCAGACATGTCATTAGAAGATCAGGTATTAAAAACACAATGCAAATGACAATTTAAAAACATGGCTTGAGAAAGTACTCATGATATCAAAATCTGTTACTAAAGAAAATGTGTTTCTAGCTCAGATTACAATGGTGCAAGGTCTAGTGTTTAAAAAAAAAAAAAAAAGGTCATCTCATTAGCTCCCGTGAATTTAATTAGCATCTTTATGCTGATGATTCTCAAATCTCCATTTCCTGCCCCAATCTCTCATCTCCAAAAGCCTTTCAGACATTTAGAACTACATGTCCAGTTCAGACACATTAAACTCAGAATGTCCCAAACAGAACTCATTATCTTTCCTCCTAAACCTCCTCCCCTCCCACCTTCACTATTACTGTAGAGGACAACACTATCCTCCCGGTCCTTCAGGCTCACAATCTAGGATTCATTCTGGATTCCTTACTATCTCTCACCCCTTATATCCAAGCTATTGCCAAAGTCTGTGGATATCAACTTTGCAACATCTCTGGAATACACCCCCTTCTTTCCTGACATGGCCACCACGCTACAGCAGGCCAGGCCCTTATAAACTCAAGCCTCAATCAAAACAATAACCTGTTAGTGGAACTGCCTGCCTCAAGTCTCTCCTCACTCCAGTCCATTCTCCCTTCAGGCACTAAAGGGATTTTCCTAAAACGAAAGACCAAACATGTCATCCCACCTACCCCATAAACTCCAGTGAAAACTGTTGGTGGAGTTGTGAAATTCAACCTTTCTGGAGAACAATTTGGAACTATGCCCAAAGGGCTATAAAACTGTTTGATCCAGCAATACCACTACTAGGTCTATATCCTAAAGAGATTATAAAAATAGAAAAATGACCCACATGTACAAAAATACTTGTAGCAGCTATTTTTGTGGTGGTAAAGATTTGGAAATTGAGGGGATGCCCATCAATTGAGGAATGGCTGAACAAATTATAGTGTATGAATGTAATGGAACGCTATTGTTTTATAAGAAACGACAAGCAGGCGGATTTCAGAAAAACCTAGAAAGACTTGAATGAACTCATGCTGAGTGAAGTGAGCAGAACCAGGAGAATATTATACACAGTAACAGCAACACTGTTGTATGATTAACTTTGATAGACTTAGCTCTTCTCAGCATTACAACGATCTAAAATTCCTAAATACTCATGATGAAAAATGCTATCCATAGCCAAAGAAAGAACTATGGAATCTGAATGAAAATTGAAGCACACTATTTTCTGGGTCTTTTTTTTTCCTCCGTTTTTTTCTTTCTTGTGGTTTTCCCCTTTTGTTCCAATTCTTCTTTCACAACATTACTAATGTGGAAATGTGTAATATGATTGTACATGTATAACCTATATCTGACTGCTTGTCGTCTTGGGGAAGGAGACAAAAATCCGGAACTCAAAATCTTATAAAAGTGAATGTTAGACAAAATTAAAAAAAAAAAAAACCCTCCTGTGGCTTCCTTTTGCCTCCAGGAGTAAAATGCTATTTGGCATTCAGAACCCTTGATAATCTAGCCCCCTCCTACCTTTCCAGTCCTCTTACACCTCACTCCTCAACACATTCCCTTCTCAATTCATTGACACTGGCCTCCTAGCTGTTCCAGGAACAAGACACTCCACCTCTTGGTCCCAGACTTTTTCTCTATCCTCCATGCCTGAAATGCTCTCTCTCCTCCACTCCAAAAAGTGACCTCCCTCGCCTTTAAGTCCCAACTAAAATTCCAACTCCTACAGGAAGCCTTCCCCAAACCCTCTTAATTCCAATGCCTTCTCTTGGTTAATTGCTTCCTATTTATCTTGTATATATCTTGCTCTGTATATATAGTATTTGTTTGTATGCTGTTTTCTCCATTAATTTGTAAGCTTCTTGAGGGCAGGGAGTGTCTTTTGCCTCTTTTGTATCCCTAGCACTTAGCACAGTGCCTGGCTCCTAGTAGGCATTCAATAAATGGTTATTGAATTGAACTGAGTAGACCTTCAAGATACAAAGGCAAAAACAAAAACAGTCCCACTCCACTCTCAAAGAGCTACCTCCCTCCCCATCCCCACAACTGCATAAAATATAAGTAAATAGAAGTATTAATATAATGTAGTAAGGGTTGAGGGTCGGAGGGGAGAGGTCAGAAAATAGGAAGGGCCTCCAAGAGAAGCCTAGAAGTAAGCTAGCAGTTTCAAGTTTGGGGATTGAGCTAAATTACACTTTTGCTCTCATTACTCTGTCATGCTGAGATAGAGGCCTTGAAATCAAGAGAAAAAGGGAATGGAAAAGTTCCCCTCTGCCTCATCTCCACCCCTGTCCCCAATCAAAAAAAAAAATCAATATTTGAGCTTTGAAGAGACCTCAGTGTTGTCATGTAAGTCCAGGGGTTTGGGAGGTTTTGTTTGTTTATTTTTAACTTTTAAGTTTAATTTGCATTATTAATATTTTCTCTACTACCAACAAAATAAATCAAGTCCCAACTTGTAGTCTGTGCAGATTTTTGAGCTATTAATTTTTCATTCTTTTTTAAGTTTTACTTTTCTACATTCACTTCCATAAGACTTTAAGTTTGAAATTTTTTACTCATCCCTCCCCTCCCCCCACTCCAAGACATCGTATAAATTGATGTAGGCTCTACATATACATTCATATTAAACCTGTTTTCACATTAGTCATGTTGCAAGGAATTAGAACCAATGGGAAGAACCATGAGAAAGAATTAAAAAGAAAAAAAAGAGAGCACACAAATAATATGTTTCAATCTGCATTCAGACTCCATAGTTCTTTTTCTAGATGTGGATAGTACATCACGAGTCTTCCAGAGTTGTCTTGGATCCTTGCATTGCTAAAAAGAGATAAGTCTATCAAAATTAGTCATCACACAATGTGGCTATTACTGTGTACAATGTTCTCCTGGGTCTGTTCACTTCACTCAGCATCAGTTCACATAAGTCTTTTCCAAGACTTTCTTAAAAGTCCAGGGGTTTTTAACCTGGGGCAGATGAATTTCTAAAAGGGTCCAAGGATAGATTTCAGGAGTTCCATACCTGGAGAAAAAAAAAATTACATTTTTATTTCCACTAACCTCTAACTGAAATTTACCATTTCCTTCCATTATTCAAAATATCAGAGAAGTCAATTAGACTGCCATAGGGATCCAGTAACACAAAAAAGTTAAAAACTCCTGATCTAGTCCAACTCCTTCATTTTTACAGTTAAGAAACTGGTACTGAGAGATTGAGAGATTAAGTAATTTGCCCACTGTCAGACAGAAAAACAAGTGGCAGAACCAGCAATCAAATCCAGATCTCATGACTATAAACTCAGTATTCCTAACATCAGTTCTTCTCAACCCTTCCAGACTGATGATAAAAAAGGGTGGAAATGGCAACAAAGTATATTTGTATAACGAAGACCACCAAAAGATGGCCAGATCATTTTAGACTAACTTCTTCCTACCCTCCACCCCAAGAAAGTATCATAAACACCTGTACCAAAACAGATGATCAGAAAAAATATGAATTTCAGAAAAAAATGTACTCAAAAATCTAAACATCAGAATATAACAATTTCAAAGAACCTCAGAAATAACTAGTAAAAACCCCATTTGAACAGCAGTTTCCCTACAAAAATAATTGGTCCAGCCTCTGGTGAGGAACTCACTACTTCTCAGAGGCATTTTTAAAAACATAGCTGTGAGGCACATGTTCATAATATTGGGCAAAAATATATCTCTTAAAATTCCCTAGTGTTTGAAAGAGAACTGATAGCACCCCTAAGTCTTAAGATGCCTTAGAGTGAGACCCTATGCTTATCAAATTCCAATTGTCTCCTCTCAGTCCTGGTGATTCAGAGTCCCTGGAAATCTATGCAAAAATCCCCTTCCTGTACTTCCCATCACTCCCCTTGCTCATCTCATCTCCATTTACCTTAGCCCCTACCTCTCCTGAATCCCAATTCTGTGCCCCCAGAACCTTGACAAATTCTCCCTCCTCTTATACTTCTTTCACTCATTGTAATCCTGGCTACACCTTTCTCCTACTGAAACACTACATGCCAGGCTAACACACCTTTTCACATGCACTTCTTCCCCCAACACATACTGGAAAAGGAGAAAGAATATACATAATCCTTACTCCTCACAGCCATTTCCAGACTCCACCCTGCTGCTGTCACACAACCTTCCTTACTATGTCTATATCATCCCATCCAGCCTTGAAATTCATCATCTACAGACCCCACTGATCATTCCCTCTTTTCTCAAGGTATTCAATACTTGCTTCAGTCTTCCTCTAAAGCTTGAAATCTTCCCCCCACGGCCTCATCAACTTCTATGACCCCTAACTTCATTGCATCTCAGCCATACCCTTGATCACAAGGTTGCTCAAAACCATTCTATCTTCATGATCAAGAATTCTGAAATTCCCCTGATCAGTTTATTTCATCTCTCCCTCACACTCAAACCTATTTTTGGTCTTTACTGAGGCCTCCACTTCTACTCTACCCCTCCCTGACTTCACCCAAATTCTCCTTTAACCCTTTAATTAGCTAGTTCAATTATTTACTGTACTCTGCCCTCAAATCCCTTGCTTCTGGAAGTGTCCCAGCAATGGGCTATCTTTACCAAACCCCAACCCTGATTCATTCCTCCACTGTCCACCTTCTCTCAATCTATTCACTTGCTGCTGCAGTCTTTTTATTCTTCCATGACTGACTCAAACTCTCTATAATGGCTGTTCCAAACTTTTCTCAAAAAGACGACCTTGCTTCTACTTTTACTGAAAAAGATATCCTCATGAGTTCCTTCTTCTCTATTTTATACCTCAAAAGCCCTCTACATCATCCTCCATTTACCCACAAATAAAGTGGTGGCCCTTCTTGCCAAGGCCAACTCTTACACATTGAAGCCATTCTGACTCCTGCAAGATAGTGTTTGTCACCTGAGTCTCTCTCACTTAAAATTTTCTCTTTACATACAGGCTCTTTCAATGCTTCGTACAAAGATGGCCAGATCTCCCCAATCCTTAAAAATACTTTCACTTGACCTCAGCCCATTTACTTCTCAACTACTTTCATTTTGATTTTTTCTCACATCACCACTTGAATGAACTTTTTTCTGAAAAGTTACCAATGCTCTCTAAGTTGCTAAGTCCCACAGCCTTTTTTTCCTGTCCTTAAGTCTTTTCTTTACCTTTATTACACCATGACCCTGACCATCCCTTCCCCTCCCATGATGCTTATCAGTAAAACCTATTAACCATTCATATCCTTTAAGGCTCTGTCCTGGACACCTAGACTCTCTTGTTAAACTCTGTATCACATCACTATTTGCTGGATATCATCATCTGGCTGTCCTGCAGGATTTCAAATTCAGCGTACTTCAAAAAATTATCTTCCTTCACAAATTTATCTTTCCTCAAACATTTCCCTTTTATGTCAAAACTATCACCATTCTTTGATTATCATCCTGAGTTCTTCCTTCTTCCTCAAATTTCCCCCATTCCCATTAGATTATTCTACTTACACAATTATCTCTCACATTTGTCCCTTTTTGTCCACTAAGACTGCCATGAACCTATTTCAGACCTTCATCACTTTACCTGCACTATTCCATAAGCCTCCTAATTAATCTCCTTTCTTATCTCCCCTCATTTCAATACATTATCCACATAGATGCCAAAATTATTTTCCTAAAGCAAGTATGACCATGTCACTCCCTGCTCAAGAATCTTCAGGGGATCTATAGTGCCTCTAAGGTAAAGTTCAAACTCCTTGGCTTCATATTTAAAGTCCTTCACCAAATGGCTCGTCTACCTTTTCAGACTTATTTCACACTATTCCCCTTCACATACTGTATTTTATATATCCTGTAAACATACCTGCCATTTGTGAAACTTGGCATTCCAAATCATGTCTTTGCACATGTTGTCCCCCATGCCTAAAACATACTTCCTTCCTCATCTTTATTTCAAAGCTCAATTTAGCTACTACCTAAATGGTCATTTCTGATCCTCCTACCTACCTATTAATGTTAGCTTTCACCTCAAACTATATTGAATGTCATTATCTATTTACATGTTATATTCCCATATTAAAACATAACTGAAGATAGAAGCCTTTAAAAAACAAAAACAACACTATGCTTTGTACCTGGCAAAGAGTAGATATGCTTAGTGAAATGAATTCTACCCATTCCTCCTAGCTCTGCCCCCTGGGGCTACTGGAGTCTAATTCCTTCTTCCATATTTAATTAAAAGAAAATACCTTCATACAAACACTTAAACAGCTGTACTATCTCTCTTAAGTTTTCTGTCTCCAGCTTTCTGATCTTTTTTTTAAAAAAAGTTATCTGCATATAATAACCTTTAAAAACTTAATTTTCACAGTAAACCTCACTAGCCAAGAAAACCTACTGTACAACCCAACATTTTTGCCAATAATTGTCCAATAACCTAATGCTGTATAGACACTAAACCTCTCAAACTGTAGTTAACAATCATGCCCATATTCCAAAAAGCAAAACTCCTCCAAAGTGTTCCTAAGTGTATTCAATGAATTATTAAACCACTAAATTTCTTTTAATGTGCCAATAGCTGATAAAGTCTGCCTCATAAAGTCAGGTCAATTCAAAGGTCCAAGAGGCAGTCTAACACTCACAATTAAGAATGAACTTGATATCCTGGAAAGCTCTAGATACTCCCCTTCTGGCCAATTCCTTGAAAGCAAACAGCTTTTTTCGTTCTAAAAGATAACATGGCCATTTATCTCCGAGATAGTTGTTTTGCATGTTATTTGCATGTTATGAAAGGGGAAGATCATCTATTAAGAGTTAGCCCCCAAGTTAAGAAGACCTCAAACTCTCAGTGTTCCAGTGCAACTAAGACCAAGTTGAAGAAAAGGTGCTGAATATACACTTGTAGACTAAGTTCCTTTATGACAGGTTCCTTTACAATTCCTTTACACCAATGAAATCACAGGACTAAAACATAGTGAAAACTAGCAGCTCTGGCTGTGTCCAACTCTCCAAATAGGTACATAAAGGCACATTTTTTTAAATATTCAAGTTTTTCTTTTTTTCATAACCATCAAGAGTTAAATATTGTCCTTATTTCTCCATGAAGAAAATTAGGGTACAAAGATTGTCAAGTTGCACCTCCACCTTCTTTTTTGGAGACCACAGACCTACATTAACAAGAACACACACAAAATAAAGGTCCATTAAGGAAATAACTTAGTTATTTAAAAACTAAAAACATTTACCTGAATAAATATAAAAAAAAAACCATATTTACCCTTACTTCAAAATAATTTCGTTATTATGCCCAAAGGACTATAAAACTGTGCATACCCTTTGACCCAGCAATACCATTTCTAGGTTTATATCCCAAAGAGATCATAAAAAAGGGAAAAGGACCCACATGTACAACCATATTTATAGCAACTCTTTTTGTGGCGGACAAGAACTGGAAACTGCGGAGATGCCTAACAATTGAGGAATGGCTGAACAAGTTATGGTATATGAATGTAATGGAATACTATTGTTCCATGAGCAATGATGAGCAGGCAGATTTCAGAAAAACCTGGACTTACATGAACTGATGCTGAGTAAAGTGAGCAGAACCAGGAGAACACTGTACAAGAGTAACACTGTTCAGATGAACAACTTTGATAGACTTAGATCTTCTCAGCAAAGCAAGGATCTAAGACATCTCCAAAAGTCTCTTGATGGAAAATGCTATCCACATCCGGATAAAGAGTCTGAATGCAGATCAAAGCATCTCTCTTTCCTTTCTTTCTCATGGTGTTTCCTTTTGGTTCTGATTCTTCTTTCACAATATGATTAATGTGGAAGTATGTTTAATATGATTGTACATGTATAGCCTATATCATATTGCATGACATCTTAGGAAAGGGGAGAAAATTTAGAACTCAAAATCTTTTAAAAGTGAATGCTGAAAACTAAAAATAAGTAAGAGCACTATGCCCAAAAGAAAGAACAAAAGAGCAAAGTGCTTATAAACAAAAAATAACATCATTATCATGGGGGGGGGGGGAGATAAAGAAGGGGAGTGAGAAAAACCAGGCATAGAAATCAAAAGAAAGGCAGATGGAAAGGCAAAGTTCTAAAGTGTTAACTGGCTTGTTTTTCCAGTTCACTGTCCACTGCAATAATAATCAGTTGCTTAACCATTGTTCCTATTAATAAATTGACACAGTGCTTAAAGTTTTGCAAAGCTTTTACACACATCTCACTTGATCTTCAGAACAACCCTAGGAGATAGGTAATAGTTAGGATGACTCCCATTTTAAAATGGGGCAATCTCTGAGGCATGGATTCCTGCTTTTTAAAAAGCAGTGGGGGTGTGTGGGGGCCTGCACCACATATCCCACCTGCCAGAGACTTAAGACTTCCCGACCCTCCCCACCACATTATCAATTAAATACCTGCTTATGTCAGAAGTGGCATTTGAAGTCAGGTGGTCTTATCAGGCAGCCTTCAACTACGTTCATAACAGCTCAAATGCTCATTATGTAAACTTGAATGAGGGTTCATATTAAAAGAACAAAAAATAAAATTGGTTCCAGTATCCTGTTTGCTCCTCCCTCCTTCCCTTAAAATCAAGTTGGCTACAAGTTTCATCTTTCCCCAACCTCTCAACTGCTCCTCCCCCACCATGTGTCCATGAAAGTGAGGAAACAGTTCTATCACCAGAGTACATGCAGTCCTTAGGAGTTTTGGTTCTTTTTACAGTTCATTTAAGAAAAACTTTTGAAAGATAAAGAAAAAGGCATCTGAGAAATAAGATTAGGGGAAACACAGGACTTAAAGGAGGAAAACCCCCAAATCTCATGTCTTAAAACTTTGCCTAGTAGATGGAAACATTTTCAGAGGTCTACATATGAGATTAAAAAAAAGTTCCACAGCAATTTTATATAGGAATGATGAGCATTATTTAAAAGTACAAGTAAAACTGAACAGCCCTGAGAAATCAATGTCGCCCCAGACAATCAATACAGTCTTGAAATAATTAAACCGAAAACATTTTAATCAGTAAAGAGATACAGACAATCCGTATCCGCATTTCTTGACTTTCTTCGAAGTTTCCTTTCTCACCTCTGAAAGGAATGTGTTACCTATGTCTTAGGCAATTCCACAACAAACAAGTGGCCCGCATAAAAGTGGCCTGCCCTTAGTTCCGCAGTATGAAAAAGTATTTGGGGTAACTTATAGACTGCCTTCAAGTAAATCGTAAAACCGGTTTGTTGGTTAGCTGGGGGAAGGAGGGGAGCTGGGATGAATTCAGTCCCCCTCTTCACCAGGGCAGCAGGTACTTAAGTTTCCTAAGTGATCATCTTCTTTTTGAAAGGATGGGAGAAAAAAGAATTCAGATGAAGTCAGGTACTCTTCTTTACTTTAAACTCCACCCGCAACCCGGCAGCCAGTCGGAGAACTGAAAGGAGCAGCCAGGACCGGCCCCAGCACGTGGAGGGGACCGGCGCGGAGCTCGCTCGGCGCCAACCGCAACAGCACCCCCGCACCCTCCCGGGGCCGGGCCTGTCCGCAGCGCCCCCGCCACCGACCCCCCGCATCCCGCGCGCAGCCGCGGCCTCCCCAGCCCAAGAGGGGCGAGAACGCGCAGCCCCGACGACTCCCCTCGCGCTAATCTTACTGCGCAACAGCCTCCGGCGCGCCGCGGCGCGGGGCACACCCCGCAAAAGCGCACTTCGAACCGCGAAGGGGGACGGGGCGGGGCGGGGCGGAACGAAGTCGAGAGACCGTTAGCCGGCTCGGTCCTCCGACGGTGCTGGCCGTAGAGGGAGCGCATGGGGGGCGGGGGGAGGGACGGACGGCACCACGTGTCCCACCTGCCCGCGCTGGAGACTTCCCGACCCCCTCCCCGAGCCTGGCTCGTGCACCCCATTCTCGTCCCCCTCCTGCGCGCGCCCCCTTTTGCGCGTTCCCCTCTCCCAGACGCGCGCCCCGAAAACACCAACCGCCCGGGGTCGTCGACGTCGTCGTCGTCCTCCTGCTAGCCAGCGCTCCCCTCCCCTTCCCGGGAGTCCCTCAACCACAGTCCTCCTGTTCTTCCCTCCCTCCTCCCCATCCCTAAGAAGGGAACCGGACTGGCAGGTCCTCGAGGCTAGAGCGGACCGGGAAAGACGAGGAGGCCCGGGCAAGGCAGCCGAATGCCCTCCCGCGCGGCGGGGACAAGGGTTACCTCGGGGCTCACCTTCTGCCGCGGGCTGCGCCTCCGGCCGCCCCGTCCCGGCTCGGTAACCTCTTCGCCGCCGCCTCTTCCCCGCGCTACCCCTTCTACTCGCGTCGCCATGAGGTGACGGCAGCAGCCAAACAAGCGGTCGGAAAGGGGGGCCACGGGAACCACGCAGCGCCGTGTGCCCTGCCCCCGCCTCCCGGGCAGCCAATCGTGGGGCCCCTAGCCTCCCCACGTGACCGGAGGAGGTTCCCTCCCGGGGGCGGGAGCGGAGTGGAGTTGGGACGGGTGGGTAAGGTTGGGGGGAGGAAGGGGAGGCAAAGCTGTGAATCGGCCCGGTGGAACCCCTGTTTGGAACCGGAAGAATCAAAGGGCAGACCGAGGCCGCGGGAGTCTGCGCTCAATGGCTACGCTGGAGAGTTGGGGAGACCACAAATCCCGGCGTGCAGTGCGGGGAGCCGCCCCCAGTCAAGAGGAGGGCAGTCCAGCCTCGAGGGCTCGCTGTTGGGCTGTTGCGCGGCATGCTGGGAATTCTAGTGGTTGCACTGCACCTGATGTATTCCCAATTCTTGGGGGGAAGTTGCCCTCTTCCCTGGTGGGGAGATTAGGGAAGGGGTCAGGTGGCAGCAGTGACTGCATTCTTGCAGCTGGGAAAGGAAACCCAATTCCTTTTCTTTGCTAGAGGATTTTGCCTTTGGCTCGGGAAAAAGATTTTGAGAAGTTGCTGCAGAGCAGGTTAAAAAAAAAAAAGCTATTATGTTTACAAAGTGCTTTGCATACCTTATCTCTTCTGGTTACGAAGTATTGTCCCGGGTTGGCGTGGTACTGAGATGCTAGAATTCAGATTATCCCTCCCCCATTCCCTCAGTCTGGCCTTTGTGATCCTGCCTCCCACTGGGTGTTTAAAGGTCAGCAGGTTTTCTTAGGTGAAGGCTGTTACCTCAAGGCCGCACCCGTAGTTCCACCCTGGTGGTTTGCATAATCTGCCGACCTCACGGGGTGGTTATGAAGTTATGGTGAGATAATGCTGATGGAAATGCTTTTGAGAAGGTATCAGACAACCTGTTTGCATTGTTTAATTGCACCTTGTTCTCTTTGGAGGGGCAGCTGTGCCCAGGCTTTGGACTGAGAGAGCTGGACTCAAAACCAGGAAGACCTGAGAAGGGCGCAGGAACCCTGGAAGTGACTGAACCATCACCACTCACCCACAAACTGCTTCCAGCTCAGCCTTCACGGCAGTCAAACTAGCCTAGCTGAAGCAGCAAGTCACCCTGAGGGAGATATAGGAGGCAGCTTGTGCCAGAAAAGTCAAACTGCAAACACCACCATCTTGATCACCATCTGTCTAAAGATCCTAAAATCCTTGAGATCAGCAGTGCTTCCAACCCAGTGCCTTTAGTTATTATCCTGGGAAACAACTCCCTGTGAACTTGCAGCCTGGCAACTGGTCCTACTAGGCTGCAGGCAAAGCTACTGAAGACAGAGAAAAGAAAATTATTGCCCCCTAAAGTCCTAGGCACTGTCAAATGGTTCCAAATGGCACCAAAACTTGTATTTATGTGACCTTAGACAAGGTGGATCAATGGTTCGGCATCAGAAATTATATGATTTCATCAGCGGAAATGACATTCAAAAGGATGCATTACCATCAGCTTTGTTGATGCCGCCTAAGAGCCATAGAACCTTTCCATTCGACATGCCACCAAACCTTCCATATGCTTTGGCTCTGGCATTAGAGTGTTAGCTCCTTGAAAGCAGGGACTGACTTTCTTCTCTACTTGTGTCCAAAATACTTAACGAAGTAATTTGCACTTATTAGGTACTTAGTAAGTGCTTTATTTAATAATGTCTCATCTCTGCCCTGTAGCTTTGTGATTTTTGTTAGGCAACTGGCCTAAAGTCTCTATTCAAGTCTAGGACTATAAGTTTCAGAGAAGGGGGCTGATCTGGACTGATAGATGCAGCTGTCCACATGTACAGTGAATAGAGAGCTGGACCTGGAGCCAGGAGGGCCTGAGTTCAAACTCAACCTCATATACTAGCTATGTGACCCTAAGCAAATCACTTAGCCTCCCTCAGCCTCAGTTTCCTCATCTGTAAAATATCACCTGGCTCCCGTGGTGGTTGTGAATAAAATGAAATATTTATAAAGTCTTTTGCAAACTTTAAAGCATTCTGTGTTGTTATTATTAATAATAGAGGGAGTTTCCTCATCTGGGCATTCCCTCTACCAATGAAATCACAGAACCAACCCTTTTCCTTTAGTTATCATTACTACTTAAATTCCATCAGAAATAATTTTCTTAAGAAAGTGCCATAGGTTACTGGTGTATTCCATGAATTATTTTCTTTGACTTAGCAAAGAGTTTCATATTTGTTTGTTTTTTGTTATTTTTATTTGTTGTTTCCCCAACCACTACCATTAGACTTTCACTGATAAATCTAGAGACCTTACCTTTAGAGCTCCAATGAATGAATTTTTAAAACAAAATTATTAAGGACTGCTTTTGTGACGGGATACTGTGAAAAATACTAGGATACAAAAAGAAGAAAAAAATCTGAAGCTTACATTTTTATGCAAGTATGGTGGCAAGGTGGGGTTGTTTTGGTCCCCAAAATCAAGAGATGGTGAGTGGCAATGGTCAATTGATTAACATCCCTTTCAAGCCTTAGTGTTGATTTGATTACCATGATAAGAGGTGGGGGTGGGGATACCACTGAAGGCTGCCTAGCAAGAAGATGAACACAGTGAATTCTGAGTCTGAGAGTTTTAAAATATGGTCAACTCTAACCAGTCAGGAATGTAAGACCCCAAGATCCTGAGATAGTGGCTGAAATTCCTTCCTTTGCCTTTCTCTGTGGAATTCCCAGTAGGGCCTGGGAGAACAACCAGCACTAGTATCCTTTCTAACCTTGTTAGATATTTTACCATGCAATAGGGCATGGTAAGGAAGCATCCAGGAAGTGCCCTGGAGGCCTGGGCCGAAACCAGATAAGGTGGAGGTTCATCCACCTGATTTAGGTAAGTTCAAGTGGGGTAGAGTAGGGCCACGATGATGAGATGGCCAAAGTGCCTTGGAGGCCTAGCCTTGGGGAAGATAAAGTGAGATCTCACCTACATCTTTAGAGGTATGTTTTCCTCGGGCACCTGACCAGGCTTTTTGCCTATATTTGGCCAAATTTTTGTTTTAATGAGTTCCTATATGCTTCACGTGGATCAATAGCCTAGCTGTCATTGTCCTGCTGTGGGATCAACTTAAAGACATTTTTAAAGGAGGATTTATTCAAGGCTGCAAAATCATGGCTGCAGTTGCAGCCCTCTGAGACTGGCCATTATAACAGGCACTGAGCCCAGTAAAATATAGGTAGTATATAGTTCTGCCTGGTTGACACCTGCTTTGTTGGCCAACAGTCATTAATGCAAACCCTTGAAGGATTCAGATAAGAAAGGGAAGGCCAGGTTTCAGTAGTCCATTTAAAGAAGGGCCAGGGTGATGTGGCCTATAGTTATAAAGGATAGGACAGTGGAAGGAATTTAAAGGGCTTGAACTTGAAGTTGAGTTGTTGTTCGGTCATTTCCAACTCTTTGTGACCCTATTTTGGGGTTTTCTTGGCAGAGATATTGGGGTGGTTTGCATTTCCTTCTCCAGTTCATTTTGCAGATGGGCTTGAGTGGCTTACCCCGGATCACGCAGCTGGTGGTTCAAATCCGGGCTGAATTTGAACTCAGGAAGATGAGTCTTCCTGATGCAAAGCCACTGTGCCACCTACCTGCATGAACCCAAGAGATCTGAGTTCAAGCCCCAATTCTTTGACTTGTATTTATGTGACCTTAGACAAGTCACTCAGTGTTCTTGATGCTGAGTTTCATCTTTTAAATGACAGGTTTGGACTGAATCACTTCTGAGGTCCCTTTCAGTTCTAGGTCTTTTGGCACATGATTGTGCAACCACTAAAATGTACTAACTCTTTGATCTTAATAACTGATTCATCCCACTCCCACTCCAGTATTTCCTCCTCCCACTAATAATAAAAGGGATTATATTATTTATACTAATAAGATGTTAAAAAAGAAAAAGAAGAAGTGTCGGGGTGCTATCTCACTGATTTGTGGAGGAGAGAAGCTGGCCAGAGCACCAAAACTGAAGAAACAAAAAATATAGTTGAATACCAAAGTCCAAGTCAATAAAATCCAAAGTATGGAAGCAAAGAGAAGTTAAACAATATAGAAAAAAAGGTGCCCAAGAACCAAAGGAAATTGGAGTCAAAACTTGGGTATATCAGTTTGGAGATTGTATCAGTCATAGTCAAGAGGTATTGTTGGGTGAAAGGGCCAGGGCAGTTGTGCCACCCAACCCAACTACGCCTTTGGCTAACAACTTCCCACCATCAGTTTCTCTTCTAGATTCTGTACTATTCAACCACTGGCCACGTAGGGACACTTTAGCCAAACAACTCCCACCTCCTGTTCTCTCATTGCTGGGTTCAACCCTACTTCCCTCCCCACAGACTACTCCAACCCTTCCTACCATGTCTTAGAAAACCCATCCCATAGTAAACAAACTTCCCTTCATTCTGATCTTTCTACATTCCATCTATTAGCCCTAACAGAGACTTTGGTTCTACCTAATTACAATGTTTCCCTGGCCATCCTCTCCACCACTGACTGAACCTTTACTCAACCCCACCCCCTCTAACACACACAGACAAGTCCTAGGAGAGAAGGAATAATTCTTCCTCCCCACTGCCACTTCTAGGCCTCTCCTTTTACCACCAGTACTAAGCAAGCAACCTCCTTTCATTTGAAGTTCAAACAAAATTTTCTACTCAATCCAGATCTTGGCAGCTATTGTATACTTGTAATTGTGTCACTCTTTTTTATTAAGAAATTCAGCAGATGGCCCACCATCTTTCTCTGTGTCCAACTTCTGCCTTTATTCTAAAGGAACTGCCCTCTATCTGTGCCTTTGATTCTGTCCCATCCCATTCATATCCCTAATAGTCTATATCCATACTCTCTCAAATTCCCTAATCTCCAATTTCCTCAATCTACACCATGCTGCCTTCATTACAGACATCAACCCCTTCTACCTAACCCCCAATTCTATACTCTGCCCCTGGATGCTAGTCTCTGATAGGCCCCTCCATGCTACTTCTCAGCTATATCCACATGGTACCACTGCTCCCCCTTTGAACTCCCTTGTATATATTATCTTCTCCCATTAAAATATAAGTTCTTTGGGGTTAGGAACTGGCTTCCTTGTATTTGTATCCTCAACTCCTAGCATTATGCTTGGCAAATTTTCTATCTTATTAACTATCTAACAAGTTAGCAATTCTCACTCAGATGTATGAGGATAGTCACATCTTGGAACCACAAGTCATCCACTTCCTTAATCAAAAACTCTGACATAACCTCTTATCATTCTATCTTTCCCTAAGCTTCAGTCCTCATTAATTTATTCTTGGTCACCATGAAGACCTCCAATCTCTTCACCCTTCAGCATTTTCTCATACCTTGCTCTAACTTAACTTTCCTCCCTTTCCAATTACAACGCTTTAGTTAGCCCATTCAATTCCATATTGTCCTGCACTCTTAGATCTCTCAACCTTTATCCTGTTGTCACTCATTTTGTGCACTGGATTACTCTCGCCACCTGCCTCCTCCATTCCTATTCATGTGCAGTTCACCAGAACTAGAGTTGGTCATTCAACCTTGCTAACTGGATCTATTACAAATCCACTTTACCTGACTTCAACTGGGCTCTCCCTGCAGCAAGGCAATTCTTTTATTCTTCCTTAATTGATTTCCCATCTCTCTTCCCAGAGAATCCATGCCAAACCTTCTCTAATCTCTTAAAGTCTGCCTTATTTCTTTCCCTCCCCTATCAGGGGAGGGTCAACTTCTTAAGAAAATTGAGGTAATTCATTGGTGAGCACCCTCTTCTCATAGTTTTTTCATCTGAAAACTCCTCCACATCATCTGCCATTTTCTCTTCCTTTCCTCTAGTCTCTGACAAAGAGGTGGCCCTTCTTGCCAAGACCATCCCTTCTACCCTTGCCTTTGATTCCATCCCAAACCATCTTCTCCAGAAAATCTAACTTCATTCAACTCTTCCTGCTCTCCAGTCTTCAACCTTTCCCTTTCTATTGGTTCCTTCCTTACAGCCTTCAAACAAGTCCCTCTCTCCCATCTTTAAAAAACATTGCTAGATATTACCATTCCCTCAAGCTATGATACTTTCTCCCTTTTCTTTTCAGCTAAATACTTAGAAAAAGCTGTCTACCTTCATTGCCTCCATTTCATCTCCTCTCACAACTTGTAATGTCTTCCTCTTCCTTCACCTGAAACTTCTTTCTTTAAAGTTACCATCAATCTCTTAGTTACCTAATCTAATGTTATTTTCCCAGGCCTCATTTTTCTTGATATATTTCCTGCATTTGACACTGTTGACCAGCCTCTCTTTTTTCTCTCATTATCTCAAAGTATTCGCTACTGGTTCTTCTGCCTATTTAACCTCTCCTCATTCTCTTTTGCTGGTTCGTCATCCATATCTTGACTGGTAACTGTGAGTGTTTACTAAGGTTCTATTCTGGAGTCTTATTTTTCCACTCTCTCTCTTAGTAATCTTATCTGCTCCTATGGATTAAACTATCACCCCTATTCAGATAACTCCCAAATCTATATATCCAGCCCCAGTCTCCTCCTGAGTTTCAGTCTCAAAGGTTCCATGGATTGAGACCTGGGAAAGACCTTAATTAAGGCCAAGGTCATCCACTGCATCCTGGACCATCAGCAGTCATCTTGACTTTTATCTTGCCAATGGACTCTAATGACCAAGGCTGATGACTGTGTAGCTTTGCCTCACGTAAATCCAATTCATGAGCATGTCAAGACAACACCCTCCTGATGTCATTGGTCCTCTTTGAGAACAAAGGACGAATAACAACCAATTGCCTATAAGACATTTCAGAATGAATAATCCATAATCATCTCAAACTCAACATGTTCAAAACAAAACATTCTTTTCCCCAAACTCACCCCTTTTCCAAACTTCCTTATTTGTTGAAAGTTCATTCTTCCTGGTTCTTAACCTCACATCATTCTCCACTCCTTACTCTTCCTCACCCCGCATATCCAATCACTTGTCAAATCCTTGTTGTTTCCATCTTCACACTATTTCTCATATTTGATCTCTTCTACTCACACTACAACCTCAGTTCAGAACTTCATTACTTCTGATTATTCCTGCAGCCTCCTGGTTGCCTCCCATGCCTCAGCCTACCCTATCTACTACTGCTAAAGAGCTTTCCATTATGTGACTCCCCTTCTCAAACAACTCTAGTTGCTCAAAATTGCCCTTAGAATCAAATGAAAGCTCCTCTTTTGATTTTAAAACCCTTCCCAATCTGAATCCAACCAATCATTCTAGTTCTGTGTGGACATTAATCCTCTTCCTACACTATGCAGTCCAGCCAAGATGACCTTTTCTTTGGTCTTCACACACCTCTCAATCTTACATGTCTTCTTGCTGATTGTTCCCAGGGACTGGAATGCACTCCTTTATCACCTTTTCCTAATAAATTAGAAAGGGAAGAGTCCTTCTTGTCAAGTCAGAATTCAGGTACCAACTTTTTTCTATATGATGCCTTTCTCTCTCAGCTTGGCAACTGACTATCCCTCCCAGATTCCTTGTATTTAACTATTTTTAAATTTATTTGTATTCTGTGTATAACTATATATGTGTTTGTTACTTTCTTCCATAGTTCCTTGAAAGTAGAGGTTGTTTCATTATGTGTATCTTGATTACCTGACACCATGCTTGCACATAATAGGAGCTTGATAAGTACTTGTGATTATCTGGGTTCCTTTAATTTTTTTGAAATATGAACAAGCAAATCAGCAAACATGAACACTTCTATATTCAAAGGCCATAAAGCGGATGATATATTAATCTACTAATTACATGAATTTTATATATGTGTGTATATATATGTACACATGTACCTGTGTGTATATGTGTGTGTGTATTTACATAGTAATGCCAACATTGCCCTAAAAGTCTATATTTTTTAAATAGTTTCATTGAAATTCTTTTTTTCTTCATTTTTTTTTTGTATCACTATCAGTGCTCTCCACCATTCTTCTTTTTCTCTTCAAATAAAAGCTCTTCTTTGTAGGAAATAAGTGTGGTCAAGCAAAAAAATTTTGTACAGGTCATGTGTGAGTATCTATACCTCATTCTGCGTCCACAATCCATCACCTCTACGCCTGTTGGCGTAGAAGGCATGCTTCATCACTAGGCTTCTGGAGTCCTAATTGAGCGTACTGATCTGAGTTCTTAAGTCTGAAAATTGTTTTCCTTTATAGTGTTGTGAGCATTATATCAATATCTCCTTCTGCTCACCTCATTGTGCATCAGTGCATATGTCTTTCCACGTTTTTCTGAATCCATCCTTTTTATCATTTCTTATGCCACAGTAATATTCCATTTTTCATAAAGCATAATTTTTCCAGTCATTTTCCAATTGATGGCATTTATTTGGTTTCTTTGCCACTACAAAAAATGCACCTACCTCTCAGGGGTGTTGTAAGGATCAAATGAGATAATGTTTGTAATATTTGTAGTCATTTAGTATAGTATCTGGCACATAGTAGACAATTAATAAATGCTTATCTCTCTCCCCCCTTTTATAAATATTTTTATCCACATGGGTGTTTTTCCTCTTTTTGTTTAATCTCTTTTGGATATATACCTAGTAGAAGTATTACAGTGTCAAAGTTTAGTAATTTTTGGAATATAATTCCAAATTCTTTTCAGAACGATTGAACTGATTCATTGCTCCACCAACATTAATTTGCCTGTCCTCCAACATCCACTCTAATAATAATAATAATAATAATAACAATTTTCCTTTTTGGTCATCTTTGCCAGATAGTAGAATATGAGGAAGAGAATCAAAGTTGCTTTAATTTATAGTTCTCTTATTTTTAGCACTTTTTCATACGGATGTTTAAAACTTTAATTTCTTCCCTTGAGAACTATCTATTCATAATGTTTAGCCCTTTATGAAGTAGAGAATAGCTCTTTTTAACCTATTTATATCAACTCCTTCATGATCTTAAATATTAGATTACTATCAGAGAACTAGCTGCAAAAACATTTCCCCAGTTAACCCTTTTCTTTCTCACTTTTGTGTATGCAGAAACTATTCAATTTTATGAAATAAAAGTTATCCATTTTCTCTCCTATGATCCTCTCTATCTCTTGTTTAGATAACAATTCTTCCCCTAACAGTACATGTGAAAGCTATTTTCTTCCATTCTCCTCTTAATTTATTTATGATATGATCTTTTATATGTAGGCCTTGTGTTCATTTGAAGTTTGTGAAATTTTGATCCAAGTATAACTTCTCCTAGACTGCTTTCTCATTTTCCCAGCAGTGTATTTCAGATAGTAGGTAAATTCTTATGCCAGTAGTTTATGTCCTTGGGTTTATCTAACATTATGCTACTGTGTTTAGTTGCTTCTTGCTCTCATGTTCCAAATCTGTTCCTTTTATCGAGTTTTTAACTTTTTAACTAGTATCAAATTGTTTTAACAATTACTGTTTTTTGGTATAGTTTGGGATCTAGTACTGTAGGATTCCTTCTGTACTACTTTTTCCATATTTCCCTTGAGAATATTAACTTTTTCCTCCAGGTGAATCTTGTAATTTTGCCTAGTTCTATAAAATAATCTTTTGGTAGATGATTGGCATGATACTGAATCTGTAAATTAATTTAGGTAGTATTATAATTTTTATTATATTGGCACAACGTAGCCACATGTAATTAGTTCCTTTCCAGAGGTCTTCCTTTGTTTCTTTAAAGTTTTTCATAGTTATATTCACGTAATTCCTGTATTTGTCTTCATGAATAACTCCCATGTATTTTACATGATATTTTGTAATTTAAAGGTATTTTGTTTATTTTATTATTTTTCCAATTAAGCATTTACTTTCTCTTTCTCACATCCCCCAATCTCACGTTGAACAGCAAGAAAAAAGAAAAATAAAAAAAAATTTATAACAAATATGTTTGGCTAAATCAAGCAAATTTCCTCATTATCTATGTCTAAAATGTATGTCTCATTGGATATTTTAAGGATGCCACCTGTCAAGAGGTGAGCAGTCTGCTTTTTCTTAGGTCTTCTTGAATCATGATTTGTCACTACATTGATCAGAGTTCTAAAATCTTTGTTTTTCTTTATAACATTGTTGCCATTGTGTCAATCGTTCCTTTGGTTCTGCTTACTTCACTCTACATCAGTTCATAGAATTCCTCCCAGTCTTATTAGTCGTTCCCCAATAGACACACACCTCCATAGTTTCAAGATTTTTGCTACTACAAATAGAGCTTCTATAAATATTTTGTAGCTACAGATCCTTTCCTTCTTTATTTGATCTCTTTGGAGTGCATGAGCAATGGTGGTATCACTAGGTCAGAAGGTATGCACAGTCTATTGACTGTGCGTAACAGGGCATAGTTCCACAGTGCTTTCCAGAATGTCTCTATCTATAGTAATTTTGAATGCTAAGTATTTTTCTATCTCTTTTTCTTGAGTTTTGTTCTTAATATACAAAAGGTCTAATGATTTTTGTAGGTTTCCAGAAAATATGTGTAACACCATTGACATCAGGCCTATACGGAAATAATAGGGAAATGGAAATGAAGATAAGAAGTGTGAATCTTGTTGCTCATATTTCATTCTTGAAGAGGACCAATGACATCATGAGGGTGGTCTTGACGTGCTGATGAATAGGATTTAATTGAGGCAGAGCTGTGAAAAGTCATCAGCCTCACTGTCCTCCAGAGTCATCAGAGTACAGTGGCAAGAAAAAAGTCAAGACAACTGGCAATGGCCTGGCATGCACTGGATGACGTTGGCCTTTCTAAATTAAAGTCTTCCTAGGTCTCTGTCTGTGGAAACTTTGGCAAGCCAAAGTTGTTTGTAGTCATTTAGTATAGTATCTGGCACATAGTAGATAATTAATAAGTGCTTATCTCTCTCCCCCCCTTTATAAATATTTTTATCCACATGGGTCTTTTTCCTCTTTTTGTTTAATCTCTTTTGGATATATACCTAGTAGAAGTATTACAGTGTCTAGCTGTAGGGATAGTCAGATCATAAGATCCTTAAGCATCTGGAGCATAAAGTTCCTCAAAGCATCCACTTTTGGTACTATGTTTAAAAAGCAGTTGCTCTAACAGATAAAAGGAAAAAAAAAACCTCCAGATAACTAATAATTAGAAAAATGCAAATTTAAGCAACTCCAGGCTTCCACCTTACACTCAGTTAGCAAAATAAATAATAATAATTGTTGTTATTGTTGGAGGGGTTGTGGGAAAATAGGCACATTAATGCAAATGAAATTAAGGTAAACTGAGACACCAAATTATGAGGACTATCAATTTATTAGTAAAACACAAATTTAGCAATAAATAGGATCTCAGCTTCCTCAGCAAAGGTATGACTCTGGGTGGGGGGGACAGCTCTCTTTTACAGTTTTGGGTAGTACCGAACAAATAATAGGATTTCATAGGCAGGGAACAAGTTATACTTGATTACAAGAGCTAGATATCATGAATGGTGAAATCAATATGATTGGTTACAGAGTTGAGGTATGAGGTTCAATATGATTGGTTGGAAATTGGAAATAAATGGCTAGCAATAACCCTCTCCTTTCCTCTTGTAACTAAGAAATGTTCATTGTTTGAGTCCGCCTGCAAGGTCAGGGATCAGACTTCTTTGGATAGCAAACCAGACATCCTTGAAAAATAGCTTGGTAGTGTATAGATAATGGGCAATACTTCCTGGCATCCACCTGCATCCCTCAAGTATAGTAGATTTCCTTGAGTCAAGAAAAGACTAGTGATTAACAGGAGAACTGGATTTCTTTTTTTGAAAATAATTTATTTTTAGTTTTCAACAATCACTTCCATAAGCTTTGGAGTTTTAAATTTTCTTCCCTTCCTTCCCCACCTCCCTCCCCAAGATGGCATACATTCTGATATAGGCTCTACATATACATTCCTACTAAACATATTTTCATATTAGTTATGTTGTAAAGAAGAATTGGAACCAATAGGAAGAACCACAAGAAAGAAGAAACAAAACAAAACAGAAGGGGAAAAAAAAAGAGCATAGTATGCTTCAATCTATATTCAAACTCCATAGTTCTTTTCTGGATGTGGATAGCATTTTCCATCACGAGGCCGTTGGAGATGTCTTGGATCCTTGTATTGCTGAGAAGGGTTAAGTTTATCAGTATTAGTCATCGCACGATGTGGCTGTTATTGTGTATAACGTTCTCTTGGTTCTGCTCACTTCACTCAGCATTAGACCATGCAAGTCTTTCAGGTTTTTCTGAAGTCAGCCTGTTCATCATTTCTTATAGCACAATAGTTTTCCATTACATTCATATACCACAACTTGTTCAGCCATTCTCCAATTGATGGGCATCCCCTCAATTTCCAATTCTTTGCCACTACAGAAAGAGCTGCCATAAATATTTTTGTACATGTGGGTCCTTTTCCCATTTGTTTGATCTCTTTGGGACAGACCTAGAAGTGATATTGCTGGGTCAAAGGATATACATGGTTTTATCACCCTTTGGGCATAGTTCCAAATTGCTTTCCAAAATGGTTGGATCAGTTCACAACTTCACCAACAATGCATTAATGTTTCAATTTTCCCACATCTTCTCCAGCATTTATCATTTTCCTGTTTTGTCATGTTGGCCAATCTGATAGGTGTTATGTGGTACTTCAGAGTTGTTTTGATTTGCATTTCTCTAATCAATAGTGATTTAGAGCATTTTTTCATATGATTATAGATTGCTTTACTTTCTTCATCTGAAAAGTGCCTGTTCATATCCTTTGACCATTTATCAATTGGGGTATAAATTTGACTTAGTTCTCTATATATTTTAGAAATGAGGCCTTTATCAGAGATACTGATTGTAAAAATTCTTTCCCAGTTTTCTGCTTCCTTCCTAATCTTGGTTGCATTGGCTTTGTGCAAAAACTTTTCAATTTAATATAATCAAAATTATCCATTTTGCATTTCATAATGTTATACATGGTCATAAATTCTTCTGTTCTCTGTAAATCTGACAAGTAAACTATTCCTTGCTCTACCAGTTTGCTTATAGTACAGGACAACTGGATTTCTAAACTTAAATCATTAGCTGTATTTCTGAATTAAGTTCAAAGACTAATAACCATGCCTTAGGCAGTTATAGAACAAAATTAATTTAATTGAAATAGAGAAATTTAAAGAATCTACTAGTGATCTCCTGCAAGAAACCCCAAAATAACTCCCAAGAATATTATAGCCAAAATCGAGCACTCCTAGATCAGGAAGAAACTACTACAAGTTGCCAAAAAGAAAGAATTCTGTACCTCAGAGCCACAGTCAGAATCATACAACATTTAGCAAAGGATCTAGGATTACAACTAAGTATAACCTACCCAGCAAAACTGAGTAAAATCCTACGGAGGAAAAAAAATGGACAGTGAGTAAAGCAGAGGACTTTCAAATACTCCCGATGAAAAAAATGGAGCAAAATAGAAAATTTAACAAACACAGGATTGAAGAGAAGCATAAAAAGGTAAACACGTGTAAGCAGTCTTAAAGGACTCAACAAGATTGAACTGTTTATATTCTTATATGGGAAGATGATACATGTAACCCCTCAGCATTTTATCATCATCAGGAGTTTTAGAGGGAGATCATTTATACAGACAGTCTAGGTGTAATTCTCTTATATTTGTACAACCTCAAAAGAAGAATGGAAGGAGGGGGGAGAATGCACTAGAAGAGGAAAAATGGAGAAACATACATAAATGGGATATGCAAAGAAGTTTTATACAATGCAAGGGAAAGTAAAGGAGAGTGGACATTTGCACAGAATCTTTTTTTTTTTTTTTGGCTAGGCAATGGGGTTAAGTGACTTGCTGAGGGTCACACAGCTAGTAAGTGTCAAGTGTCTGAGGCTGGATTTGAACTCAGGTCTTCCTGACTCACGGGTCAGTGCTCTATCCACTGCACCACCCAGCTGCCCTGAAAGTGGACATTTGAGCCTTACTCTCATATGAATTGGATCAAGAAGGGAAGAATACACATACACATATAGTTGAATACAGAAAAACATCTTCCCCAATGAAGAATTAGGAGGGAAAGGGATTAAGAGAGGGGCAGGGGAGTGGTGGTAAAAGGGAAAGTAGATTAAGAGAAGCAATGGTCAAAAGCAAAACAGACTCAAGCAAATAGGGTAGCCAAAACAGAGAAAGAAAATTATAGACCAATTTCCCTAATGAATATAGATGCAAAATTTTAAATAGAATATCAGCAAAAAGATTACAGCAACTTATCACAAGAATAATACACTATGACCAGGTAGGAGTTATACCAGGAATGCAGGGCTGGTTCAATATTAGGAAAACTATGAGCATAATCGACCATATGAACAAAACTAACAGAAACCATATGATTATCTCAATATATGCATAAAAAGCTTTTGACAAAACATAATACATTCCTATTAAAAACACTAGAGAGCATAGGAATAAATGGAGTCTTCCTTAAAATAATAAGTAGCATCTTCCTAAAACCATCAGCAAGCATCATATGTAATGGGTTTAAGCTAGAAGCATTTCCAATAAGATCAGGGGTGAAACAAGGATGTTCATTATCATCACTGTTATTCAATATGGTACTAGAAATGTTAGCTTTAGCAATAAGAAGAAAAAGAAATTGAAGGAATTAGAATAGGCAAAAAAGAAACAAAGCCATCACTCTTTGCAGATGATAAGATGATATACTTAGTAGAGAATCTTAGAGAATCAAGTAAAAAACTACTTGAAATAATAAACAACTTTAACAAAGTTGCAAGATATAAAATAAACCCACATAAATCATCAGCATTTCTATATATTATTAACAAAGCCCAATAACAAGAGATAGAAAGAGAAGTTCCATTTAAAGTCGCTGTAGACATTATAAAATATTTGAGAGTCTATCCATCAAAACAAACCCAGGAACTGTATGGACAAAATTACAAAACACTTTTTACACAAATAAAGTCATATCTAAATAATTAGAAAAATATCAGTTACTTACAAGTAGGCCAAGCTAATATTATAAAATGACAATTCCAAATTAATTTACTTATTCATTGCCATTCCAATCAAACTACCAAAAATTATTTTGTAGAGCTAGAAAAAATAATAACAAAATTCATCTGGAAGAACAAAACGTCCAGAATATCAAAGGAATAGAGAAAAAAAAACACAAGGGAAGGTGGCTTAACCATACCATATCTTAGATTATATTATAAAGCAGCAATCATCAAAACTACTTGGTACTGGCTGAGAAATAGTGTAGTGGACCAGTGGAATAGGTTAAGTACACAAGACACAGTAGTCAATGACTATAGTAATCTACTATTTGATAAACCCAAAAACTCCAGGTTCTGGGATAAGAACTCACTATTTGACAAAAACTGCTGGGAAAATGGGAAAATAGCATGATAGAAACTAGGCATAGATCAACATTTACACTGTATATCAAAATAAAGTCAAAATGGGTACACAATTTACATATAAAGGCTGATACTATAAGCAAACTGGGAGAGCGAGGAATAGTTTAACTGTCAGATTTATGGAGAACATGTAGAAAATGTGGCTGGGAATGTTGCTTCTGCATATCACTCATCAGGATGATGAGTAGCTGCTAGGGTATTGACAGCTGTAGGCTGTTGCATAACACAAATGTGGGGAATGGGAGATGTAATTAAGGACAGAGACTCAAAGAGGTGTCCCATTGATTTCAATGGTCCCGTGTACCCTTAGTGGGTGTCCCAGTTCACGAACTGTTCAAGATCCTAGGATCAAGTTAATGAGTGAGGCCATTGCTGAACTAGGAACAAAAGGGAAAACAGAAAGTAGGCTTGCGGCAACCAGGCAACTCTGTGTGCAGACCAAGGTAAGAAAAGAGGACTATTAAGTACTACCTTGGTGGGGCATTTTACTGGAGTCTGGAGACTGGGTAGATCTTGGACAAATGAGTAAGATGGGGAATAAGAATTCAAGGGTACCAGCGAAACCAGGGGTCAATGAGGAGACCCCTGTGAACATTCCTCCAGATAGTCCCTTAGGGAGGATGTTGAAATACTGCGAAGATACAAACTGAACTAAATAGAAAGGTAAGGAAAAGATCACATCTGAGGTCAGTTAATTAAAGAGAGCTATGTTGGCTACAATGAGGTTCTTTTGACTGGTCAAGGTTACTTTATCTTAAAAACAAACTAAGCCTAAAAGGCCAATAAGAAAATTAGATTTGTGTGTACTTTGTCTTGTCAAGCTGTTTCTGTTTCTGTGTGTGTATTTGTAAAATGTTTCATGTTTGTGGTGATAGATTTAAAATGAAAGTCTGTAATTAGAGAGAATATTTGGAAAGAATTTCCATCTTAGGCTTTCAGTGGGAGATTTTGGGTCCCAACACTGGCCAAGTTGGGATTCCAGAATAAAGTTAGATAATGAGTAATGGAATAAAAAAAAAAAAAGCAGGAAGACACTCTCAGAAGTTAGTGGAAGGTGCCCCAAACAACTTTTACTGATAAGGATCTAGAGCAAACAGCCCAAGATAGTAAGGGCTGAGAGAGGGAAAGTTAAGGGTTTGAATTCAGGTTTAAGCTGTTTGTGAAGGGTATGGGGGAAATTATTGGACTATCTGAAAACCATGATCAAAAAAAGAGCCTAGACATCGTCTTTCAAGAAATTATCAAGGAAAACTGCCCTGATATTTTAGAACCAGAGGGCAAAATAGAAATTGAAAGAATCCTCCTGAAAGAGATCCCCAAAGGAAAACTCCTAGGAATATTGTAACCAAATTTCAGAGTTCCCAGGTCAAGGAGAAAATATTGCAAACAGACAGAAAGAAACAATTCAAGTATTGTGGAAACACAATCAGGATAACACAAGATTTAGCAGCTTCTATATTAAGGGACCACAGGGCTTAGAATATTATATTCTGGAGGGCGAAGGAGATAGGATTACAACCAAGAATCACCTACCCAGCAAAACTGAGTATAATCCTTCAGGGGAAAAAATGTACATATAGTGAAATAGAGTACTTTCAAGCACTCTTGATGAAAAGACCAGAGCTGAATAGAAAATTTGACTTTCAGATACAAGACTCAAGAAAAACATGAAGAGGTAAACAGGAAAGAGAAATAATGAGAGACTTATTAAGGTTGAACTGTTTACATTCTGCTTGGAAAGAGGATATTTGTAACTCACAAGTCCTTTGTCGCTATTAGAGTAGTTGGAGGGAAAAAAAATTATATGTATGTGTGTATATACATATATATATATATATGGATAGATAAATAGATAGAGGGCACAGAGTGAGTTGAAGATGAAGGGGTGATATCTGGAGAATAAAATTAAGGGGTGAGAGAGGATTATACTGGGAGAAGGAGAAAGGGAGAGGTAGAATGGGGTAAATTATATCATATAAAACAGACAAGAATAGGCTTCTATACTGGAGGGGAAATGGGGGAAGGTGAGAGGAAATGAGTGAATCTTATTCTCATTGAATTTGGCTTAAGGAGAGACATACACACTCAACTGGGTATGGAAATCTATCTTACCCTACAGGAAAATAGGTGGGGAAGGGGCAAGAGAGCAGGAGGATGGTAGAGTGGAGGGCAGATTGGGGGAGGTAATAATCAGAAGTAAACACTTCTAAGGAGGGACAGGATCAAAAGAGAGAATAGAATAAATGGGGGACAGGATAGGATGAAGGGAAATATACTTAGTTTTTCACAACATGACTACTGTGGAAGTGTTTTGCATGACTACACATGTATAACCTGTATTGAATTGCTTGCCTTCTCAATGAGGGTGGGTGGGGAAGGAGGAAGGGAGAAAATTTGGAACCCAAATTAAAAACAAAAGTTAAAAAAGATTGTTTTCACATGCAACTTGGAAATAAGATATACAAGAAATGGGGTATAGAAATCTATCCTGCCCTACAGGAAAATTGAAGGGGAAGGGGATAAGGGAAGGGGGGGAGAGATAGAAGGGAAGGCAGATTAGGAGAAAGGTTACTCAGAATGTATGCCATCTTGGGGTGGGGGGAAGGATGAGATGGGGAGAAAATTTGGAACTCAAAATCTTGTGGAAGTGCATGTTGAAAACTAAAAATTAATTAATTAATTAAAAAAAGAGGTATGAGGGAAATACAGCTCTTTTGATTTGTAAATTGTTAGGAGTTAACTAATTATTGGAACTCTAAAGGTTTCCTGCCTGGGGAAATTGACCACACCTTGTCTGTATTGATTACAGGTGGTTTTAAGCTATTTGTAAAACTTGCATCAGCCTGAAACTCCCAGGAGGATGAAATGCTTAAGGTCGTTTTTAATCTGATAAGCCTCAAAAAGGAGACTTTTCAGCTCTCTTAAGGAAGTAAGTTATTCAGAGTCAGGAATTGTCACCATGTCTTTTTAAGGGAATATATGAATTTGTGGAGAATAATTCCTTTTAAAGGGCAAAAGTATTGGATTTTAAAGCAAAAATGTTTTTAAATGTTTATAATTAGTGATTATAAATTCAGATTTGATTTTATTTAAGTTTGTTTACCTTAGTTTACTGTTCTGTAAAAGGGACAATAGTGGAACCCACTTCCTAGGGATGTTGTAAGGATTACATTGTTGAGGTTTGGAGTTGGGAGAGCTGGTTCAGGTGTGGGGGCATTCACTTGGACATTCTCTGTAACCATTGGGAGCTTTATTTTTTTTTAATTTGTTGTTTTTGTTGTTGTTGTTTTGTTTTTGGTGAGGGCAATTGGGGTTAAGTGACTTGCCCAGAGTCACACAGCTAGTGAGTGTTATGTGTCTGAGATCAGATTTGAACCCAGGTCCTCCTGAGTCCAGGGCCAGTGCTCTCTCTACTGTGCCACCTAGCTGCACCCCATTGGGAGCTTTATTGATGCAGAAGCAACAGACTAGCCCCTGAAAGGAGGGCTAGCAATTTAAAGAGAGATAGGGGCTTGTTTTGTGAGGACAGCATGAGGAAGATAGTTGCTTACAAGAAAGTTTTGGAAGTTTTATGGGGGTTAAAGATTAGAGACAGGTCAAATCAGGGCTTAGATGTGGATCCTCTGGGGACCTCTCAAATGCTGGCACCATGTGGACAGACACTTCAGCATCTAGGCCCACATGGCAACCACTGACTTCCAGAAGATCTTCCCCACGGGTGACTGCTTATATATTGGCCTGGCTGGGCTCACCATCTACATACAGACCGTAGCTCAGCGCCTCAAATTCTGGCTGAATTTATATGAATTGAAAGAAGGATGACAGATCAAGCCTTATACCCTCATGAGCATGGTAGCCAAGCTTCTCTGTGAGAAACAGTTTGGTTCCTACTACACTGAGCCGTCATTGCTGGCTTGCACCCTAAGACCTTTGAGCCCTTTATTTGTTCCTTGGGCCTCATCAGCTGTCCCATGGTGACTGATGACTTTGTGGTCAGTGGCACTTGCTTGGAGCAGATGTATGGGATGTGTGAATCCCTCTGGGAACCTCATATGGAACCCGAGCGCCTCTTTGAAACCATCTCCCAAGCCATGCTGACTGCTGTGGATCAGGATGCTGCGTCAGGAATGGGGGTGATTGTCCATATCATTGAGAAAGACAAGATCACCATCCAGACACTGAAGGCACGGGTGGACTAACCTTTCCCACCCATTTTCCTCTCCCAGAACCCATTAATCTTTTCTTTAAAAAAATAAAGTATTAAGATACCTCTTCAAAAAAAAAAGATTAGAGACAGGTCAAGGAAGGATTTTATGATTTAAGGATTTAGGAGACAGGACATGAGGGCACAGGTTGAAAGCTGAAGGACAAGGGGAACATAGGATGGGGGGACATGGGCAATTCTTTTGGTATAGGTTCAAAATAAGGGGGAAAGGATTTTGGGATGCCTTTTAAGTTACAGAGTAGGCTGAGGTGACTAGGAGAGGGTCCTGGGAGAATCTTGATGAGAGTGACTGGGAGGTTGCATGGGTCTAGATAAGACCAAGGATGGGAAGTAATTGGGGGGCAATGGACTCTCTTAGGATAACAAAGAACTGGGAGATTGGGCCTAGGCAATAAGGAAAGGCCAGTTGATAGGCCAAATTCTTTTTTTTTGCGGGGGGGGGGGGGGGGGGGGGGGGAATGAGGGGCAAAGGTCTTGGCTTAGACCCATACCCCATCAGTTGAATTATGGAAGAAAAGTTAAAGCTAGAAAAATCACACATTTATAATCCATGCTTGCTAATTGCCTGCAGGTAATCTTCATGAAAGCTACATTTATAGAAATGTTTAGACTATTAGGTTTAAATAAAACTAAAAGTTCTGATCTCAGGAGGTAAGGAAATGTAGTTTTTCATCCAGTCTTCTGGAAATGCTTAAAAATTGGCTATAAGAGAATATTGCTTGTTTCTACACAATCACTAGCTGCCTTACAACACTTGAATGATTGTGGAACAACAGCAACTTTGGGGTTGAATTTACTAGAATGGAATAGAAATTGTACTGTTACAGAATTAAGAAAAATCTTATATTGATAATAAGTTGTTTTAAGTTTTAAATACATTATGTGTAAGGTATCGTTATAAACAATTACATCACCTATTACGTTAGAAAAGCAATTTCTCTTATAATCTAGATGTTGTTAGATTAAGAATTGTACTGTCAGAGAAAAAGAGAAAAATGAATGGGTTAAGAAGCTGTTATGTCATTCTATCTGACCATGTGTTGTAACAGTTTGAAGTACTTAATTTAGAAATCATAAAAATTTTATCTACATTTAAAGGGAAGTTTCAGCTAAAATTATTTGGCTCTCATTTATGAAATTTAAGATTGTTGACTAAGCCATTTGGAGTTATTCTTTAAATCAAGTATTTGTAAAAGTATTTTTGTGAAAGGAAACTTGGTAAGTGTGCAAAGAAAGGACAGTGTAAAATCTCCCTGTAATTAATTTAGTTTGTTATAATAACAGGACAAATTATAAGCTGTTTTTTTTTTTTTTGTTTTTTTTTGGTGAGGCAATCAGGTTAAGTGACTTGCCCAAGGTCACACAGCTAGTACTTGTCAAGTGTTTGGTCTGAGGCCGGATTTGAACTCAGGTGTTCCTGACTTCAGGGCCAGTGCTCTATCCACTGCACCACTTAGCTGCCCCCTATAAGCTGTTTTTAAGAAAGAGAAATACTCTTGGGTTTTGTTTTGTTTTGTTTTTAAGGCAATTGGGGTTAAGTGACTTGCCCAGGGTCACACAGCTAGTCAGTGTGTCAAGTGTTTGGTCTGAGGCTGGATTTGAACTCAGGTCCTCTTGACTTCAGGGCCGGTGCTCTATACACTGCGCCACCTAGCTGCCCTGAGAAATACTCTTATGAAGAAATGTTTTACAAAATCTTTTCTGTGACTTTTTCTAGGTTTGAATTTTCTAGGTTTGTTGCGTCCTTGTACTGGTCTTAATGGGTACTTTCTGAGAAACAGTCAGAGTCAGCAGCTCAATGGGAGCAGCACCAGAGGTGTTAATGCTAAAGCAATTACTGTAATGAGTTGTAAGTGGGGAAGATCTTGCTGTTTTGATCTGAATTCATTCCATGGCCTAGAAAGGGTTAGAATTAGTGTTTTAACTTCTTACATGTATAAGATTCAATTCCTGAAAGTGTCTCATTCTTTCAGATTATGGTTAGAGAAGGATAAATAAGCTGGAGAAATAGAAACAGTAGCAACTTATGATCTTAACGGGAATTTAATTTTACTCAGGAACTGGAACATGTGTAGAAACACCAGATGTTCCCTAACTAATGTGAGATTATAGTCACACCTGAAACCATGATGATGGGAATTTGCTATCCAAGATCTTAAGGGCTGTTAACCGACTACTGTTCTGAGTCTAACTCCAGGAACTGACTGAGCTACTGACCCATGATGCCAGCAACCCTGCTAGGGGGGTCTATGAACTGCATCTATGAACTGCAGAGGGCGTTCTCATGGAAAGGTTGGGAGAATGACTGCTCTGCATGAGCTGAGGTAGGATTCTCCTGACTCAATTTCCCCACCATGACACCTGGCAGACTCTAAGCCTGGCTCAATGCAGTTGGCCTTTGTGTAACTTCTGCCTGGGATGGACATGAAATTAGGGAAGCATTGTTCCCTTAATTTAGTTATGTCCCTATACTTCCATGGCAAATTTCTATGGCAAATTTCTATAATCTTAAATTTTATAAGATAGATTGATGCAGGAACATCTGAGGTTATTATAGTAAGATCGAAGTGTAAGATTGAGCTATTTGGCCTAGAATTTTATAATTAAGTATAAGTTGGGTCCTTTAACTCCTCATAATGGAATGGGGATAATTAGGCCAAGGGCTTGTGAAACCAGGATATTATTCTGTTACTTGGTTAATATCAAAGTTGTCTCAGTTTGTTACAATTAGTTAATGTTAAAAGAAGAATGGCTTGTGGTCTATCTTGTAAAATGCCGTAAAAGAAGCATCCATTTTAATTAAGGGTTATTTGTACACGACCAGAAGTTGGAATTGTTTTATTATGTATGTATTAGAGTCTGTTAAGAATGTACGCATGACAATTGACCAAGGTTCCAATTTTGATCTTATGATAATAGAGACATAAGGGTTAAGTTAACTTTCATTATTTGACCTGGTTATTGGCAAGATAATATAAAATTGTGTTAAGATCAGTCTTGTAGGAGAGGACACAAAAGGATCTCTACAAGAAGACAGTCTGCTGGACACTGCTTGAACAGCACTTATACCAGAAAACTTCACTGGATGTCCAGGACACCAACCAGACAGCTGCATGAGATACCTTAAATGGACTATTTATTGTTCTGAAGAATTGGGAGAGAACTCTGGGATAGATAATTCATTAATGGGATGGTTAGAATCATGGTTTGTCAGGTGGAGGGGAATGGCAGTCTCTATCTTGACCTCTGCTGGGGTATTGATAGCTATAGGATGTTGACTAGATGAAGAGACTGAGGTGAATCCTAATTATGACATAATGAAATGACATGCAGGTGCAACAGAGAGTAAATAAGAGGAAAAAGGGGAATTGTAGACAATGTGATTGGGAATGTTGCTTCTGCATATCACTCATCAAGGTGATGGGTAGCTGCTGGGGTAATGATAGCTGCAGGCTGTTGCATAACACAAATGTGGGGAATGGGAGATGTAAGTAGGGGCAGAGACTCACATGGGGAAATCAAGGGCTCCAGATGGGCTGTAAACCCTGCATTACTCAGCCAAAGGGGAAGCAGGGGAGGTTCGATTCAGGGATAAAACGTTTTGCTCTGTCTTCTGTAAGGTGTGCCCACACATGGAACACCCGGCCTTGCTGAGCTGTTAATAAAAAGTTTTTTTCTGGTTCACCAATAGCTTATTGGAACTTTTGTTGCTTATAAATGGAAGAATTTATGACCAAACAAGAGATGCAGAACATTATGAAATGCAAAATGGATAATTTTGATTACATTAAATTAAAAAGTTTTTGCACAAAGCCAATGCAACCAAGATTAAGAGGGAAGCATAAAACTGGGAAAGAATTTTTACAACCAATGTCTTCTGATAAAGGCCTCATTTCTAAAATCTTTAGAGAACTAAGTCAAATTTATAAGAATACAAGTCATTCCCCAATTGATAAATGGTCAAAGAATATGAACAGGCATTTTTCAGATGAAGAAATTAAAGCTACCTATAATCATATGAAAAAATGCTCTAAATCACTATTAATTAGAGAAATGCAAATCAAAACAACTCTGAGGTACCACATAACACCTATCAGATTGACCAACTTGACAAAACAGGAAAATGATAAATGTTGGAGAAGATGTGGGAAAATTGGAACATTAATGCATTGTTGGTGGAGTTGTGAACTGATCCAACCATTTTGGAGAGCAATTTGGAACTATGCTCAAAGGGTGATAAAACTGTGCATACCCTTTGACCCAGCAATATCACTTCTAGGTCTGTATCCCAAAGAGATCATACAAATGGGAAAAGGTCCCACATGTACAAAAATATTTATAGCAGCTCTTTCTGTGGTGGCAAAGAACTGGAAATTGAGGAGATGCCCATCAATTGAAGAATGGCTGAACAAGTTGTGGTATATGAATGTAATGAAATACCATTGTGCTGTAAGAAATGATGAGCAAGCAGACTTCAGAAAAACCTGGAAAGACTTATATGAACTGATGTTGAGTGAAGTGAGCAGAACCAGGAGAACATTTTGCACAGTAATAGCCATATTGTGAGATGACTAACTTTGAAAGACTTAGCTCTTCTCAGCAATGCAAGGATCTCCAAAAGTCGCATGGTGGTAAATGCTATCCACATCCAGAGAAAATACTATGAAGTCTGAATGGAGAATGAAACAAAATATTAATTGCTCTCTCTTTTTTGTTGTTGTTGTTTCTTCTTTCCCATGGTTTCTCTCATTGGTTCTAATTCTTCTTTACATTGTTGTCATGTTGATGACTAATGTGAAAATAGGTTTGATATGAATGTATATGTTGAGTGTATATCAATGGAGAAGGGGAGAGATGGGGAGAAAATTTGGAACTCCAAATCTTATGGAAGTGAATATTAAAAACTAAAAATAAATAAATTTATTATTAAAAAAAGAAGCAGATAGGATAAAAAAAGAGGATAAGTATAAGTGATAGTATAGAGGGGAATATACAATCAGGTATCATAACTGTGAGTGTATGGAATGAGCTTATCCATAAAACAGAAGAAGATAGTATGTTCTAACCATACGCTGTTTACAAGAAACACTTTTGGAACAGAAAGATGCATTTAGAGTTAAAATAAAGGGATAGAGCAAAATTTATTATCCTTCAACTAAAGTTAAAAAAAGAAGGTAGAGGTGGCAATCTTTATCTCAGACAAAGCAAAAGCAAAAATAGACCTAATTAAAAAAGATAAATAGGGAAACCACATTTTGCTAAAAGGTACCATGAGTTAATATCAATATGCACCCAATGGCATAGCATCTAAATTCTTAAAGGAAAAGTTAAATGAATTACAAGATGAAGTAAACAATAAAACTGTCTAGTAGGAAACCTCAATTTACTCCCTCTCAGACTCAGATAAATCTAACTTTAAACAAAAAAGAAGGCAACAAGGGAAAGGTAGAATGGGGTAGATTATCTCACATAAAAGAGATGTGAAAGAGCTTGTACAGTGGAGGGGACAGGAGGGGGTGGCAGGCAACACTTGAACCTTATTCTCATCAGAACTGAATCAAAGAGGAAATAATATACACACTCAGTTGGATATAGAAATCTATCTTACCCTACAGGGAAGTAGGAGAAGAAAGGAATAAGAGAAGGATGAGGGGGCTGAAAGAAAATACATCAGATTCAGGGAAGAGGGAGAAAGTGAAAGGGGAGAGAGAGAGAGAAGGATAACTGTGAAAAAAATTTATAGTAAGTTTCTCTGATAATGGTTTTTATTCCTCAAATATGTACAGGACTGAGTCAAATTTTTAAAAATGAGTCATTGCCCAAGTGATAAATAGTTGAAGATATGAATATACAATTTTCAGAAGAAGAAATCAAAACTATCTATAGCCATATGAAAAAATGCTCTAAATCACTATTGATTAGAAAAATGTACATTAAAACAACTCTGAGATACCACCTCATATCTATCAGATTGGTTAATATGACAGAAAAGGAAAATGACAAATGTTGATGAAATTGTGAACTGATCCAACCATTCTGGAGAGCAACTACTATGTGTGTATCCTAAAGAGATCAAAAGAAAGGGAGGAGGACCCATTTGTACAAAAATATCACATGTCTTTTTGTAGTGGCTAAGAATTGGAAATTGAGGGAATGCCCATCATTTGAGGAATGGCTGAACAACTTGTGGTATGTGATTATAATGGAATATTATTATTCTATAAGAAATGACAAGCAGGATGATTTCAGAAAAACCTGAACTGATGCAGAATGAAATGAGCAGAACTAGAACATTGTACATAGTAACAACATTATATGTTGGACAACTGTGAATGATATAGCTGTGCTCAGCAATACAATGATCCAAGACAATCCCAAAGAACTCCTGATGAAAAATGTTATTCCTGTCCAGAGAAAGATCTGATGGCATCTAAATACAGACCAAAGCATTCTATTTTTTGCTTTCCTTCCTATTTTCTTTCTTTTTTTGTTCAGGTTTTCTTCCACAGAATGACCAATATGGAAATATTTTACACAGCAAGGGGTCAAATGTTGTCTAATAGAATGGTTAGTTTCAAGTGGGAGCCATCTCCAATTGTCCTGATTTATATCTTGCCACTGGACCAGATGGCTCCAGAGGAGAAAATGAGGCTAAGTGACTTTGCACAGCCCTCCCTCACTTAAATCCAATTCACTTGCATGTCATGGCATCACTTCCCTGTAGTCATTGTCCTGTTCAAAACTGAAGAACAAACAACAACAACATGTATAACCTATATCAGATTACTTACCATCTCAGGGAGGGGAGAGGGAAAGGAGGGATGGATAAAATTTGGAACTCAAAACTTAAAAAAAAACATGAATGTTAAAAATTGTTTTTACATGCAATTTGGGAAAAATAAAATATTATTTTAAAAAATGTTCTGGCTTTTGTCCTAATGAAACAATCTATAATCCATGGAATACTTTAGTTGTTCATTCACATTCCTCTTCTTTTCTCAAAGGGAAAATTAACTGGTTTTGTTATTTAAAAGCTCAACCAATGATTTATAGCAATTAATTTTACAAATAGAATTAATGTTAGTAGGATATTAGTATTTTGGGATGATGAGATTTGAAAACTATTACCTCTGGTCATTAAGTAAAGGTTTTGGATGAGTTGGTTTTTTCCTTTCTGAAAAGGATTGAGGGAAAAATTCTTAATGAGAAGTCTAAGAAACTAACTAGTAAAATATAATAAAACAAAGTTTGATTTGAAATCAATTTGTTTCATCAAAATGTAGTCAATCTACTATTATCTAAGAAGCATGTCTTCATGCCAGGGTCCTTGGGGGCTTATAAGTATTAATGGTTTGGTCCGTGAGTAACAATAATGGCTATATTCCTGGCTTCTAAGAAGGGCAGGAGCCAAGGATTCATTACTAGAAAGAATAAAGAAAGTCTTCACCAGAAAACTGAAGTTGTAGCCAAGAAATGAAAGAGATCATGAGTCAACAACCCAAGAAATAAGTATTTAATGAGCTTCAGATACAAACCAGGTTTATCATACTGATCAATAAAGATACAGGTGCAGCATTTAATATCATACATTAGTATAAGGCTACAGAGACAGCCTCGAGGACATAGGTTCCTCACCCCTGGAGACCTTTGGAATTCAGAAAAAGGATGCAACCAAAAGAGCATTTTTAATTGCTGACAAGTTTTGCAGAAGTCAGTGAATTATATTTGTTGGCCAGGCCCTGTTAAAAGCTATTTATTGGGGCAACTAGGTGGCACAGTGGATAGAGCACCAGCCTTGAAGTCAGGAGGACCTGAGTTTCAATCCAGCCTCAGACCAAATACTTGACACTTACTAGCTGTGTGACTCTGGGCAAGTCACTTAACCCCAATTGCCTAAAAAAAAAAAAAAGCTATCATACATTTATTTCTATAGTAATATGGTTTAATAAAATATTTAATAATATTGTAATGAACTTGTATGCTCAATTTTAGGAGAGAAACTTTTCAAATTATTGTGAATTTGGTGAAAGGGAAAAGTAAGTACTAAATCTTAAAAAAAAATTATAATTGTATATTGGGATTGATGTCCAGCAAGATGTTGTGCTGGGTTGGGAGTAAGGCAGCTCATATATCCCCATTCACCCAATTATCTTATTCCTATGGAAGCATATAACACTAAGGCCTCTATTATGAGCCACGTCAATCTGGTGGATCAGATTCAGCATAAGGAAACCTCCATTTGTTAATTGTCAGATGGTCTGAAAATGTCTCATTTTGTCCTTATCCTGAATCTGATCCACCAGATTAGGCAAAGTTAGTTTTGTTATAGGGACAAAACTAAGAGTGTAGGAATTTGTATAATCCAAATAAGAGGGCTTATTCTCTATATATCTTGTTTGTACATAATTTACATGTTGTCTCCCCCCAGCAGACTGTGAGCTTCTTAAGAGCAGAAACTCTCTTTTATCTTTCTTTGTATCTCCAGTGCTTAACACAGTGCCTGGCACAAATCAAGCACTTAATTCATCATTCATATGCCATCCCAGTTCACCAGTGTTCTGTCCTGTACCTAGCTATGTGTTCTCTATGCATATTCTTTGTCCAGTGTTCATTCCCTGGCTACATTTTTTTCTTTCTCTCACCAGTGGTGTTGGAATCTATGGGAAAATTTGCATTTCTGCACATGGATTTTTCTTGTTATTTATTTTACAGTATTGTTTAATTAAGTGTCTTTTGTTTTACACTCGTGTTTCATCTAGTTGCTTTGGTAAATTTATTATTTTTGGGGGTTCATGAGCTGTAGTTCTGAGTACATCATGAACCAAAACACGTCTTGTAACTTTAGTAGCACTGCAGGGAGATTCACATGTGAGGGAAGCTAAATTGATTTGAAGTAGCTATTTGTGCACGTTAATAAAAACAACCAACAAATATAAAACTTTAAGATTTACAAATGCTTTACATATATTATTTGTTTGATCCTCACACCAACCCTATAATATAGGAGCTATTATTATCTCCATTTTACATATGAGGAAATTGAGGTTGAGACAGATTAAGTCACAAATCCAGAGCCACACGGCCAGTGTCTGAGTTAGTATTTAAACTCATATGTTACTTACTCTGAGTCTAGCCCTCTATCCTCTATACCATGCTGTCTCCCTTTTGCTCTATTCCCATCTTCCTGGTACTACTATTTAAGATTCAAGATTGGTTTAATACTAATATGAGCCAAGTTAATCTCAGTATTTCTCCCACCTGCCACCCTGCCATGCTGTCAGCATGTCTGGACAATTTGGGTTTAACAGTATAATCGTTTTCTTACTCATTTTGTGTCTGCACTAAATTGGCAACATACAGCATCTACTGAAACTGCCTAAATATCAATAGCCTTGCTCTTTTACAGTACAGGTGTTCAGTTACTTAACTGAACAATAGGCTCCTTATTCTCAACAGTGTGCAGCAAACACATGCAATTTGATGCTTTTTTGGTAAAATACGACTTCTGTTACCTTCAAAATAATAAAAAAAAATTCCTATACTTTGAAAATAGACTGTGGTGAAAGGAGCAGACCATGGCATAGCTAATTAATTCATTCTTATAGTCATCGCAATGGGTACTGATCACTGCTGCTGGATTTATCATATAGTGATACTCATGCTTTTGCCTCACTCTTCCCCATCTTGAAGATGAACAGAATGAATTTATCAGGTAAAGGAAGCTTCAGTTTACCAACAGACTTCTTTTCTTTTTTCTTTTTTCTTTTTTCTTTTTAATAAATTTATGTATTTATTTTTAGTTTTCAACATTCACTTCCATAAGATTTGGAGTTCTAAATTTTCTCCTCATCTCTCCCCTCCCCCCACCCCAAGAAGACATGTAAATTGATATACGCTCAACATATATATTCATATTAAACCTATTTTGACATTAGTCATGTTGTAAAGAAGAATTAGAACCTAGGAAGAAACCACGAAAAAGAAGGAACAAAAAAAAAAAGAGAGAGAGAGAAAAAGAGAGAGCAAATAATATGCTTCCATCTGCATTCAGACTCCATAGTTTTTTTTCTGGATGTGGACAGAATTTTCCATCATGAGTCTTTTGGAGTTGTCTTAGATCCTTGCATTGCTAAGAAGAGATAAGTCTATCAAAGTTAGTCACCACACAATGTGGCTATTACTGTGTACAATGTTCTTCTGGTTTTGCTCACTTCACTCAGCATCAGTTCATAGAAGTCTTTCCAGGTTTTTCTAAAGTCCACCTGCTCATAATTCTTATAGCATAACAGTATTCCATTACATTCATATACCACAACTGGTTCAGCCATTTAGACTTATTTTTAAATCAATTTAATCAACTAACATTAAGAGGTAGTATGATATAGTGGGAAAAAGAGGAGATTTGAAGGCAGATTAACCCAGTTTGCCTACTTGTTCCCTGTGTGGACTTGGGTAAATAACTTAACCTCTTAGGCACTCAGTTTCTTCCTGTGTAAAATTTGAGGATTAGATCAGATGATCTGTAAGGTTAATTTCTAATCCTTTAATTGAATAAATGTCAATACTAAGAAGGTAGAAAGTCACTAAAATAACTCGCTGAACTATTTACTAAACATTGAAGGAATTAAAAATTTTATTAAGAAGCAATGTTAAGTTTAGAGCTGGAAGGTAGTGTACTCAAAACCCCATCATTTTATAGATGAGGAACTCAATCCCAGAAGATCAAGTGATTTGACCAAGTCCATGAAAGTAGTAGATGGCAAAGTGAAGAATGGAACCCAGGTCCACTCCAAGTCCTATTGCAATTTCTTTGTATTTTCTGCTGCCCTTCCCCATTCTCATCCCTTCCCTCAGCAAAGATGCTCCTACTTCACAGGACCTCATAAGGTCTTAGAAGGTTCCAACTCCTTTTTTTTAATAGAACAGGTAACTGAAACACAAAAAGTTTAAATATCCTGCCCAATGTTATAGCTGGATTAGAACCCAAAATCTCTTTACTCTTATTCCTCATCTTTTTTACCTTTTTTATTTTTCATTTTTTTTTGAATTGGAAATGTGGTTCCATATAGAACATTTAGTGTAAGGGGTTCCAAATGAGCGACTTCCTCTCCAAATACAGAAGAGCACAATCTTTACAATTTAAGGTCTTAGAGAGTTGCCTGAATCACTGAGAAGTTAAGTGATTTATTTGCTCAGAGAAACTCTGATGGTCTTCCCCTCCCAGATTGATTATTTTTTTTTTTGCACTTAATAGTATTTCATTTTTTTTCCAATTACATGTAAAGATAATTTTCAACATTCGTTTTTGCAATATTTTGATGAAGTTATTGAGTGTTTCTATGATTTGTTGTTTGGCCCACTCATTCTCTAGGGTTAGGTTAAAAATTCTATTCACCTCCTTAACTTCTTTCCTGTTTATTTTGTGGTTAAATTTATCTAATTCTGAAAGAGGGAGGTTGAGGTCCCACACTAGTATAGTTTTGCTGTCCATTTCTTCCTGTAATTCATTTAACTTCTCCTCAAAGAATTTGGATGCTATAGTACTTGGTGCCTATATGTTTAGTATCGATATTACTTGGTACCTTTTAGCAAGATGTAGTTTCCTTCCTTATCTCTTTTAAGCAGATCTATTTTTGCTTTGGCTGTGTTTGAGATCAGGCTTGCTACCCCTGATTTTTCATCTTCAGCTGAACCACAATATATTCTGCTCCAGCCTTTTACCTTTACAAGATGTGTAGCTCTGCTTCAAATGTGTTTCTTGTAAACAACATATTGTAGGATTCTGGTTTTTAATCTGCTCTGCTATCCACTTCTGTTTTATGAGAGAGTTCATGATTACTGTGTATTTCCCTCCATCCTACTTTCCCCCATTTATACTTTTCTCTCTCCTTTCACCCTGTCCCTCCTCACCAGTCTTTTACTTCTGACCATCACTTCCCTCAATCTGCCCTCCCTGCTATAGGTGCTCCTCTTCCCTTTTCTTTCCCCTTACCCCTCCTACTTCCCTATAGGGTAAGATAAATGTCTATACCCAACTGGGTATGTATGTTTCCTTCTTTGAGTCAAATCCAATGAGAGTAAGGTTCAATGTTCACACCCCCCCTTCTTTCCCTCTACTGTAATAGGTCTTTTGCACCTCTTCATGTGATGTAATTTACCCTATTCTGCTTTTCCCTTTCCTCTTCTCCCAGTACAATCCTTTTGTCACCCCTTAATTTTCTTTATATCATTACATCAGTCAACTTATACCTACTCCCTGTATCTATGTATATTCCTCCTCACTGCCCTAATAGAGATACGGTTCTCAAGAATTATAAGTATCATCTTTCCACATAGGGATTTAAGCAGTTTAATCTTATTAAATAATTTGTTTTTCTTTCTCTTTCCTGTTTACCTTTTATGCTTCTCTTGAGTCTTGTATTTGAAGACCAAATTTTCGGTTCAGCTCTGGTCTTTTCATCAGAAAAGTTTGAAAGTTCCCTATTTCATTGAATGTCTATCTTTTCCCCTGAAAGATTATGATCAAGTTTGCTGGGTAGTTGATTCTTGGTTGCCATTCAAGTTCCTTTGCCTTTTGGAATATATTCCAAGCCCTCTGTTTCTTTAAAGTAGAAGGTGTTAAGGCCTGTGTAATCCTGACTGTGGCTCCTTGATATTTGAATTGTTTCTTTCTGGTTGCTTGTAGTATTTTCTCCTTGACCTGATAATTCTGGAATTTGACTATAATATTCCTTGGAATTTTCATTTTGGGAGCTCTTTCAGGAGGTCATCAGTAGATTCTTTCAATAACTATTTTACCCTCTGGTTCTAGGACATCAGGGCAATTTTTCTTGATAATTTCTTGAAAGATACTGTCCAGGTTCTTTTTTGGATCATGGCTTTCAGGTAGTCTAACAATTCTTAAATTATCTCTCCTGGATCTATTTTCCGGGTCAGCTGTTTTTCCAATGAGGTATTTCTATTTTGTCATTCTTCTGATATTGTTTATAGTGTTTGCTTATTTCCTGACTTTTAAAAAAATGTTGAATTCTCCTGCTGGAGCAAAGGAGGCACTTAGCCAAGCTTCTTTTCCTGCTCACTGGGGCCTTGCACTTGAATGTGGGGCTTCTGCTGGCCCAGGCCTTGCACAGGGATGTTTTGATGCTGGTGGATTTCTGTCAGCCTGGAGCTTTGCCTTCTGGAGTTGTGGTTCCCAGAGTTGTGTTGAGGCACTGGGTAATTTTGCTGCTTTGGAACTCTGTTGTGGTTTTCTGAGCTAGTGTCTACCAGTTCCCCTGCTTGTATTGAGGCTTTCATGGGATCCTGGTGTTGGCATTTGTCTGCTCCATCAACCTGGGTCTCAGGATCTCTCCCTCGTATGCTGAGGTGGGGCTTGTCGCTGACTGGCTGGGATGCCTCCAGTGCTGTATTGCTCCCCCACCCCCAGAGCAAGAGGAGTCTTTCCTGTTAATCCCCCAAGCTTCTTGGGGTACAAGACTGCTGTGTCCTTTCTTTTTGCTGGCTCAGGGTTTTTCCTGGGTTGATATTTTCTGGGCTTTCAGAGGTCAATGAGGGAGGGTGAGAGTGATTTACTTCTTACTCTGCCATCTTGGCTCCCAGAAGCAGAAGATCGTGTGACTATTCTTTCGATATTGTTTGGCTGATTCTTGATATCTCATAGAGTCATTAGCTTCCACTTGCTCAATTCTAATTTTTAAGGAATTATATTCTTCAGTTAGCTTTTGTACCTCCTTTTCCATTTGGCTAATTCTACTTTTAAAGGAGTTGTTTTCTTTAGTCAAATTTTGTGCTTCCTTTTTCTAAGCTGTTGACTCTTTTTTTTTTTTTCATAATTCTCCTGCATATCTCTCATTTCTTTTCCCAATTTTTCTTCTACCTCTCTTAACTTGATTTTTAAAATCCTTTTTGAGCTGTTCCAAGAGGACTTTGTGGGCTTGAGAACAATTCATTTTCCCCTTTAAGGCTTCACATGTAGGCATTTTGACATAGTTGTCCTCTTCTGGGTTTGTGTTTGGATCTTCCCTGTCACCATAGTAGCTTTCTATGGTCAGGGATCTTTTTGGTTTTTTGCTCATTTAAAAAAATTGAGCTGGGCTCCTAGGGCAGAGGGGGCACTATTCCAAGCTTCTTGTGCTGGGGGATAGGGTCCTGGTCACTGGCTTTCCAAGCAGGGGCCTCAGGTGCTGGTGGCTTACCCACTGTGATGGGAATGACCCAGCCTAGACCTGCCTGCTGTGCCAAGGCTGGCAATTTGCCTTCTGTACTGGGACTGGAGGTCTCACAGCTGGCCTGTTGTGCCACTAGCTTGCTCAGCCAGGACCTAGGGGACTAGGTTGCTGATCTCTGCCATGACTAAGAGCCTTCCTCTGACTTGCCTGGACACCATCTGCACTGGGTTGCACTCACCTTTTACTTTCAGACCTTTCCTGAAGTCCTTCTAAGTTATTTTGAGCTGGAAAATTGTTTCACTCCATCTTTTTGTGGGTTCTATCACTTCAGAATCTGTTTGGAGTGTTGATTTAGTATTGTTTCTGAGGGAAACTGGGGAGAGCTCAGGCAACTTCCTGGTTTTTCTCTGCCATCTTGGCTCCACCTCTGATTGATTATTTTATGAAGGCAAACCAAGCTATCTTTTGCCTCAATTCTTACTTAGCCTTTAATTCCTGAATAGGCATTGCCTCAGACAAACTGAGACCTGGGAAAGCCTTAACTTAAAAAGGTCAAGGTCAGGGCAGGTAGGTGGTGCAGGGTATAGAGCTCTAGCCTTGGAGTCAGGAGGACCTGAATTCAAATCCAATCTCAGACACTTGATACTTACTAGCTGTGTGACCCTGGGCAAGTCACTAAACCCCGACTGCCTCACCAAAAAAAAAAAAAAAAAAAAGGGCCAAGGTCTTCCACTGCATCTGGGGCCATCTCTAGTCATCTTGATCTATGTCTTGCCACTGGACTCCTATGAGTCTGGAGAGAGTGAGACTGATGACTTTGCATAGCCCTGTCTCACTTAAATCCAACTCACTTGCAAGTCAGGACATCACCCTCCTGATGTCATTGGTCCTTTTTAGCCAAACTAACTGGAAAAAGAGAATGAAAAACTTAAGGAAGAAAATAATTCTTTGAAAACTAGAATTGGGCAGAGGGAAGGTAATGACATTTTAAGACAACAAGTAATAATAAAACAAAACCAAAAGAATGAAAAAATAGAAGAGAATGTAAAACATCTCATCAGAAAAACAACTGATCTGGAGAACAGATTGAGGAGACACAACATAGGAATAGTTGGACTACCTGAAAGTTATAATAATAAAAAAAGAATTTTGATACAATATTATAAGAAATTACTAAGAAAACTGCCCTGAAGTTCTCTAAACAAGAAGGTAAAGCAGAAATAGAAAAAATTCACCAATCACCACCTGAAAGAGATCACAGGAGGAAAACTTACAGGAATATAGCCAAGTTTCAAAGCTCCCAGGTTAAGGAGAAAATATCTGAGAATGAAGGAGGAACAACAAAAATTACACTGCTAGTATGTGTCAGAAGCCAATTCTTGATTTAGAGGCCAGCTATCCATACACTATAACATATGTCTCTTGATCTACTATATGACAAAATTTTAGAATAAAAATGTACATATCTCCATGAATCCATTTTGGAATCCTAAATTGAATTTGTAACTTTATTAATGTATAAATATAAGGAACTGAGTTCTTTAAAATTTTGTCCTGAATTAAATTTATAGACACACAATTCTTCTACTAGTCTTGTTTTTTTTTTTTCAATGAATGGCAGGAATTGATTAAAGTTGAAGTAGATATCTTTCCTTTCTACTAGCCATCAGTTTGCAGAAGTATGGAGAAATGTACTTTGAAAGCTGGAGCCATAGCCAATGCCATCACTGATTTGTGTTAATCTTAATAAGTGCTCTTAATAAGAGCATTAAGACTTTGTGGATGAGAACATGAGGGAGAAGCTGTGTGACCCTGGGCAAAGCAGTTAACCCTGTTTGCTTCAGTTCCTCATCTGTAAAATGAGCTGAAGGAGGTGGAACACCACTCCATCATCTTTGCCAAGGAAACCCCAAAACAGGGGCATGAAGAGTCTGAAACAACTGAAACAACAACAATTGAAGAAGGGATTAGAAGGCTCAAAAAGTACGAAAGGGGTTAGTTTATAAGATTCTTTTGAAGCCAAAAAGAACCTGGAGTTAATAGGGAGTCATTGGAGATTATTAAATAGCAAAGGTGACATGCTCAAACTTGTACTTTTAGGAAGATCAATTTGACAGCTGAGTGGAGGATAGCCTGAAGAGGAAAGGGAGAGATTTGAGGTCCCTTAAATTCCAATAACAATAGTTATCAATTTCTAGGACAGGTCCCTGGAGTGGCTTCACCACCCACTTCTGGTCCATTTTATGCCACTTGCATATCTTTTTGGTAGAAAGATATTCATTGTCATTGTAAAGAATTCTTGTTTTTTTGTTTTTAATTGATAAATCAGCAGCCTTCACCAAAAAATAAAAAAGATCAATTGTAACATGGTTAAGATGGCAATGTGAAAGGTCCTAGGAGTTTAGCTCTCCCATACATACTTTGAAGAATATCTAAAAAAGGGAATCAGATAAAAAAGTTAGTATTTCTATAGCACTTTAAAAAATTATAATTTTATCCTCATAGCTACCCTGAAAGGTAGGTTCTATTATCATACCCATTTTATAGATTAGGAAGCTGAGGCTAGAGGATGTTAAATGTCTTATCCAGAATCACACAACTGCTTAAGTCTTCTTGTCTCACACTCAATCCACTGCGCCAAAGAGAAAAAATAGTAAACACTTTCATCCAGCCTGGGACTCAAATAGTCAGCCAGGAAGACATCTTCTAACACTGGGAAGGGGGTCATGGAATCAAAGATGTTAATTCAGAAGGGACTTCAGTAGAAATCTAGTCCAACCCATCTGTGAATGGGATCTCCACTCTAAAATCCTGAAGAAGTTGTCTTCCAGACTCTGCATAAAGCCCTCCAAGAAGGGGCTCACAACATCCAGAGGGGGATAATTCCTTTTTTTTTTTTTGGCTCGGCAATGGGGTTAAGTGACTTGTCCAGGGTCACACAGCTAGTAAGTGTTATGTGTCTGAGGCTGGACTTGAACTCAGGTCCTCCTGAATCCAGGGCCAGTGCTCCATCCACCGCGCCACCTCTGCCCCATGATAATTCCATTTTTGACAGCTGATACCGTGAGGAAGTTTTTCCTGACATCAAACCTAAGTTTTCATCTCTATAATTTCCACTATCTTTATAGTTTGTAGCTCTCTGAGGGAAAACAAAGATCTAATACCTCATCCACAGAATAGCTGCCTTCAAATTCTTGAAAGCAGCTCTTATATCTTCCTGAAGAATTCACTTTTCTAGGCTAAACACCTGTTGTTCTTTCAACTGATGCTCATGACATGGACTCAAGGTCCTTCACCATTCTGGTTTACTTCCTCCGAACATTTTCTGTCTTGTCAATATCATTCCTCAAGTGTGGCACCAGAACTGAATACAGAGCCCCAAATGGAGTCTGACAATGGCATAGTACAGTATAACTATCACTTCTCTATTCCTGTAAGCTACAGCTCTCAATGCAGAGCAAGATGGTTGCCATATCAAATTGATGATTAATAATGAACTTGCAATCCACCAAACCCACAGATCTCTCTCAGAACTTTCTTTTTCTTTCTTTCTTTCTTTCTTTCTTTCTTAGTGAGGCAATCGGGGTTAAATGACTTGCCCAAGGTCACACAGCTAGTACATGCCAAGTGTTTGGTTCGAGGCCAGATTTGAACTCAGGTCCTCCTGACTTCAGGGCCGGTGCTCTATCCACTGTGCCACCTAGCTGCCCCTCAGAACTGTTTTCTAAAAATGCCTAACTCATTTTATACTTCTAAGTTGGTTTTTTGTACCCAAGAGTCTTAAGACTTAGCATCTTATTATATTCTATCCAGTAAAAATTCTGTCATTTTGGTGTTGGTGGTGTTCAGTCATTTGTTGTATCTAATTCTTTGTGACCCCATTTGAGGTTTTCTTGGCAAAGATACTGAAGTGGCTTGCCATTTCCTTCTCCAGCTCATTTTACAGATGGGGAAACTGAGGATAACTGAGTGTTATCTCTTCCAACTTTGTATCATCTGACCATATTATAAGCATGTCACCTATGCCTTTATTCAAGTCATTGATAAAAATGTCAAATATCATAGGCCGAGGCATAGATCGGAGGTCTCCGCTAGAAAGCTCCTACTTTTAACAATTACTCTTTGATTCTGGCCAACAGACCAGTTCTGAATCCATCTAATTGTATTCTCATCTAATCTATATCTCTCCATTTTCTCTACAAGAATAGCATGAGATAATCAAAAGCTTTATTAAAATCTTTTGGTAACTACATCCACAGCATTTCCCTCATCTACTAGTTTAGCAATCCTGCCAAAAAGGAAATGAGGTTAATCTGGCATGACTTGCCTTTAGAAAAGTCATCACCAGAACAGGTAATGAGGATAGAAGTCTGCCAGTAATCTGACAGGGAACATTACAGGGAGATTGGAAACTTCTAACTCTCTAATGGATGATCTACAGATGGTTCATACATCAGCAGTGCCCCAGCTCCTGATGAACCAGGAGACTGAGAACACATAAGTGTGTAAGGGGAAGCCTGAAGCTTGACAGAATCCCAAGTGAAGATTCACTAAGGGAAGTGGAAACCAGCAGCAGGAACCTGGGAAATAAATGTCAGGACCAAACAGGGTCTAATCACCCCATCCAAGATTGTGGGAGGTGGTAGAGCCTAATCCTGATACAAAATTCCAAACTAGGAATTAAGGCTGAGTAAGTTAATGAACAGAAAAAAAGAGCTACTACGGGGAAAAGATCTGTAGAATAGTCCCATATACAGTAAGAACAAGCAGCTTGTCAGAAAAAGAAGAAAAAAAATGTCGACCACAGGGACTGACAGACACGAGTATGGTTGAAAGAAATGAAGCAAAAGACCAAAAAAAAAAAAATGTACTTAAAGGTGAAAGAAATATTCTCCATCAAAAAATTGGAGAGTAACTTCAAATAGAAAGTGGGGAAAACATTACACAAGTAAGAGAACTCCCTGAAAATTAGAAAGAAGGAAACAGAATTCAAGGATTCCAGGAGAAAAAGAAAAATTAAAACAAAATTAAAAGACTGGGAAACTGTAAGGTGTCTAACTACAAAAAACAACCCAGAAAACAGGTTAAGCAGAGAAAATTTAAGAATTACTGTATTCCTTGAGAAAGAAAATTGAAAGCAAAAAACTCCATCAGATTGATAAAGCTGGGATCTAGTTTTAAAAGACTAGTAGGGAGACTTCTCAACCCATGAACGCTAAAGACAACTTAGAAGGTCAGTGGGAAAAGTCTGTGACTGCGGTGAGGGAAGGAGCTAGGTCTCAGCCACCCCTAGGGCTGCGGTTGTTTCCTGAGCTTCTGGCCCACAGACTGAGGGGGAATTAAGTGGCTGATAAGAGGGGGATTTCAGGGATCTCTTTGCCAGTGCTGAGGCAGGATTCTCTTTCTTTACCGGTGCTTGGATCTGGGTCACAGTTCTGAGGGGTGGTCCTGGGGCGAGAAGGAACACTGGTGTGGTGGAGCTTGTTATGGTGGTGGAGGGGAGATACCTCGCCCCTTATCATACCACCTTGGAAGAACTGAAAATTTTCAGGTCCCTAGAAGTATCTCTGAAAACAGCTGTACAAACCCCCTAAACTTGGGACAGTACATTCTCCACACTGGAAGCAGATTCTTACCTTAACAAAGAGTTTAAAACTCAAGTAATTGGCCGGGATCATGAGTAAGCAGTGCAAAAAGAGTCAGACTATATTATCTTACTTTGGTGACAAAGAAGATCAAAACATACAACCAGAAAAAGACAACGAAGCCAAAGCTCCTACATCTAAAGCCTCCAAGAAGAATATGAATCAGTCCCAAGCCTGGGAAGAGCTCAAAAGGGATTTTGAGAAGCAAGTAAGAGAAATAGAGGAAAAACTGAGAGTTTTGCAAGAAAATCATGAAAAACAAGTCAATAGCTTGCTAAAGGAGACCCAAAAAAATACTGAAGAAAATAACATCTTAAAAAATAGCCTAACTCAAATGGCAAAAGAGGTCCAAAAAGCCAATGAGGAGAAGAATGCCCTAAAAAGCAAAACTGGCCAAATGGAAAAGAAGTCCAAAAGATTACTGAAGAAAATACTTCCTTAAAAATTATAATGGAGCAATTGGAAGCTAGTGACTTTATGAGAAATCAAGACACTGTAAAACAAATCCAAAAGAATGAAAAATTAGAAAACAATGTGAAATATATTATTGGAAAAACAACTGACCTGGAAAATAGATCCAGAAGAGAGAATTTTAAAATTATTGGACTATCTGAAAGCCATGATCAAAAAAAGAGCCTAGACATCATCTTTCAAGAAATTATCAAGGAAAACTGCCCTGATATTTTAGAACCAGAGGGCAAAATAGAAATTGAAAGAATCCTCCTGAAAGAGATCCCCAAAGGAAAACTCCTAGGAATATTGTAGCCAAATTCCAGAGTTCCCAGGTCAAGGAGAAAATATTATAAGCAGCCAGAAAGAAACAATTCAAGTATTGTGGAAACACAATCAGGATAACACAAGATTTAGCAGCTTCTATGTTAAGGGACCACAGGGCATAATATTCTGGAGGGCAAAGGAGATAGGATTACAACCAAGAATCACCTACCCAGCAAAACTGAGTATAATCCTTCAGGGGAAAAAATGGTCATTCAGTGAAATAGAGGACTTTCAAGAATTCTTGATGAAAAGACCAGAGCTGAATAGAAAATTTGACTTTCCAATACAAGACTCAAGTGGAACATGAAGAGGTAAACAGGAAAAAAAATCATAAGAGACTTATTCAGGTTGAACTGTTTACATTCCTGCCTGGAAAGATGATATTTGTAACTCATGAGACCTTTCTCAGTATTAGGGTAGTTGGAGGGGAAAAATTATATGTACGTATAGACAGATAGATAGATGGCACAGGGTGAGTTGAAAATGAAGGGGTAATATCTGGAGAATAAAATTAAGGGGTGAGAGAGGATTACTCAAGGAGAAGGAAAAAGGGAGAGGTAGAATGGGGTAAATTATCTCACAAAAAAAAACCAGAAAAGAAAAGGCTCTTACAGTGGAGGGGAAATGGGGGAAGGTGAGAGGGAATGAGTGAATCTTATTCTCATAGAATTTGACTTAAGGAGGGAATGACATACACACTCAATTGGGTATGGAAATCTGTCTTACCCTACAGGAAAATGGGGGGGAATGGGAAAAGAGAGTAGGGGGATGATAGAGAGGAGGGCAGATTGGGAAAGGGGGTAATCAGAAGCAAGTACTTCTAAAGAGGGTCAGGGTCAAAAGAAAGAATAGAAAAAATGGGGGGGTGGGATAGGATTAAGGGAAATAGAGTTAGTTTTTCACAGCATGTCTAGTATGGAAGTGTTTTGCATAACTGCACATATATTACCTATATTTAGTTGCTTGTCTTATCAATGAGGGTGGGTGGGGAGGGAGTAAGGGAGAAAATTTGGAACCCAAAGTTTTAAAAACACATGTTTATAAAAAATGTTTTCACATGCAACTGGGAAATGAGAAATACAGGAAATGGGGTACAGAAATCCATCCTGCCCTACAGGAAAATTGAAGGGGAAGAGGATAACAGAAGCAGGGGAGAGATAGAAAGGAAGGCAGACTAGGGGAAGGGGTATTCAGAATGCATGTCATCTTGGGGTGGGGGGAGGGGCGAGATGGGGTAAAAATTTGGAACTCAAAATCTTGTGGAAGTAAATGTTGAAAACAAAAAAAAAAATAAAAATTACCATAATATTAAAAAAACTAGTAAGACATAAATCATTAGGCAGTTTGATTTCCTTTAAGTGAGAAGAAAATTGCTAATATAAAAAATGAAAAAGAATTTACAATAAGTGGAAAGAAAATAAAGGAAATTGAAAAACTATTTAACCCAAATTTATGCCAATGAAACAGATTAAATGAAGTGTGAATTTACAAAAACAAAAATGCCCAGATGAGCAGAACAATAGAGAACTTAAAATAATAAACTTGTCACATAAAGTGAAGATGAATAAGCCACAAATGAAGTTACAAAAAATATAGGACCACATGGATTTACAAGTGAATTCTATAAAATATTTTTAAGAAAAATTACTTCTAATATTAGATAAACTGTTGGCCAAAAAAAAAAAACAGGCAAACAGGGATCCTATCAAATTACTTCTATGAAACAAATATAGTCATACTACCTAAATCAGGGAGACAAAGTACAGAAAGAAAACTATTGATCAATAATCCTTATGAATATTAATGAATAGAATAATAGCAAAGAGGATATAACAAGATATCAGAAAGACTATGCACTATGACCAGATTGAATTTATAGCAGGGATATAGGTCAGTTCAGTTATTAGGAAACTCTAAATACAATTAAAATATTAATAACAAAAGACAACATCCAAAATTAAAAAGCATAAGAATATAAATGACCTCTCTTTAAAGTAAATAGTTATCTATCTAAATCCATAAGCTCATATTACTTGTATTAGAGAAACACTAGAGGCCTTTGCAACAAATCATGGATAAAGTAAGGATGTCCATTATAATGGCTATTGTTTGTTAATGATTCTAGAAGACAAGAAAATCAATTGAAGCAAAGAAACAGAATTATTCCTTTTTGCACATCTTATAGATTTAACTAAAAATCAACCAAAAATGAGTAGCTTAAACAGAGCAGAATATAAATAAATCCATATATATTAAGTCTTTCTGTATATTATCAACAAAATCCAGTAGAGAAAGAAAATCCATACATAGAATGTATGAGAGTTCACCTACCAAGACATATAGAAATTACAAGAATGCAATTTACAAAACAGTGTTTTAAAAAACTTTTATTTTTAAAATACATTTTTATTGATATCTTTTGTTTTTTACATCACCAGTTTCCCCTAGTATTCCTCTTCCTGACCCTTCCAGAGAGCCATCTTATATAACAAGTAGTATTTTAAAGTAGCAAGTTTTAATCAGCCAAGATCCACCTTCTCCCTCTCTCACCCTATTTCTCATCCCCCTCACAACTGAGAACACATACAGTGAATCAAAACAAATTTCCATGTTGGCCATGTCCAAAAAATTTTTTTTGTCTCATTCGGCATTCTGAGTTCTTCACCTTTCTATCAAGAGGTAGGTAACATGTTCCATCATTTGTCCTCTGAAGAATTCAGCACAATAGTATTCTATCACATATATAGTTCAGTCATTCTCCAATTTTGGGGCACTCCTTCAGATTCTCATCCTTCGCCACCTCAAAAAGAGCTGTAAATATTTTTGTACACCTTTAAGGGTTTTTTTTTTTTTGGTTTAGTTTTGTTTTTGGCTAGGCAATGGGGTTAAGTGACTTGCCCAGGGTCACACAACTAGTAAGTGTTATGCATCTGAGGCCGGATTGGAACTCAGGTTCTCCTGACTCCAGGGCCAGTGCTCTATTCACTGAGTCACCTAACTGCCCCCTTAAGTTTGTTTTGCTTTGGACTCATCTCCCCCTTAATTTGCTCTCCTTCTAATTTCTCCCTCCCTCCTCTCCGCCTTCTCCCTAGTTTCCTTTTGAGTGAAATGGGTTTCTGTGTACAACGGTGTGAATGTGTAACTTCTTTTGACCAGTTCAGATGAGTTAGATTCAAGCATCAGTCGAATCTCTGCCACCCTGTGGTATGTACCCTATGTGAGATAATCTTCCCTAACCTTCCTTTCCTTCCCCTGTAATGCATTCTTTTATTTCCATTCTTTTAAGACCATCAACAGATAAAAGAACTACTCCCAGGTCTTGTCTAATTGGATCCCTGATGATGATGGGATCCAGAGGGGATACATGTATCATCCCCCTATATTTGAATGTGAGTAGTTTATTTCTGAGCAGTCCTTTATCGTTGTTCATTGTTTACCGTATGCTTCTCTTCACTCATGTTTGAACTTCAAAGTTTCTTCACAGCTCTGATCTTTTTATAAGGAATGCTTGGAAGTCCTCTATTTCATTAAAAATCTATTTTTTTTTCTCCTGTAGTGTTATATTGTTTTGCTGTATTGTCTTGGCTGTAAAGCCCATACTCTTTGTCTTGTGGAATAATGATTCCAAGTTCTCCAGGTTTTACAGCAGTGGCTGCTAAGTTGTGTATGATCTTAACTGTTGGCTCTTTGGTACTTGAATTCTTTTTATCCAGCTGCTTACAGTATATTTTCCTTGACCTGGAAGCTCTGGATTTTGGCTATGATGTTTCCAGGAATTTTCATTTTGGTGCTTCTTTTAGGAGGTGACAGGTGGATTCTATCTTCACTTTGCTGTCTGGTTCTAAGAGACCTGGTAGTTCTGTTTTAAGATTTCTTGAATGATGGCTAGGATTTTTTTGGTCATAGTATTAAAATAGGCCAATTCTTACATTTTTTCTCCTCAGTCTTTTGTCCAGTTCAGTTGTTTTTGCTGAGATACTTTATATTTTCTTCTATTTTCCCAACTTTTTGACTTCGCTTTAATATTTCTTGTTACCCCCTGAAATTATTGGCTTCTCTTTGATCCATTCCAATTTTCAGGGAATTTGTTCCTTGGAAAAGGTTTTATGCCTATTGTGACAAGCTGTTAATTTCTTTTCCAGTTCTTTCTTCCATAGTTATTTATTTTCCATTTTTTTCCTCAAGTACTTTCATTCCATTTATGAAAACATTTTAAAACTTTTTTTTAACTTCTTGCTTTATCTCTTTCAGGAATTCTATTTGAATTTTTGTTCAAGCTGCATTTTACTCTGAGACAATGTAGATGTTTTCAAGTCATTCTCTTCTTCTGGATTTGTCTTGAGTATCCCTGCCACAATTGCTCATTATGTTGTGATAATATTTCCATTTAACCATTCTGGTATCTCCTGACTTTGTACTTGATGTTAGGGCAGGGCTCTGTCACACTTTTAGAGGGAAGGTCTGGTCTAGACCTGTTGCTGCTTTCTTAGGACATCGAGTGTTGTTATTCTAGGATCTCACGGACAGCCTGAGGACTTCTAGTGTTCCCAAAAGGGTCTGGTCTGGGGAAAAGTCTGATTGCTGCCCCTCTGGCCTGAACTTTCCAAGTTCCTGATCTGGGTTTGGGTCTGTCAGGCTTAGCATTGTTACACTCTGCCCCTTTCCGCCAACTGGAAAACTATTGGTTCAAAGTGGCAAAATTGTAGGCTCCAACTTATTCTGGGTTTCCTGTCTTGGTTATTCCTCAGCAAACTGGGTTTGATGCTGGGAGTGAGTTAGATCCTGCTCTGAGCTTGGGGTCTAAACTATACCAATGCTGCTGCTGGCTTCTGAACTTTCATTCTCCATACCTCCTTCCACCCCCCAGATGGGAAAAGCGTGTAATCTGTAACCCAGGACTGGTTAGTGGGAGACAAAGCTGTCAGTTGTCACCTGTCCCCACTGCAATGCCCCAGTATAGGTCTGGAAGCTCCTTTTGTGCTGGTGTGCAGCCTCTCCTTGGGCACTACTCTGCCCACTAGGTGTTCCTGCTCCAATCCTGCCCCCAGTTTCTGTGGACCTTTCTCTCTATGCTGATATGGGGTGGACAAAAGACTCAATGCAAATTTTTCTGATTTCCCCATTAAGGTTCAGTCTTGTGCATTTTATAGATATGATGAATAGTATTTAAAAAAAAAAACTAAGATGAAAAAATTACCGCAACCCACCACAATACATTGAAAGAATCTGAAATATGTGCAATGCACAACATTTGTGGCTCTCCCACCTCTGAAAAGGGGTGGGAGCATCTTCTCAAATCTATTCTTTCAAGCAATGCCTGTTCTTTGTAATGTTGCAACATTTGCTTTTGATTTTTTATGTATGGTTACAATCACTGTGTATTTTATTTTCTTGGTTCTGCTAACTCCATTTTGCTTCAATTCATATAGACCTTTACATGTACTTCTGTGTACTCATCACATTCATATTTCTTACAGCATAGTAATATTCCATTATATTACACACCACAATTTCCCTTACCATTCCACAATCAGTAGACATATTGTTTCCAAGTTTTTGCTCTCACAAAAAGTAAGGTTATAAATATTTTGGTGTCAAAACATTTTATAGTAGAAAAAATTTTTTTCAAGTGGGAAATAAAGATGCTTAGCAGTACCAGATCTCACTTACAAAAAAATTAATATCAATTTTTTCAAAGTTTTTGAACAGTGGAACATTGTTAGGTACACAAGATTCAAAAGAAATCTAGAAATCCCAATTACTGGGAGTAAGGATTCATGCTTTAAGAAAAAATGCCTAGAAAGGTGGTCTAACAGAAATTAGGTTTAATATCCTACTCCACGTAGTAAGTTCTGAATGGATACGGGCCCTAGATGTCATCTCATAAAGGAGCAAGGAAGACAAAAATCACAATTATGAATAAGGGAAGAGCTCCTGACCAAATAAGGGTAAGAGAGGATTACAGGACAGAAATAGGGAAATTCTGATAAAGTTGAAAACTTTAGCACAAATAAAACCAATACAGTTAAAATGGAAAAGGGTAAGGGTGAACTGGGAAAACTTTTTTCAACAGGTTTCTCTGGTCTCTCATCCAAGATATGTAAGAAATTGATACACATTAGAAGTCATTTGCCAACAGGTAAATTGTCAAGGAATACGAACAGGCAGTTCTCTGAGGCAGAAATCCAACTGATCAAGTCACATTAAAAAAAAAAAATGTTCCAAGTCTATTAATAAGAGAAAAGCAAATTAAGACAATTCTAAAGTTTTACATCAAACCCAGCAGATTGGCAAAGATGATAAGAATGAAAAAATTACATTTGTTGAAGTCATTGTGGGAAGACAAGTGAAGTTGTGAGTTAATCCAGCCATTCTGAAAAGCAAGTTGAAACTATACTCCAAAAGTTATTAACCTGTGCATACTTTTTTGACGCAGTGATAGCACTACTAAGCATATTTCCCAAAGAGATCAAAGAAAGAAAAGGACCTTTATGAACAAAGTATTTGTAGAAGCACTTTTTGTTGTAGCAAGTAACTGCAAACTAAAGGAGTGCCTTAGCCAATTGGAGAATGACTAACAAATTATGGGATATGAATGTTATGGAATACTACTGTCCCTAAGAAATTATGAAAGTGGTAGATTCAAAAAAACCTTGGAAGACTTGTGTGAACTGATGCAATGAAAAGTGAGCAGATTAATTTATACAATAACTACAAAATATAAAATGAAATAACTTTGAAAGATTAAGAAATTTCATAACAGAGAGGTGACATACTGACAGAGAAGTACAGAATGAGACATACATTTTCAAGTGGCCTATGAGTTTGGTTTATTTTTTTGCATATTTATGTGATTATTTGTTGCAAGGGAAGGCTTTTTTTTAAGTGATGTAAAATAAAAAAGAAAATACTAATGAAACATTTTTAAATGCACAGAAAGAACAGAAGGAAGTTCATAGGGAGGCAGAGACAAATAGGACAGCTTTGGAAACAATGTAATGAACTTGTCATATACTTTTAAAAAATTAAAATAAAAATTCTAGGGAAAGAGACCATTGGTAACTTTGGAAGACAGTTTTAATCAAGTGGCAGGGTCAGAAAATGGATTGCAAATGTCAAGTTCATGAGAAATTAAGTTAAGGCAACTAAAGTGAAAAATTTTTTATACAATTTTGACTGTGAAAAGGAGGGAAGACATAATTTAGCATCTTCAGGCAACAGCAGGGCCAAGTAAAGGGTTTTTTTTATATTGGGCATTTTATTTTTATCTGGGCGTTTTGGTCAACAGGTGGGAATAAATCAATGGAGAATCTATGTACTAAAGTACATAGAAAGGATAATCATCAAAGTTGGAAGCTCCTAGAAGGGGAAAGGACAGTATCAAATCACAGACACAAAGTAGAGGGGACAGCCTTGTCACCTTGACCATCTTGTCCTCCAAGGCTGAAAAAGGAGGAAAGAATGGAAAATGATGCTGAGGTCATTTGAAGTATAAAGTTGGGGAGAAGAGTGAGTTCATCATAGACTGCTTCAATTTTCTTGGTAAAATTTGAGGTGAAATCCTCTGCTTCCAAGGAATTGGGAGTGGAAGGGAAGAAGGATGAAGTATGTAGCCTGAGATCTTTGCAAAGTTCCATCAGGAATCAATTAGGGAAGAATAAAAGATTAACACACAGCAATGAAGTCGGTTGTAATTATATAATGCATTTGTAGTGAAGCCAGAGGATGATTGTGTGACTTCATTCAGCAGCCTTAAAGTAGCGGCACAAAAGGCAGGGGGGGAGTCTCTAAAAGAATAAGAGTATGAACATCCTCCCTTGTGCCTGGCAGAAACAGAGTTAAGATGCAGATCAAGGGAACTGAGGACAATGAGCCAGTGTGTTGGAGAATATATCGATATGTACGTTGAAGTCTTCAAGCTAATGGGAAGGCATTGGGGCATATAGAAACACTGTGAGACATATACTGAATATCTTGAGAAATGAGGGACAATGGGGCAGTTAGGTGGCGCAGTGGATAGAGCACCGGCCCTGAAGTCAGGAGGACCTGAGTTCCAATCCGGCCTCAGACCAAACACTTGACACTTACTAGCTGTGTGACCCTGGGCAAGTCACTTAACCCCAATTGCCTAAAAAAGAAAAAAAAAGAGAAATGAGGGACAAACACCTAGGAGTTGGTAGGTAACCACCATTTAGTATCTGGATAGACTGAGTCTCAAAAGAAAGGTTGCAGTGATCGCATCCGGGAGAAGGTCCAGAAATGACAGTGGAGAGCAGGGAATGTGCCCACTCTTCCTACCTTAGTATGATGAGGTCAATGAGAGAAGGTGAAGAGAAGATGATTTCTGTAACAGATGAGGTGGTGAAGGATTTAGTGTCTTTTGGGGAAAAGTCAGGTTTCCTTGATATAAGATACAAAGAGTGTAAAAGGAAGAAGTCTAGTAAGAACAATAGTTTGTTAACAGTAGAATGGAGGTCTCCATAGGGCATAAGAGAAGGGGAGGGCAGAGCAGGTTAGGGACTAAGGAGCAACATGACGATAGTTTAGATGTTTTAGTAGTTTCCAACAAAATATTATGTGTTAATAACAAATTGTTCAGTTAGTTAAATTCATTAAAACATGACTTCAAGTAATCCCAGGTCATAAGTTTAATCTCTCAATGGACCATTAGTTTCTCTTAGCTCTCTAAGCCATAGTCAACTGTCTTGCATGTGAGTGCCATTGTTCACAACCTAAGTGTGCGCAGAAAGGCATAAAATGATTATCACTAATGAGGGGAAGAAACTCAAAACTAAAGAGCCTGCAAACTTTAGAATATTTGGGCCCTAATAATGGGTCAATATCATCTCTGTATGGACAATATTGTTAAAATGAAACTTATTGAGACCAGGATTGTTTAATTCTTTGTATTTGTATCCCCAGCACTTAGCACAGTATCTGGCACACAGTTGGTGCTTAATAAATGCTTGTTGAAGGAAAATGATACATGTTAGAGAACATGTGGGAAAATTGGAACACTAATACATTGTTGATGGAGTTATGAACTGATCCAACCATTCTGGAGAACAATTTGGAACTATGCCCAAAGGGCTATAAAATTGTGCATACCCTTTAATCCAGCCACTTCTAGGTCTGTATCCCAAAGAGTTCACAAAGATGGGAAAATGACTCAAATGTACACAAATATTTATAACAGCTCTTTTTATGGTGGCCAAGAACTGGAAATTGAGGGGATGCCTATCAACTGGGAAATGGCTGAACAAGTTGTGGTATATAAATGTGATGGAATACTACTGTTCCATAAGAAATGATGAGCAGGCCAATTTCAGAAAAATATGGAAAGACTTACATGAACTGATACTGAGTAAAGTGAGCAGAACCAGAAGAACATTGTACATAGTAACAGCAACATTATGTAATAATCAACTTTGATACTTAGCTCTTCTCCAGCAATGCGATGATTTAAGCCAATTCCAAAAGACTCATGATGGAAAATGCTACCCACATCCAGAGAAAGAACTATGGTGTTTGAATGCAGACTGAAACATACTATTTTCTCTCTTTTTTTCTTTCTTGTGGTGTTTCTCATTAGTTCTGATTCTTCTTTACAAGATGACTAATGCGGAAATATGTTTAATATGATTGTACATGAATACCCTATATCAGAATGCATTCCATCTTAGGGAGGGGGAGAAAATTTAAAACTCAAAATCTTATAAAAGTAAATGTTGAAAACTAAGAATAAATAAATAAATAAAATTTTAAAAAATAAGAAAAATAAATGCTTGTTGATAAGTTATATGTTAAGGACATACTTCATTTTATTGACAATACAATATAAATTGTTCTGTCTCCAGTCAGAATCTTCTAATTTTGTGAATCCACACATCTTATAACTTTGAAATATTTAGGCCAATATTTCAGAAAAAGAGTATTTAGAAATCAAAGAAAACACAACTCAAATCTTCCCACTAAAATCAGGATTTATTCAGGATAAAGTGCATCAAAAATTTATAATTAGGTAAGTCACCTGGATGCATTGAGTGAATTCCATGCTGAGTAATTTTTTTAAAGAAAAATTACAAATAGCAATACTTGAGCGAATCCCTGAGTCTGAAGATCACTAATGATTTATAATGGTTTTATGAGAAATTAACAGGTTTTTAAGTAGATATAATACATGCTTTAAAAGCTTGCATTAATTACATATATATCACCTGCTGTCATTTATCTTGAGCTTATAATGAGCTTTAGTATAAAATACTACTGTTCTTGGCAGCAAATTATGGATTATTTATCATTTTAGGCTTTTCCCTAATTTAGGCTGTGAAAGTACCTATTCATAAGGTAACTTACCTTCTTCCTCATAATAGAATTACTGGCAATAATTAAATCTTTATTAATTTCTTAAATTAAAAAAAAAAACCTGCCAAAATGAAACCAATTGCCAGTTATATATCATTTCTTAATATTTCAGGGTTTCCTCTTATCAAAAGCAAAAAAAAAAAACCAAAAACCCCAAAACAAAAAAACAACCCTGCACAAATTTCATATCAGAATATTATATCTAAAAATATATGAAAATTCAAGACAATTTTATAACTAAAAGTGGCTACACCAATTATGTATACAATTTTGCAAGTCATAGAGAACTTGTGATGTTACTTTTTTTTTTAACAAACTGCTTAAATTCTTTAAAACAATGCTTTAAACTTGAAAATTGTTGATCCTGAAAATACTCATTTATAAAAAAGCATAAGAAAAAGAAAACACTGAATATAAAGAAAGTGACTATAATGTATCTTGATAAATGCTTCATATCCATTCTAAAATCATTGAGATTTTTAAAAAAATCTCAAAAATTGTAATTAAGGGTTTCCATTTTGGAGTGAAGACAGAAAGTTTGACATCAGGTTCAAGTTTAACTTAATAGAGAAAATTCTTTTTGCCAAAAGTGGCAGCCCTATCTAGATTTGTTCCATGCTGTGAGCACTTGTAACCTATAATACAAATAGATACCATCAATATTTTAGTATTTAAATATATTTGCCAAAACCAGCTTAAATAATTTTTGTACTACTCAATGCTAAATAGTTGTTGCCTTTGTTAATATTTATTCTTTTTCATATGTATTCATATTGGGTTAAATATTGTCACTTTAGCAGTCAGATTTCAGACAATCTCAATCTGGCTCACAGAAAACAAATGGGAAAAATATTTCACACCACTGAAGAAAATGGCTACCCCATTATTTCTGTAAGTATGCTGCTTACCCTTAAAGCCTACTGACTTGGAATTGTGCAAAAATAAAATTTACTGATTTAATAGTTGATTATCTGTTCCTTTTTTGGAAACCAAAAATTCTTTCTATATTATACTTGATGGCAAAGAAAGCGGAGAGGAAAACTTATTGATAAAGACTGGAAGTAACAATGTGACTTTTCGAAGTGAGAAAGAGATCACCAAAAAAATAAACAAAGAAAGCAGTGAAGCCTGAGACTATATGAGAACAGGAATACGGACAAACAGCCTCTATACCCACAATAGCTCTATCAAAGATGCTAATTTTTTTTTCAAGTTTTAATAAAGGTATAAATTTCAGTTATCTGGCAAATTTACTCATCTACAAATGATCACTTCCTGACAATGCCTGAAAAATGAGGCATTGCTGTGTTAACAGACTGCTCTTTAAATTTATTTATAATTTTCTTTCATATTTATAAAGTTTTTTACAGGATAATTCATAACCAATTTATGTTTTTAAATTCAATAACCAACCATCTCACGCATAAAATATTTTATTAAAGCTGCGGCATGGAAATATTGCTATTTTAGGTCTCTTTTTCCCTTCGATCTAAACTCACTGGCTCAATCTTAACATTTTACTATGGTTTTTACCCTTCTGCCCCCCAAATAATTTTATCTTTGTTTCCCCCATCAGAAACCCCACAGCTCTATCAATAGACAGATATTTCTTACCTTTTTTCCCTTCTGTCTTCACTACCCAACACCACCCCAAAGTTTCCCATCAATAGAAAGGTCTTCAGGAGGAGATTCCCTTTCTCTGAATTTTTGTACCTTCAAAAGGAATCCCACCATAGACTAAAAGGTCTTGAAAACTATCATTTGTTCCATGTAATTTATGCATACCTTCGGAAAATTTAGATCCTGAGGTTTGGTGTTGACTGGTAATTTACAGCTTACCAGCATAGATGCCTCATGATGACCCACCATGAGTTTCTTTTAAAATGCCGGTATGTGTTAAAGGGATAATGTCTGCTGGACCTGAGTTGTTCATGGAGCATTTCTCTTTTTATTAAAAAACTGCTAACTTTTAGCACCACCCCCATCTTAGGAAATACAGGCTTTTAAAGAAATGTAAAGGCTTCAGAACATACCAAATGTTCTGGCAGTTGTCTGTTATGTGAAATTAGTACTGTCCCTTAAAAAAATGTCTTAACTAGCACTATTCAGCAAGATGAAGCCAGTAATGGTTGCTAATGTTCTAGTATGTCTCTATCCAGAGGAACATAAATACATTTTATAAATACAAAACTTTAATTAGTATTAATGAAGCTAAAGTATTTATATACATCAGCTCTACTTAAACAAGAAAAAATAAATGTAAATTTAAATATCTTCTGAGTACCATTAATACAAAAAGGTTCAAAAGTCTACAAGATCTGAAATGGTAGTGGCATGTAATTCAAAAAGAAAATCATTAAAATTATGTATTGTCAAAAAACATGAAGCTCTCCCCTCTCCCCATTTTTTTAAAAAGAAATCCACACTATAACAATGTTTTTCTAATTAGAAACTACAAACAATGCCAGGGTTAAGCTATTAAAAATCAACATGAAGTAAATTTTTTGGCTTCTAGGTAGGTTTTCTGAAAGTACTTACCAAAAGAAGCTACTCCCATACAGTAATTCTGAAATATTTCCTCTAAGTTCTTTGGCATGGTTTGGTCATTTAGGAGATAATAATTAAAGAGAATTAAGTATTTTAATGCATATGTACAGTGATAAAACTACAAACATGAAGAAATTTTATAAAACTCTGCATGAAGAATAAATTAATGATGTCCTACTTTTAACCTCAGAAAATGTAGTATTCTAAAATCTTCATTTTCTGCTACCTTTACCTCAACATAGCCTACATATCGGATTTCTAAGTTATATTCAAATAAGCTATTGTTATGTGAAACATACACTTGTGATTATTAGGAATAAACTATATTTAATTTTAAAGAAAAAAATAATGCTGGTTGTTTCCCTACATACTGATCCTCAATATGCCATTATATACTCTTCAGTTTCTCCACATTTGGGGGAGTCCAGACTAACAGAATTTCATGTCAGTGTATGGAACATTTAAAGATTATGTTGTATTCCATGAAACAGTTAATTTCCTTCCTGAAGCATTTCTTCAATTTCTTTGTCCCAGTTTTCATCCCGCTTCTCTGATTCTGTCACCACTTCATATTCCTGAAGTTCCTGCTGTAGTTCTTTTTCCCAATCTGCAGATTCTTCTGTCAGAAATAAAATTAAAGTTAAAATATAGAAACAGGGAATTTTCGAGTGAAGAAATACAAGCAATCAATAACCATATTTTAAAAATGTCTCAAATCACTAATAGTAAGAAAAATAAATTAAAATAAGTCTAAATTTTCACTTCATTCCATGGCTAGCTCAACAGGCACCAATAAACTTTGTATATGTTTAAGAAAAGCTTAGGTTCAAGCGTAGAGAGAGAAGCTAGAAAGTTTATCTTTTAAAATAATAGATATGTATAACCTATATCAGATTACTTGCTGTCCTGGGGAGCAGGAAGGGAAAGGAAGGAGGAAGAAAAATTTGAAACTCAAAATCTTACAAAATACAATGTTGAAAACTATCTTTACATGCAATTGGAAAAAAATAAAATACTATTAAGTGCAAAAAAAAAAAAGACTTCAGAGTCATTTGAATAGAAAAAGTAAATAAGTAAAATGATGGATAAATTTGCTTTTCTGCCTTGTCTCCCACCCACATTTCCTTCTGGGACTGTGTAAACCTGGGTTAAACTATCTTGCAAAAGGGGCAGTGAGGTGGAGCAGTGGATAGAACACCGGCCCTGGAGTCAGGAAGACCTGAGTACAAATCTGGCCTCAGACACATAATAATTCCTAATTGTGTGACTCTGGGCAAGTCACTTAACCCCAACTATCTCACCAAAAAAAAAAAAAAAATACACACACACACACACAGATAAATAAATAATCTTGCAAGAAAGACTGATGAGGAAGATGCTAAGAGAATCGGTGACTTCCAGGACAATTTCTCCACTCACATTGCAACAGCTGACAATGTCTCCACCACTAACACCCTTTTCTTCCAGCTGGAAAGTGTCTCTATAGAACTTTAGTCTAAGAAAGTACCTACACCAACCACACTCACTTCAAACCTGATTTAGCCGTGGTTCCCTGGCCAATTTTTTAAACTCTTCCTCTCTCCTTGGTTGCTTTCCCCATTAGAATGCAAACTCCTTAAGGGCACAGAATTTCTTTTTGCTATATTTGTACTCCTAAAACTTAGCATACTGGCACATACTAAGCACTTAATATGTCTTGATAAATGCTGTATCTACCTACCTATTTACTATCCACCTTATAGTTCACAATGCAAAATCAGGCTGATGTTATTTTAAAATCTTTCAAATGGTTATACAACTGATTTTAAAGAATATTTTTAATGATCAATTTAATAATATTAAGTAATATCAAGCAATTTATTGTATAAACTAATTCTTCTTACCTTCCAATACAGTCATTTCTCCTTCCTTTTTGTCAAGCACCAACTGTTCCATCTCCTTTCTTAGGTCTTCCTGATTAAAGTTGCAAGCATCAAAGGCATCACTAACAAATTCAGATACACCAGGGCTAGTTGATATCTCTTCCTCATCCTGAAATTCAATTATTGAGTTTTTATAAATTTTTCCACAGCAAGTGTAAATATTCTATGATTTTCTTTAGTCAGTTAACAATGTAGTATATTTATTCTACTTTTTCACCCTGCTTGCTGCAAAAGAAAATAATCATGTTTATCCTTCCTAGCACAAACCTTTTATCATTCTCATCCTTGGAACACTAAACATTCACACACACACACACACACAAAATTACTAAACCTAGAATTAGTAATAGCAGTAAATTGCCCTGTGACTCAACTGTAAAGTCTTTGATTACTCAAGCGCTGAATTCTTCCATTTTAAACAGATACGAGACTCAATATCTTAACTATTTTTAAATAGTATTTGAGTTAAGTAGACAAGTTTATTTTAATTCCATACTTCAACTTTTAAGTACAATATAGAATTACATTACCTCTTGAGGTTTAAGCTGAGATTTAATTCCAACAGGTGGTGTTTTAGGTCGTACTGCCTCTATGAAGTGAGAATACAAAGACACAATAATTGCTTGATTAATTTTAAGCAATTCAAACTAAAATGTCCATTAATAGATTGTTGCATCATAAAATTGCTTAATTTTAAATTATGAGTGTTATTTTTTTCTTACATTTCCCACCCAATAAAATTTATAAATAAAAAGCAAAAGAATGAATTGATACTTAATAAAAGTAGGCTTCAGATTAACTCTCTTCCCTATAGACAAATGTAAGGTATTATTTTATTTTTTAAACTATAGTTATAAAGATTCTTTTTTTTTTTTGGTGAGGCAAGTGGGGTTAAGTGACCTGCCCGGAGTCACACAGTTAGTGAGTGTTATATGTCTGACATCGGATTTGAACCCAGGTCCTCCTGGGTCCAGGGCTGGTGCTCTTTCTACTGCGCCACCTAGCTGCCCCAGTTATAAAGATTCTTAAGGCAGTTCAATCCCATTGTCCTTCATTATACAAAGTCAAGTCAAATTAACAAGCACTTATTAAGCCCTGTCAAGCACTATATTAAGTGTTAGAGGAAACAAAGAAAGGCAAAAACAACATCCCAGCTCTCAAGGAGCTCTCATTCCAATGGGGGACACAATACATAATTAACTAGGTACATAAAATATAGGTATAGCATAAATAGAAGGTAGCATGAGAAGAAAGGTACTAGCAGCTGGAAGGATCAGGAAAAGCCTCCTGTGGAACGTGGAATATGGACCAAGTCTTGAAGTAAACTAGGGAAGTTAAGAGTCGGATTGAAGGAGGGACGGTGCTCCAGATACAGGAGACAGGTGGTACAAAGGCAGAGAAAAAGAAAATGGAGTGTAGTATAGAAGATACAAAAAAGCCAGAGTTGCTAGATTGTAGCATACATGGGGAGGAGTCATACAGAAGTAGAAATGAGAAGGTAAAAATGACCAGGTTATGAAGACTTTCAAATGCCAAAAATATGAGTTTATATTTGGATCCTGGAGGTAACAGGGAGCCAAAGTGTAGACTGGTTTGGACCAATTAAAAAGCTACTGCAATATTCCTGGGAAGAGATGGTGAGGGCAGTGGCTGTTTGAGGGAGGAGAAAGTAATATATAGAAGAGATCTTGTGAAGGTAGAAATGGCAAAATATGGCAACAGACTGGATCAATGAAAGGACTGAGGTGAGGTTTAAAGGGAAAAACAAACTCTTTTTTTCAATACATTGCATTTGAGACACCTACTGAACAATCACTTCAAGATGTCCAAAAGGCAGATGAAAATGTGGGACTGAGGTTCAGGAGAAAGACGAGGGGTTGGGTCTAGAGATCTGATAATCATCTACATAGAAATGATAAATGAATCCATTGGACCTGATGAGATCACCAAGTGAAATATCATTTCAATGTCCATAATAAAACACTAAACTCCAAAAGTTAACACACAACATACAAAGTTATGACTGTAGTCTAAATAAAATGCCTGCCACACAATAGGTACACATACACATATATCTCACTTGTCCATGAGAACATACTTTTCTGAACAATAACTAAGACTATACTGTCATAAACTGAAAGATTAAATTCTTTAATTTCATTGTACCTAGAACAAATAATTGGAATTGAATCAAAACTAAATTTGTGTCAGAGAATAGACATCTATCTTTGGCCATATCAGTTAGCAAATTTGAAGGAGAAATTTGCTGTGGGAGTTAGGTATAAAGAAAGGGAGATAGAGTAAGGTATTAAAAAAAGGGTAGAATTGACCTAAAGCAAATGGTGAAAGAATAAGAAGAAAAAGGTAGGATATGGGCAGGATGATCGGGGGAATAATGGAGAAGCTATGATGTAGAAGTGAAAAAACTGGGAAACTGAAAAAGAGTAAAGAAAAGAGAAAGGTTTGAAGAATCAACATTTAATGGGCAGGACAGGAAAAAAAAGACAGGTAAGGAGTGACTACTACTTCTAGAAAAATTTTTTTAAAAAAATCTTATCATTTGAGCTATATAAAGCAACAGGTTAGAAGTCTCAAAGACTTGTGTAAGAAAATAGCAAAAATCATTTTCACAAAGTGAAGTACCTGTCAGCTGTGAATCGCCTTCTCTGCCACTGTTCTTCTCCTCCTTTCCTACGGCTTGTTGCTGGGCTGCCAACGCAGTCAGCTGTGCAGACTGTTTAATCAGGGAGACACGATAAAAGTAATTCCTCCAAAACACTTCCTCTTTTACACTGAAGACAAATATGAATAAAGACATTAAAGACAATCTTTTCATTTCTGGGGGGATAAAAAAAGTAGCAGCAAAAAATGAAGTGATTTCTTTATGGTAGCAAATAAAAATATTACATTAGAAAATAAAAGGGAAAGAATATTCTTCTAGGATAGGAGATCTTAATAACAATCTGAGCTCCATCTCTTAAATCCTAGAATTATGAAAATTGTAATCTCCTTGAGGGCAGGGCTGTCTTTGTTATTTGTACTGCCCCTGTTACAGTACGTGCTTAATAAATGTTTATTGAATTGAATGAAGATACCAAAATTCAATGAATTAAGGTGTGTATATGTACTTGTAATTCACAAAGTATCACTATAGTAAGGTGAACATTTTAGGAATTCAATGTTTATTTGATATTTATTTACCATGAAGTTGCAGAGAAATATTCAGCATTAACTCCCTACTGCTAAAGGACCATGGTGTAGCAGAGGGATGATGAGATAGGGCTAAAGGGGATATTATTCTGGTTCTGTCATTATATTTGACATCTTGAGAAATCAATTTAGCCTTTTAAACAAACCCATCATTTCTCTACCTATAAAATGGATTTAATGATCATTTGCTCATTCCCTCTTAAAAAGATTACTGTGAACATTAACAAAACAGGAAAATTTGCTCACCTTGAAAAAAATTAATACCTGCTTGTGGATATCATTACTTTATGGAATTAAAAAATGCAGTTATTCCCTAATTTATATATTAAAAGTCTGTTTCCAAGTCCAGTGTCTGAAACTAGGAAAACATTCTCTTTAAGAAATCAACCAACAAGCATTTATTAAGTTCCTACTCTGTATCAGGTGCTGCAACTGCAGACTGGGGGTCAAACCCATATCAAACATCCAAAATCCTTTGGTGACTGAGATTTCTTTCTCTCACACTCCTTCTAGCTCCTCACTGAGATCTGGCTTTCTTCTGAGGACACTACAACCTCAGGCATCCTCTTTAATACTGGCTAAACCTTTTTTCATACCTCAGGACACAATGGTTTTGAAGGTAGTGTCAAAGTACTCCTTTTTATCCTCACTGCCATTTCCAGACTTTCTCCATTTCACTATCTTTTGGGAAAGTCTCCTCCTTTAGAGTTGGGTCAATCAGAATGTTCATCTGAAGCCACGTCATGATGACTATGGTATATTGGTTCCCTATTTTCCTTCCTTTCTCAAGTCTTCCTCTCTTTCCCAAATCATGCCCTTATAAGCAGAGCACTTCAACATCCATGCTAATTTTCCCTCAAGCTTCCTAACCTTCCAATTCTTTCGTTTCCTTAAATCCTATGACCTACTCCTTCACTCCACCTCAGCCACACAAGAGATGTTCATACAGTGTATCTTTCCATTACCCATAAGTGTTCAGCTTCCTTAATGAGTAATGATGACATTCATCTATCTGATTATAATCACCTAACATTACATCTCTCTTAGGCATCCCCTCTCCTAAACCTATGTTTTGACCTCATCAAGAAATTATCATGTCTCGACCTTTCAGTGCTTTCTTGTGCTATCAGCTCTGCACTGACTTCTTTCCTTCCTTTCCGAACTTGACCCTGGAGTTGGCCATTTCAACTCTACACTGTCCTTTGCTCTTGAATCCCTCATCCTCTTGTTCTATTACTGCTGATCTCTCGCCACAACTCCAGCCCTAGGTAACTGTTATCATGTGACTTTTCTACCCCTACTCATGAGTATTTAAACAGAGTTGAAGGAAGTCATACAACTAACTGTACTGTGCTGACTGGGTACATTATAAATTCACATTACCCAGCTTCAACTGGGCTCTCTTTTCTCAAGCACCTCATGTCTCTTCCTCCACACTCTCTCAGCTAAGGACATCACTTCTTACTTCACTGAGAGCACTGAGGCCATTCATCGGAATTCCCTCTTTTCTTCCCATTCTCTTCATCTCAAAAACCACCGACAGCATCTCCTACTCTCCTCCCTCCTCCAAGCCTCTGACAATGAAGTAAGGCCTTAGCAAGGACCTCTCTTCTTGTACCTTTCGCATCCCCTCCCATCTTTTCCAAAGACTACAACCTCAATTATCTCCCCTCTAAGCTTCAACTCTTCCCTATCTACTAATTCCATACCTATTTCCTTCAAACACGCACAAGTCTCCCCCACCTTTAAAAAAAACCCACTAGATTCTGTGATTTGTGCTATCATTCCGTATCTCTCCTCTCTTTCTCATCCAAATATATCTTCATTTCTTGAAGTGTCTCTTTTTCTTTTTGGGGGGGGAGGCGAGGCAATTGGAGTTAAGTGACTTGCCCAGAGTCACACAGCTATTAAGTGTTATGTGTCTGAGGCCAAATTTGAACTCAGGTCCTCCTGACTCCAGGGTCGGTGCTCTATCCACTCCGCTACCTAGAGGCCCCTCTTTTTCTTTAACCCTTTGAAATCTGGCTTTTTTTTTTTTAACTTTATCACTCAACTGCTCTCTTTAAAGTTACCCATGATTTCTTAGTTGCCAGATCTAATGTTCTTTTCTCAGTCCCCATTCTTCTCAACATGTCTGCTACATTTGATATTGCTAACCACCTTAATCTTCCAAGATACTGTCTCTTCCCTGAATTTCATGACAATATTCTTTTTCCTGTTCATTATCTTATCCAATTGATTGTTCCTTCTCCATCTCTTTGCTGCTTATCATCCATGTCAGACCCTATAACTGCAGGTGTTCAGCAAAGCTCTGTACTAGGCCCTCTTTCTTCCTTCCCTGGGTTACCTTATCAGTTTCCAGGAATTTAACTATAACCTCTACGCAGACAACTTACAGATGTATATATTCAGCCCTAGTCTTGTCTCTGAATTTCAGTACTGAATTACCCATTTCCTACTGGACATTTCAAACAGGAAATCCCAAAGACATTTCAAATTTAACTCATTTTTTTTTCTTTTCCTTTCTTTTTTTTTATTTTTTAAAATTAATTTATTTTTAGTTTTCAACATTCACTTCCACAAGATTTTGAGTTCCAAATTTTCTCTCCATCTCGTCCCTCCCCCCACCCCAAGTTGGCATGCATTCTGAAAACCCCTTCTCCTAATCTGCCCTCCCTTCTATCTCTCCCCCCCTTCTCTCATCTCTTTCCCCTTCAATTTTCCTATAGGGCAGGATAGATTTCTATACCCCATTTCCTGTATATCTTATTTTCAAGTTGCATGTGAAAACAATTTTTTTAACATGTGTTTTTAAAACTTTGGGTTCCAAATTTTCTCCCTTCCTCCCTCCCCACACACTGTCATTGAGAAAGCAAGCAACTCAATACAGGTTATACATGTGTAGTCATGCAAACACTTCCATAGTAGTCATGTTGTGAAAAACTAAGTATATTTCCCTTAATCTTATCCCATCACCCATTTATTCTATTCTCTCTTTTGACCCTGTCCCTCCTTAGAAGTGCTTGCTTCTGACTACCCTCTCCCCCAATCAAATTTAACTCATTATTAATCCTGGACTCCTCACATTTCCTCATCTGATATATCCAACCAGTCGCCAAATTTTGCTGTTTCTATCTCCACAATTATTTCTCACATCTGATCCCTTACCTATTCTCAAATAGTGACCCTATTAGTTCAGCCCTTCATCACCTCTATCCTGATTATTCCAATAGCTTAACTGGTCTTCCTGCCTCAGTCATTCAACATATTACCACCACAGCAATTTCCCTTAAGTGCAGATCTGACCATGTCACTCCTCTACTCAATAAACTACAGTGGCTCCCTACTGCTTTTGGGATAAAAACTCACTGACAAAAACTGCTGGGAAAACTGGCAGAAACTAGGCATAGACCAAAATTTCACACCATATACCAAAATAAAGTCAAAATGGGTTAATGATTTAGATATAAAGGCTGATACTTTAAGTAAACTGAGAGAGCAAGGAATAGTTTACCTATTAGATCTATGGAAAACAGAAGAATATGTTACCAAACAGGAGATAGAGAACATTATGAAATGCAAAATGGATAATTTTGATTACATTAAATTGAAAAGTTTTTGCACAAATAAAGCCAATGCAACCAAGATTAGGAGGAAAGCAGAAAACTAGGAAAGAATTTTTATAACCAGTGCCTCATTTTTTTCCCCACTTCTAAAATATAAAGAGAACTAAGTCAAACTTATTTAAGAATAGAAGTCATTCTGCAATTGATAAACGGTCAAAGGATATGAACAGGCAGTTTTCAGATGAAGAAATTAAAGCCATCAATAGTCATATGAAGAAATGCTCTAAATCACTATTAGAGAAATACAAATCAAAACAACTCTGAGGTACCACATCATACCTATCAGATTGGCCAACACGACAAAATGATAAATGTTGGAGAAGATGCGGGAAAACTGGAACATTAATGCAGTGTTGGAGTTGTGAACTGATCCAACCATTTTGGAGAGCAATTTGGAATTATGCCCAAAGGGCTATAAAACTGTGTATACTGTTTGACCCAGCAATACCACTTCTAGGTCTGTATCCCAAAGAGATTCTACAAATGGGAAAAGGACCCACATGTACAAAAATATTTATAGCAGCTCTTTTTGTGGTGGCCAAGAATGGGAAATTGAGAGTATACCCATCAATTGGGGAATGACTGAACAAGTTGTGGCATATGACTACAATGGAATACTATTGTGTTATAAGAAATGATGAGCAGGTGGACTTTAGAAAAACCTGGAAAGACTTGTATGGACTGATGCTGAGTGAAGTGAGCAGAACCAAGAGAACGTTGTACACAGTAACAGCCACACTGTGAGATGACTAACGTTGATAGACTTAGCCCTTCTCAGCAATGCAAGGATCTAAGACATCTCCAAAAGTCTCACGATGGAAAATGCTATCCACATCCAGAGAAAGAACTATGAAGTTTGAATGCAGTTCGAAGCATACTATTTGCTCTTTTTTTTTCCTTGTTTTGTTTTGTTTCCTCTTTCCTGTGGTTCCTCCTATTCTTCTTTACAACATAACTAATATGGAAATATGTTTAATAGGAATGTATATGTAGAGCCTATATCAGATTGCATGCTGTCTTAGGGAGGGAGGTGAGGAGGGAAGGGAAGAAAATGTAAAACTCCAAAGCTTATGGAAGTGATTGTTGAAAACTAAAAATAAATTAAAAAAAATTAATTTCTCTGCTTAGCTTTTAAAGACCTTAACAACCTGGTTCCACCCTATCTTCCCAGATTCATTGGATATTACTCTCTTCTTGCTCTCTGTAATATAATCAAACTGGCATCCTCAGTGTTCCTCATGCAATACACTCCATCTCTCATCTCTGAATCTTTACACTTGCTGTTCTCTCCATACTTGGAATGAGCTTTGTCTTCACCTCACTTTCTAAGATGAAGCTCAAGCACCACCCTTCTTCCCAAACTGTATTTGTCTATTTTTTATTTATTCCTTTTATATTTATTCTGTTTATACAGGTACTGACTGAATCCCTCATTTTAATGTAAGTTCCCTGAGAAAAAGAATTGTTTCATTCCTGGTATTTGTATCCCTAGCACTAAGCAAGGTGCTTGGCATATGGTAAGCATTTAATGACTCACTGATTGAAAAATTAAACAATGTCAACCCTCAAGGATTCTGCATTTTTTTAGGGAAGACATCTACACATCAAGGTAAGTATATGAGTTGGAAGTGCTCAGGGATGGGGGAATTCTATGAAAAGGCACAGAAACAGCAAAGGAAATGTCAGGTATGAAGTTCAGATTAGCTGGACCAAAGAATGCATGAATGAGAGTAATAAATGTGGAAAAGTTGAGTTGGAGTTAGATGGTAAGGGGCTTTAAATGCCAAACAGAGCAGTTTGTATTTGATCTTAGAAGTTATTGCTTCTCCATGGCAGCCTCTGTAATTTACTGAGAAGAGGAGTGAAACAGATCTATGATTTAGTTATATATCACTTTGGTAGCTGGGAGTGGAGGGACTGGAAAGTGGAAAAGACTTGAAGCAAGAAGGGCAATATACGATATTTAGCATGAATTAATGAAAGAGTCTTTATTAAGGATTGCAAAGTACTTACATATATCACTGTATGATTCTCACAACAATCCCCCAAGTACTACAGGTATTATCGTCCCCACTTTAGCTACAAGGTGTTAAAAATGGGGAAAACACATAGAAAGAAATGACAATAGCAATCATATGCTACAGATCACCTGACCATAGGCATGGAAAACATTTTCATAGTACACACAATACATCTGTGACAAGAGGCAAAATATATGTAGGCCCAGCCTTTGAGAACCCGGGGTTGCCTCCACATCAAGATGAAGAATCACAGCAAGATTTCTATGAAGGAATAGCATGAGATGACTGCCAGAAAAGTGAGTGCAATTTTATGCTGCATTAGTACAAAAAAAGGGTCTATTTAACTCACAAATGCTTATTCTACAATTATTTGATACAGCACCTATTACAGCTGAAGAACCATGATAAACACTGGGCCAAAAACGAAGTCCTTTACAATCCAGCTCCCATTTACCTTCTTAGCCTCATTTCCTGTCACTCTCCTTCACATAATGTCTATTCCAGCTAAACTGGCCAACCAGCTGTTCCCCAGGCAACAATGCCCTTCTTCTGTGCCTCTGCATAGGTGGCACCCCATATATGGAATACAGTCCTTACCTCCAGCTCCTTTCAAAGCATTCCAGAGGTCACTCCAGCACAAAGCCCTTCCCAATGCCCACAGCTGATAGTGCTGTTTTCCTCTTGAAATTACTCTGCATATACTTTGTTGTATTCCCCATAATTCAGTACAAGCCTCCTTCTTTGGAAGCTTGTCTTTGTATTCCCTACATCTAGCACAGGACATTGTACAGACAACAATTTAGACATGGTCCCTGCCTTCATGGAGTTTACAGTCATTGGGAGATAACTACTTCTGTTGTACTTTGGTTTTCTTTTTTAGACCAGTTCTAGAATATTTCCTTCAGTTCTGGGCACCATATTTTAAGAGGGACACTAGCAAACAAGTGTTTCCAGGGAAGAAACCTGCATGGAGAGGAAGATATCTGACAACCACAACATATGAGGGACATTTAATAATTCAATTCAATAAACATTATTGGGTACCAACTACCAGCTAACAACTACAAAATTAAGCAATAAGGAACTAGGAGTGGTTTGCTCAAACACATGACAACAAAGGGGAAACAGGGGCAGCTAGGTGGTACAATGGATAGAGCACCGGCCCTGAAATCAAGAGGACCCAAGTTCAAATCTGGCCTCAGACCAAACATTTAGCTGTGTGACCCTGGGCAAGTCACTTAACCCCAACTGCCTTAAAAAAAAAAAAGGCAGGGGGGAATAGTCTCACCTCTGCTATTCAGTAGTGGCAGAATCCCAAGCAATCTCCACAGACCTCAGTTGTTTTATTTATAAAATGAAGTTCTCACACTAGATAATCCCAAAAGGTCACTGCAGCACAAAAATTCTGATTTGTCACATTCAAATAAACATTTTCCAATAATACATAAGTGCTTATTTGGCAATTCAAGGTAGTACTAAACAATAAAAGGCATTTAAGTATAACTAAAAATAAAAGATGAGTTAGGAAATTTTAGTTTAAGTAAGTACATGCTGCTTACTGTTTAGGAACAAGGTCAAATCTCATTCTGTTCAGCAGTTCATCTTCTTGAAGCATTACCATAGCAACAGGATACATTTGATCAAAGTCGAAATTAAACTGAACACCCACTGGTGGATCACGCAGGAAGTTTCTTTTGTCCTTTAATTAATACAAAGACAGAGAAATACAAAGGATAAAATTAATATAAAACAATATTTGATTAAGCCAAATATTTTATTTAACCAGAAGAATAGCAAACTTTGCTTAAGCTAACTGTACAAAGGAAAAATTGATATAAAAAGCACCTAATCCTGTTAGAAAATTTATTCTTAATAAAAGGGGGAAGTCTTTAGCTTTTGTCAAATATGGATATACTTTTGTTTCACAACTTATATACATATATAAAAACAATTAGGATATCATCATTTAGTTTCAGAATGTTGCAAAAACATTTCTATTGTATAATACATACTGTATTTACACATGTATACTACATAATTTATACTGTATATGTTGAAGCTATTTGCCTCAATTTAGTTATACAGAATGCCCTCAAAGTTGTAGTGCAGTCCTAAACAATTAAGCTATTAAAATTTCAAAATGCACTGACTTTTGGGGTACCTTATGGTAAAAAATAAACAAATAGCTGGATTTTCTCCTTCATAGTCTTCTTTCACTCTGTTAAATTATTTTGTGCACAGCAAAAAACTCTACAGAATGTGGAGTTGTGGAAAAGTAGTAAAGGAGCGACAATGAAAATATCTGGATAATCTTCCACCTTCTTACATCTGTACTCTTTTGCCCTTTTCATCACTAAACTCATCTACCATGAATCAGTCACATTAAAAACACATGCAAACACTAATAATTTTAAAGAATTCTTTTTCACACTTAAATTTTGCTTTCTAAGCTACCTTATGTAATTCCATTTTTATTAAAAGACAGTTGATACACAAAATACATATTAAGAGAACTCTACCCCTAAAATTAATAAAATGGGAATATACTTTTCAAAATGACATATCAAATTCAACATATTAAAATAAAGAATTATGAATGTCACCCTTTATAAGCTAAGCCACTAAATGTGAACTTGTAAATTCTGTTAAATCCTGTAAAATTAGTTATATTCGCTTCAATTTCAACAAGCTTCACTTAATGTAGAACCTAAGTTTCAATTTGGTTATAGCTTTTTCAAAGATCAGCCAAAACTGTGCAATCACCATTGCGCAGAAACCCTTTGGAGGCAGCTGGTGGCACAGTGAATAGATTGCTGGGTCTGGAGTCAGGAAGTCCTGAGTTCAAATTCTGCCTTAGACATTTACTAGCTCTGTGATCCTAAGGCAGTGACTTCATCTTCGTTTACATCAGTTTCCTCAACTGTAAAATGGGGATAATAATAGCATCTAACTCTCAGAGTTGTTGAGAGGATCAAATGAGATTATTATTTGTAAAAAGCCCTTAGCACAGTGTCTGACACAAAGTGGGTGCTATATAAATGCTTATTCCCTCCTTTTTACCTCCTATCCACTTCTTATTACATTTCCAAAAACAGCTTGTTCAAACCTTCTCTGCAATGCCCCAACAACACCCTAATGCCCAACTCTGCACCTGGGCTGGCATCCTCCTTTACCAAGAAAACTTAGGCTATCTATCACAAACTCTCTCATCTCTAGTTTTTCCACACTTCAAAGCTTCCAACCTTTACTTTATCTCCTTTCCTGTAGTCTCAGAGGGTAAGGCTGTCCTTCTGTTTTATCAATGCTATCCCTTTCTACCAGGGCCCTTAATCCCATCCCCTCCCATCTTTTCTCCCCTATGACTATCATTTTCCATCTTTCTGTTTTACCTATAAAAATGCTCAGGTAACCACACTGCTTAGAAATCATTCCCTTGGAGAATCTGAAAGCAATAAATTAGACTTCAAATAATATCTCACATCACATAGGACAATAAGTTCCAAATGGCTATGTACCTAGACATGAAATGTAATATCATAAACAAATTATAAATGCAGGGAAGGCAATAGTACCTTTCAAAATTATGAACAGGGTAAGAGTTCTTGATCAAACAAGGGACAGAGAGGATCACAGAAGGTAAAATGGACAATTTTGATTATATAAAACTGAAAAACTTTTGCATCAATAAGATCAATGAAGTTGAAATGAGAAGGGAGTCGATTAACTTGGGAATCTTGGCAGAGAATTTCTGACAGTCTGATATACAAAATACACAGGGAATTAACATAAATATATAAGAATAAGAGCCATTCTCAATAGGAAAATGATCAGATGTTCAAAACTTCTTCTTCTCTCCTCAAACCTTCCATGGCTCCCCCTTTCCCCATCCCCTTAGCTCAGAACTTTATCTCATATTTTACAGAAGAGAGCTGAGGCCATTAACTGTGAGCTCCCTCTTCTTCTCTCACATCACTACTATACCTTCGGAAGGGCCACTATTTCCTACTTCACCCTTGCCTGACGTGATAAACTGGCCTTACTCCTCCCATCTCCTTCAACAGATTACCTGCTCTGTCATCCTCTATGACTCTATCCCTATCTACTGGCTCATTCTCTACATGTTCCAGCCTCCCTCATCCTGAAAAACCCACACTTGATCCTTCTATCCCTGCTAACTATTGTTCCATACCTCTTCTGCCTTTTGTGGCAAGACTCCTTGAAAGAGCCATTTACTTTCTCTTTTCTCCTTCTTCTGATCTTATCATTCCACCTGAATGGCTCTTTCCTACTTATCTGGGGATTCTTTCCTAATGTATCTGACCCAGGTCTGTCTTACCAGTCTGGTTCAATGCCTTTTTCCCCCTCTAAAGTAGGATGTTTTCTAAGGCTTTGCTCTAGGTACTCCTCCTTTTTGTGTTCTCCCTTTTCAGGTTCTCATTTATTTTCTGGGGTTGAATTATCTCCTCTATGCAGATGACTTCCAAATCTACATGCCCAGTTCCAATTTCTTATTGTCTCACTAGATATCTCCACCTGAATATCTTTTTTTTTTAAGGCCACTGGGATTAAGTGACTTGCCCAGGGTCACACAGTTAGTAAGTGTCTGAGACCAGATTTGAACTCAGGTCCTCCTGATTCCAGGGCTGATACTCTATCCACTGCACTACCTAGCTGCCCCTTCCACTTGAATATTTTGCTGGTACCGAAACTATAATCAACTTTCTCCCTAAATCTTGTCCCCTCTCCAAACTTCCCTAATTTTGTTAAGTGCCACCATCTTTCTAGTCACCCAGAGTTGTAACCTGCAATTATCTTTGTCTCTTCCCTCTCACCTCTTAAACCCAATCAGCTGTCAAGTCCTGACCTTGAAGACATTTCTTTTCTGCTAACAAAGATGGTTAATCCCCTAGCATAGGCCATCACTACCTCATCTGCATTATCATATTACCATTTTAATTGGGGTCCCTGTGTCTTGTTTCTCTCAATAAGACAAAGTGGCCAAAAATATCTTCCTAAAGCACAGGTATGGTGGTGTCAATCTCCCTTTCAAAAACCTTAATGATTTCCTGTTGTCTCCAGGATAAAATTAAATTTCCTCAATCGGCGCTTAAGGTCCCCTATAACCTGGCTCCAATTTACCTTTCTAGCATTTTTTCATATTACTCCCTCTTTCTGAGGCAGCTAGGTGGCAGAGTGGATACAGCACTGGGCCTGGAGTTAGTAAGACCCGAGTTCAAATGTGACCCAGATTCTTACTAGCTGTGTGACCCCAACAAGTCTTTTAACCTCTGTTTGCCTCAGTTTCCTCACCTGTAAAATGGGGATAATAATATCATCTCCCTCCTAGGGTTACTGTGTGAATAAAATGACATCTGTACAGCTTTTAGAAGAGAGCATGGCATGTAGCATGTGCTTAAAAAAAGGTTTTTTTTTCCCTTCCCAAAGTCTACATTTCAGATAAAGTAGATGACTAACTTACAACATCTCTTACCTTTGGGCCTTTGCATGGACTGTTCCTAATGACGAAAACACCCTTTATCCTCATCCCTCTGTCTACCAATCTCCTTCTTGACTTCAAAGTTCAGCTCAGGTACTAACCATCTCTATAGAAAGCATTTCCTGATTTTCCCAGCTGAGTGCCTTCTTCCTCATCAAATTATCCGAGCATGCCCTGTCTGGGTTTCTGTTTTGCCCCCACTGCACTTTACCTCATGTTTATTTTCAATTATAGAACATGATCACAAAACTCTTTCCAGATACTCTTTTAAAGACATTAGATTTCCCTCAGGCCCTATTTCTAAAAGACTCCTAACTGATTTTTCTGCTTCAAGTCTCTCTTCTTCGCTCTATTCTCTATATAGCTGCCAAAGTGATTTTCCTGAAGCACAAATGTGACCATGACACTCCTCTACTTAATTAACTCCAGTAGCTCACAATTGACACTGGAACCAAATATTATTTCATCTTTTTAATGCCTATAGTTTTATATGCCCACAATTATTAATATTGTAGTACATGCATTTAATTTATAAATAAGTAAATATATATATATATATACATAACAGGGTGCAGTTTCAAAGTTTTTTAAGCAATAGGGGGACATGATCAAAAAAGTTTGAAGACCACTGATTTATGAGGATTTTAAATGCCATTTAGGGAGAATGTAGGACAGAAACCTACAGAAATTAGATGGGCAGTCCCTGATACACAGAATTAAGTCTGCCTTACAAATTGATAAAATTATTAACAGTAATATTTTACATCTTTTTAAAAAGGCAGATTTCATTTACTTTGATCATCTAAGTATTATATTTTAGAGGGGGCTGGAAAATTTTATGGATTAATGTGCCTCAGTTATACTTACCCATATAAATAACACTAAAAATCAAAACACGTAATAGTAGGATCTTTATTGTGAACTGTTCCATTTTTAAAAGCAAATGTAACATGGAAATTAAAAATATTCTGGAAATGTTCAAATCAATCAAAAGCCTAATGTTTTGGTAACCCCTGTGTTAAAAAATTAATTAAATTATATTTTATAGTTTTGTATTTGAGAGTTATGTAAGATACTTGCTTTATATTATACCGTATCTTGAGAGATAATGAATTCATTCAGAACTGAAGAAAAGTTTGTATTACTGGAGTTTTGTTATACTTCCTTTTGTTATAGCTGTATCTTGCAATCTTATACCTCTCTTTCCCTTGGATTCTATCCATTTTTTTTTTAATACAATGGTGGGGAGGAAGGGTGTATCAGAGAAACTAGGCTTGTGATTTTATTGGTATAAAAAACTGCAGGTGAAGAAACTTCCTCTACTAATGCATATTTGCATCTGCCCTTCAAATTGCAATCTTAAGAACTACCTGAGGCGCTGATACTGAAGTGACCTGTGCAGGAATCATAGCCACCTCTACCCCTTAGTGTCTGATGCAAGACTTCCTGACTACAAAGCCTATTCCTTATAACTGTCCACTATATTGATGTGTCTCATTTCTTCAAATAATACTTAAGAGAAATCTTATATATAACTTAAAGCTGGAAGAAATTACTATCTATACTTTGGATACCACAGAACACTCAGTCAATATATGGAGAGAAAAATGTTTGTTGAGTGAAAACTGTATATGATCACACACGTGACATGGCAGGTGATCATTCATGTTTGTCTCAACAAGAAACTTACTGCAGATAAGGCCAATATTTGTTGCTGAATTGTTTCTTCTTCATTACTGTCAACCCATGGAGGCACTGCTGCTTCTATAAGTTAAAAAAAAAAATGGTCATGATGAGAAGTGAATTATACTGATTATACAAAATAAAGAATGAGACAACTTCAATACACCCAGTAAAACATCAACTTAGTGTGTTTTATTTATAAACAATTTTAAATTTCATTAAATTGGCATTATATCTACTGTACGTGAATCTGAAGAAGAGATACTACACTTGACTTACAAGAAAGAGCAGTGAAGAGGCTGAAAGGGCAGGAACTATGAGGAGTTTTGAGAAATGTGAACTAAACAAAGAAATAGCCAAAGAGAAAACAAAACACTGAACTGAGCTAAAAATAATTAAAGAATTAAACTTCTTGGGTTACATTTTGCCCTGGACTACATAAGTACCAGAGCTCCTAGCTACCTGAGGGATACAGACTAATCTCAAACACACTCAATTTATCAATGACCCACCTCCCCCAACACACACTCCCTAGAAGATGATCTCTCTTTTCCTGCAATAAAAAATACTAGATATCTTCACTCAGGGCATCCAATTAATTTAATCAATTTTAGTCTCACTGTAGC